>NW_008351881.1:3076217-3142098 GCF_000622305.1 Nannospalax galili | reverse complement strand
AGATATATATAGTTGTATATGTATGATTAAACATATATGTATATATGAATGATTAAGCTCATTTCAATTAAAGGTTATTTTCCCAGTCATATTTTGGCTTGGTCCTTATTTCATCAGTCATTCTGTTTGACAAAAAAGGAAGCAATGATACCATATATGCACCAAGTTACTTTTAAATTGATTTAATTTGAGACAACAAAGATAAAATAGAGACAGTGCTATAGGCACAGAAGAAATGATTATAGACACAAGAACAAACCCAACTGATAACGTTAACCTTGGGAGCATTTCTCCAGAAAGATCATAGTCCTCAGAGAAACTCCACACTGAAGAAATACGATTTTAAAGAAGTAATGCTTACCAGAGATGTGGGAAAACTGAACAACAGATAATAAACCTCAGAGAAACTCCAAACTGAAGAAACAGGATTTTAAAGGTGAAATGCTTACCAGAGATGTAGGAAAGTCAGATAGTGGGAAAGAATTGCCCTGTGAAAGAAGTAGATTATTTCCTATTAGGCATAAAGGAAAATTGTTGTCAGGGAGAATGCCTTTCTCTCTAGAGAGGCTAGGTTTCCTGATTAATGACAACTGCCCTTGGAAACTGATGCTGCCCAATATTCCCCAGTAAAAGCCCCATTCAAAGGGATGCAAATAACAATTGAGCACCTTTGGCATGACAAGTAAAACTGTTTTCTTTTCAATACTGGGTGCCTGTTCTCTCAGTTAATTGATAAACTAGAATCTCTTACTAAATGAACCAGTGTATTAACTTGTGTTGGTGAAAATAGTTCAAAGCCAATGAAATAATGACTAACAGTCTCAGCCTTGGAAACTGTCCTGTATGTAGCCTGATAATGAGGCATGATACTGGGCATCCTAACATAAAGTTCATGGCTATTCCTGCATGGGAAACTTCCTCAGCTATTCTGAAACAGTAAATAACACTGATCAGGCAGAGTAACTAAAGCAGTGCTGACGTACAAACTCTGTCAAGGATAGTAGGGGATAGAGAGATGGCTCAGTGGTTAAGAGCACTGGCTGCTCTTGCAGAAGACCCAGGTTCCACCCCAACACTGGCATGGCTGCTAACAACTGTTTAAAGCTCCAGTTCCAAGGGAGTCAGACAATCCCTTCTGACCTTCACAGGTATTGTACGACACAGATGCACTTACATGTATGCAGGCAATACACTCATATGCATAAATTAAAAATAATAAAATATTTTAAGAAAGGGATATTAATATCTCTGATGCCACTGACAGGTGCTCAGGTGGATAAAGGCTACACCTAGCCAGACTAACTGAACTTGGGAAATTATTCTTTAGAATAAAACTTTGTGATCTCCACAAACCCTAAGAGCATCTTACAGACAAGGACACTTACACCTGTCTGGTCAAACATACAAGGTGAGCTTTAACTTCTTAAATGCAGTCACAAGTTTCATTCATAAGCCTAAACTGTGACATTACTCAGGCCTTCATGGTTGGACAGAAGAATTTTACACACTGAGCCATCTCCTCTGCCCCCCAAATCCTCCTCTGTTTATCCAAATGTGTCTTGCCATATTTCAACACAGAAAATTTTAGTTATTTTTACCCTATGGATAGTTACTTTAATAATGTTATTGTAAATATTTATGCGTAAAGTTTAAAGTTTCATAGGTTTTGTTTATGCGACTAAAGCTGAACTTGCAGTAAGTGCATGTATACATCATACACTATACATGTAGTATACATCATTCCATTCTGTGATTCTTGAGTCATCTGCACAGGGAAGATGTTGGGAAATTACCCACTAAGGCAACTATTTACTGGAATCCTTATAATGCAACAGGGACTCCAGCATACTAAAAAAGCTACTGATGTGTGTGTGTGTGTGTGTGTGTGTGTGTGTGTGTAAATATACCTTGTTGCATACATATGTACATTCTTAGTTTCATTTTATTCCTGGTAGAGTCATATGCCAAATAGTGATTATCCTTAGTATAACAAAACAGCAATCATGCATCTTCATTATTATTCCCGTAACCTTAGTTTCTTATTCTAGAGCAGTCTGAAGTCATAGCCTAGACTTCTTTCACACCATCTCAAGGAAGTAATTCTTTCCAAAACATTCAGATGTTTCCTCTAACTAAACAAAAATATCAATGATTACATAGGCTTTAGAAAGCATGAGAACATACGTGAGCAAGGTGAGCTCTTATGTTGTCTTCAGAATAATCTCTGGCATCATAGGAACCAAATCTTGTCTCAATATCTGTAGAAAAATAATAGCCCAGACAGAGCGACCCAAATCTGTCAGAACTGAGTTAACAATTGGAGCTGCGTATTTGGGTTAAATATTTTTCTTGTATGCATCAAAACCGTCCCTTGTTTTCCCATTTGAGAGAAATTGGTTTCTTCCTCACATATAACTCCCCATATTTGCCTCTCTCCCTGTGTCTCCCCATGGTTATGCCTGCACATGCACTTCTGTCTCTATGACTGTCACAGGGAGGTTTCTTAAGCTATACTATGCAGGTCCTGTTAATGACTTCCAGAAAAATGCAGCCCCAATATGTAGGAGATGGCCCCAAGGTACAAACTGTTAGGCAAACTTATGGTTGCACAGAGTGTGATTTATGGGGTAGACTTACTGATGGAAAAATGATCCTGGCCTAACAAGAACAAATATGTGGCTTTCAATAGTTTGGATCAAAATGAGGGGTGCATATATTCCTTAGGACAAAAGTGAATTTATCCAACCCAAAATATATTCTGTCTATGTTATGATAATATCTATCAGGCACATTCCAGGTACAAGGGTCTGTTTGTGAAGGTCCACGTACTATGCTAAGAGTCTTGTCTATTATAGTATGCCAGAAGATGTGGTGGGAAAAGCTAACCAGTTCTACTCTGGGACACTCATGGCTGTTACAATTCAAGATAACTGTGTGGTCATGTCAGTCTGAATGCAATGAAAACTTGAACAACAGCTGGCATTCTTTCAGTGATGTGAGAGCCATGGTATAAAAGATGAAAACACTTATTTGCCCCATCTGAAGACAGGTTTTACACATTTACCCAGGTATTTATTCAGCAAATAGCTACTACCTGTGTGAGACTAGACATTTCTTTCTCTCGTTATTCATTATGTTACTTCCAGCCTTTTTTTTCACAAGTCAGATATATGTTTATTTTTAACATGTTAATTTCTTTGTTCATGTCAATATAACTTATAGTCATATTTGTCCTTCAATGTTTTTTTGCATGACTAATACCTTTGAAATATGCAGAATTCGCATAATCACAGAATTAGTTTTATCGTGCCTGAAGACATATTCTTTTCCTCTGGCACCAGATTTTAATGTTCTTGAATTTAAAAACAATTTGGATTGTAATAAAATTATTTTTTGATCAATATATGTATGACTCTGTATGTACTGGTTTTTATGTATATATGTGCACATATTAAATATGTGGTTATAATAATACACACTTAAAAAGTGATCATTCTCATTTCTTATTTGGTAGTAAATGACATAACAAATATGACTTCATACATCAATAGATCAATAGTGTCTATAAGTCATAAAGACTGTAAAATACAGATATAGTTTATGGATTATAAATAATATTTTACTTAATTTAGCTGACTTGAATTTTGGTGAACCATGGTAAATATCATAATTAAGTTTAAAAGTAATATAAATCTTATGAAATTTTCATGATTTGCTAGTGGAATTAAAAAAGTATATACCAAGAATGATTGGCATTTATTCTTTTCATCTCAGGGCAAGCACTTGGAGCATTGATGCTAACAGCACTGTCTACGAATTTTCATGATTTGCTAGTGGAATTAAAAAAGTATATACCAAGAATGATTGATGATTGGCATTTATTATTTTCCTCTCAGGGCAAGCACTTGGAGCATTGATGCTAACAGCACTGTCTACAGGCACATGGGTCAAGCTTGCTACTGCTAGTCACTGAAGTTAGACTGAAACAATGTACCACCTCTCAGAAATTCCCAGTCCCAATGACATTTTGATTCATGCTCCTAGTTTTGAATTTGCACATCGTGATAAAAAACTGTCTGAATTCAAATCATAAATTACTGAAGAATTAGTTTGGCAATGGTACTGAATAGCCCGCTACTACTATGGATTTCAAGATTCTTATCCATCCTTTTAAAGATAAAATTTACTTCTGATGCAGGATTTAGATGTTGCTAATCATTTACCAGTAACCAAACGTTCAGTTTAATATCTTAGCAATAAATATCATTATAAAAATCTAAAACCACATTTTCAAAGTACACACACTGATGTGTTGTCCTACATTTGTCAGTAACTAGATTTACCCAGCAAATATTTTACTCTTTTTCCTTAGACGTTTGTGTATCCTTGTATGAATAGTCCGATTGCTTTCACTCTGGAGATTTTCATGTTAAAAGAGATTTCCAAAGGTTATCTATTCTCTCCAGTGTGTCAGCTTGATGGTATTTCTTAGAATACTCTACACCTAATTTAAAATACAAAAACACTGGGTAAAATGTTAGAAATAAAGAACAAAAAATGTTTTGAGTAGTATCAGTTTCATACTTGGACAATAATTAGGATTTATTTCTGAGGATTGGTTAGTGGATGAAAACAGGATCAGACATTAAAATCCTTTTATACTCAAAGTGTATGCAACCCTCAATTGTAGTTAATTTAAAAACAAATTTCTCATTAATGAGAAGAAACTGCTGGAGGAGGGCAGGGGCCTCTAAGCAGCAATTGCAGAACATGTCCTTGCTGGAAGCCAGACATGTGAGAAGAGAGTTCAGCTTACTTTTTTATCTCCCTAGTGTGTCCTCTGCCTAGAGGCTCTAAGTGACTAAGTGACAGACACTGAGAGGCGGCACTTGGACATGTACTCAGTCAACCTGACTATGCAGTTCACCCCTTCCTCATACCTCCCCAGGTTTTACTACAACTCCTTTAAAATGTAGCAGGCTGCTGATGGTACCCCATTTCCTGGAACCTCTCCTGTTGTACAGGAGCTCCACTCGCTTCCACCTTCTTCTTAAGTTCTCTCCTATTAATCCATAATTAACGTCTCTATAAAACTGGCCCTCCGTGGTTCGTGACTTTCATTCTTTAAATTTGTGTGATAACAACAGAAATCCACTGGCTTAGTGTGGCTGTGGTGGCCCTGAGCTTTCCAGGATCCTATCTCTATCAACAGGAAAAGACTCTGTTGTTCTCAAAAGCATTCTAATTTTCTCATATTACCATGATTTGCTTGTTTTTCTAATATCTGAATCTCTGATTTGAGTGTCACATTTTTTTCTGCTCTGATGCTCAGATTACAAATTCCTAGACATTTAAATCAGTCCATTAGATCTGACTCCCTACATTTAATACCAATGACAGAGACTCATTTGAGAGCCAGAATTACTTTTGAGACTCAAGCTGAAAACAGGTATGTTCAAGCTACTGCTACGCCTCATCTACCTTGAGCCAGTGAGCACATGTTCTTTCTATCTATTGCCTTTCTCAACATGAACTACATGTGAATATTTTGTGGGTTCTGGTCATCTACTGTATGATACACCAGGTGTATAATTTAAACATACTCCTCTGATTGGTTTAAGGTTTAAAATATTAGTACTTGCTTTGTCAAAAGTGGGTTTACAATGGTGCTTGGAGTTAAGCAATCAGAGGTCCTGACTCGTCGTGTGGTTTTGTCTGTGTACTTTTGTTTGTTTGTTTGTTGTTTCATGTTTCTTCCATAACTGGGCTAGTTTACATGTTACTTGAAAGTTAATTTTTTAAAATATCTTCCATATTTCTTATTTGTGAAGTTGATTTTATTATTGGATTATATTAGAACTGAAGTTCATCCATGTATGAAACTATACTAAATATTTTCATTGTTTTACTTTCAACTACTCTTATAGAAAACATAGGTACCTTGGAACTTTAATTTGCATTTCACTACTGAGAAATGATGACATATATAAATTCATGGTCTTACAGGGTTTGTTTTTGAAAAGTGTCTATTTCATATCTGCTCTTGTTCGCACATTTATGTCTTATAATGCACTGCTGAAGTTCTTTTGAAATTCTGAAATTAAGCTCACTGTCAGATCTAAGTATTTTGAATGCTTTTTTCTCAGGCTGTGACTTGAGTTTTCTTTTTTCTCATTCTACTTTTCATTTTTGATGAGTCACTCAAGAGCATTTACATTTAATTTATAAGACCCAAATAAATAAAGTTTCTCTTAACGTTTCTGTTTAAGAGATCTGGTGCATATACCAATATCATACAGATGTTTTCCTTTTCCTTCTAAAAGGAAATCAGTACAGAGAATAAGAGACTATGATGTACTCAGTTCTAAATGGGATATCTATAGCCCATCCCTCTCCCACCCCCCAAGGGATAAAACACCTTGACCAAAAGCCACCCAGGAGAAAAGGGTTTATTTCAGTTCCCAGTTCCAGGTTATAGCCCAGTGCAGGAACCTGAGGCAGCTAGCTACATGCGCAGTTAAGAGCAGAGTGAAATGAAGGGATGCATGCACATTTGGTTGCTTGCTGAGCTTAGCTCTGTTTCTCCATCCTTCTATAGTTCAGGATCATCTGCCTAGGGCATGGTGCTGCCCATATTCGACTGGAACTTCCCATATCAGTTAACTTAATGAAGACAGTCCCCCACAGACAAGCCCACAGGCCTATCCTAACATACACAATACTCTCAGAGATTCTCTTCCCAGGGGACTGTACGTTGTGTCAAGTTGACAAAGCTAACCATTACATTTGTAATTTTGTTTCTATGTTTGATTCCTAACCCATTTTGTTTTCATCTTTGCATTTGATGTGGTTTTTATTTCTTTCAGGTATCCCATTGTTCCAGGATCATTTATAAAATTATTTTCCTCACTGATTGCATTGGCATCTTCAAAAAACTCAAACACATACACATTTTTTCTCATTTTTAAATTTCCCCCCACTAATACATGGGCTCTGTACTACTTACTTAAAGTAGGAGTGAAGTAACATAAAATTCACAAAGTGTAAATGCTGCCATTTTCTTGTTTCCAAACATTACTTCATTTATTCAGAACTGTTGATTTTTTCATAAGGATATCAGTTTTCCAGCTTCTCAGAAATACATGTGAATGTTTTATTTGAGACCTGGTAAAGTCTGAAAACTAAAGGGAAAATGACTATCACAGCTGTGTTTAGATTTCCTATCTATAAACAGTATGTTTTTCTATTATTAGGTATATCATCTTTAAATTTTCTTAGTGGTGTTTTGTAATTTTCAGACAGAACCTTTAAATATTTATTTAATCATGTCTAAGTATTTTTTACAACATTGCAAATGGAATTGTCTATTTTAATTTACTTCCCAATTACTTTATATAAATATATGAACAAACACATATACACACATAGTTAACCATTGCATATTAATACTTTCCCCATAGCCCTCCTGTGATGGTTTCTATTGATTGTCAAGTTGACAGGTTCTAGATTAACCTTAGAGACATATTTCTTGATACTACTAGTAGGGGAGTTTGTAGATTAAGATCATTGAAGTGGGAAAGACATGTATTAACTATATATAGGCAAGTCATTTTGTATATTTCCTCTATTTTATTATTTGCGAAATGACAAATTCCCCAAATTAACATAGTAACTTGATTTTCCAGATAGCTGTCCTCCATGCCTTTTTGACATCTAGCAATGGCTCCTCACCAGAGTTTATCAGTCATCTAACATTCTATAAATCACTGCATGGGTTGAAAGACAGCTCAGCTCAGCATTTAAGAGCACTGGCTGCTCTTGCAGTGGACCAGGGTTCAATCCCCAGTACCCACACAGCAGCTAACAATTATCTGTAACCCCAGTTCCAGGTGATCCAACACCTTCTTCTGACTTCCATGGGCATTGCACAACAGGTGCACTTACATACATGCAGGTAAAACACTCACACACATAAAATAAAAATAATAAATAAAAAATTAAACAAAATAAAAGCATTGCACACCCAATTTTCCTGTCTACCCCTAGCCAATGGCTGATCTTGGGCCCCAAAGAGAACTTCTACAGTCTCCTTACTTCTGTTTTTCTGCCCAATAACTTCTCTAGCCTGTAAACAATGATTGACTCTGATTCTTACATTAGAGACCCTTCCCCAGGGTTTTTCAATAAAGCTTCTGCTGTCATTGAATCACTTGTCTTTTTGTATGTCTTTTCTCCATATTGACCCCATACAACACTTAATGCAGGGAACTCCATTCCATGGACTGGGTTCCTAAAGTGTATGAAAAGGAGGAGTTGATTCAGCACTAACAATCATCACTCTCTGCTTCCTGCCTACAGATGCAGTATGCTTAATCATCTGCTTCATCGTGTTTCATGTTCCTGCTGCCATGCCATCCCCACCAGGATAGACTGTGTTCTACTGCAACATAAGCCAAAATAAACCCCTCCTTCTTTCACTTGCTTCTCTCATGTATTTTGTCAAAAAATGAGAAAAATATCAAATACAGGAAAATGATTCTAAGAAGTGCAGCAATTGCTGTGATAAACCTAAGCACAAGGCTCTTAAGATTCAGAACTGGTTTGTGGAAAGAAGCTGGAAGAATTTGCATATGTAGGCTTGAAGAGCCCTAGAATGCTATAAGACGAACTTTATGTACATTCTAATAGGAGACTAGAAGACCAGCATGCCAAGAGAACTGCAGAGAGAGGAGGACCAGCACAGGATTCTTCAGAGGGAAACTGGACTCTGTTATGAATTGGGTGAGAAGTCACTTGAGTTGTGTTCTACCAAGGAATATGACTGCATTTTCCCATGTTCCAAGAATTTGAGTGAGGTTGAATTAAAAAGAACTAGATTTCTAAACATATACCCAAAGAACTCTATATCCTACCTGAGACAAATTTGCATATCTATATTTATTGTTGCTTTATTTACAATAGCAAAGAAATTGAACCAACCTAGACACCCGTGAACAGATGAATGGATAATGGATTACGGCCCATATACAAAAGGAAATGCTATTCAGCTGTAAAGAAAAGTTAACTCATAGAATTTGTGAGAAAATAGATGGACTTAAATGTACAATAAGAAACAAGGTCACCAACGCAGAAAGAAAGAAAAAAAAAGTCATGTTCTCCCTTGTATGTGGATCCTAGTTTGTTAGTTTGTAATGTGTGTGTGTGTGTGTGTGTGTGTGTGTGTGTGTGTGTGTCTTTGTAAACAGCTGAAGTGCATGTTCAGTATTTCACCTAGAAATCAGACCAAGAAAAGGTGATGAAGAGAGTTGGGATGCAAGCAAAGGACAACTAAGTCATAAAACAGGATATAAACCTGCTCTTCCAATTTCAACTCTGTCATGGCTTTTTTTGTATTAATAAGTCCATAAAAATGTAATTTATGGTGAAAGTGTGAAATCCTAAGTGGAGCTCCATGGCTTCAGAATAGCCATTCTAACTGTATAGAGCTTCACTAAGTTGCATAAATTTTTTGACTGGACTAGTGTTTGTTTAAGTAGCTACCCTGGTCTACTGAAATGATGTTGTTGTTTCTGAGTTCATTCCAATGAAGTGATTTCAATTTTTTTTAATGAAATTCACTAATTTAATCAACTAAGTAAAATCTCAAAGCAACAAAACATACAGGCTTCTGCCATGTTTACTGCTCACTGATCTTATCCAAGTCTACAATAAGCGAGCAAGGAGGGCCAAAGGATATGAACATGGTGCTGTTTTCTGGAGGAAAACGGGACTTTAGAGTTGTGAATAAGGGAAGAACTGAGAAAGCAATAAGAATTGTTAAAGGAATCAGTGCTGGTCAAGAGAACCCTCCTGTGCTGTACTGGGGCAACAAGAAGGGTTTCCTGGAGGCAACATATCACCCCCTGAATTTTCCATCTTACGAAATCCAAATTCATTTGAGAGATTACTTTAGAGAAGGAATGTCAATAAAGAGATTCTTTGCTCAAAAACCACCACCTATGAATATGCTTGGGCAGTGTATCCAGGACAGCATAGAGGAGCAAATGCAACTTGATTCCAGTGGGCCATGCTACATATTGATTTGGCAAGCACACTTGGCACTCTCCACATGGTACTTATATTGCAGGTATGGACGTTTCTAATTGAGGGAATCCAGGAATCTAGCATCATAGTTCCAGAAAGGTATAGAGGCTAAGCAATGTATTAGGGTCAGGTTCCCTGCCTGGAAGCCCTAGGAGTTTTTGCATGAAGATGTGAAGATAAGATACAAATTAATCTAGATTTCAGAGATGACAGGACCATAGGGTATTTACTGAGGAAAGCTGAAGGTATAGAGTGGTGTCCTAGTTTGTTATTCAGTGCTGTGACAAAACACTCTGACCACTACCAACTTGGGGAGGAAAGGGTTTATTTCTCTTACATCTCCCGGGTCACAGTTCATCCAGAAGCCCAAGGTAGGAACTCACGGCAGGAAGCTGGAGGCAGGAGCTGGAGCACAGGCCGTGGAGGAATGCTGCTTACTGGCTTGCTCCCCTGGCCCCTCAGCCTGCTTTCTTATGCAACACAGGCCCACCTGCCCAGGGGTGGCACCACCCACAGTGGGCTGGACCCTCCCACATCACTCATCAAGAAGATGCCCCTCAGACATGGCAACAGGCCAGCCTAATGGAGGCAATTCCCCAACTGAGGCTCCCTCAACCCAGGTGTGTCAAGTTGACACTAAAGCTGTCCAGCGCAAGTGGTGACGAGAGAGGCTGTATGTGCTAAGAGCAACACAGCTGGAGGGTTAGGAGACCCCTATCTTTGCAATCCAGATGATTCTTTCATGTGCCCCAAATGCCAGACATGGAGCTGTAAGATTTCAGGTTTTCCCTTCTTGGTTTAAGTCTCGCTTTAGTCTGATATTTCCTCATGATAGTCTCTTTATTCCCTTTTGAAATGGGAATGATACTGTGTGCCACTACACCTGGCTATACCTAATGCAACTGCTTAGCTCAGTTATTACTTAATACTCTTTCTAGAGTCCTTGGCACTCTGTATCATGCTCTCTAAAATTATAGTTTTTTTTTTTCTTTTTTCCTCTTTGACTTGGTATTTGAAGGAGATCAACATGTGGGAGACCAGCTGAGAGGGATAAAGCAATCAGAATATGAATAATACTTTCCTACAGGCTGGATAACCAGATGCAATAAAGTAAAAAAGGAGAAACCCAGTCAATACATGCAAACTCTACTTCTAACCCGCCATGGCTTGTGCTACTGTACCATGCCCTTCCACCTTCCCAACTATACCAGATTGAACTTAAAAAACTGTGAGGAAAATAAATTTTTTCCACTCATTTTCTTTCTATAAAGTATTTGGTCAGAGTGATGATAAAATGAACACAGAAATATTTGGTACCAAACTGATGTGAATTCCTAATAATGAGGAAAAGAACTCTCTAGAACTGGATTGTGGCAGGTATTGGGAAATCTTTAGGAAAAGAGGCTTTAAGTGATCATGTAGAGTGATTCTGGTGAGAGCACAGAAACCAGAATGCTAATTGAATGCACATGAAGGCCAGGCTCATGAGGATTCATGTGAAAATGTTCATTCAGAGATGTTGAACTTGCATTTAGAAAATGTTGGAACTGTTCAGACTGTAGATACTCTTGAAGATACACTGAGTTCATTTTGAATTATGAAATGAGCACAAACTTTTGGACAGCTAGAAGCAGAATGTTATTGTTTACAATAGACTTTTGATGATTAAGCTGGGTTGTCAACAGAATGGGATTCTGAAACAACTAAAACATCAGTAAAGCACACTTCTGGGGATGTTTTCAAGGTATTTTGAGAGAGGATTGACACGTGAGAAAGAAACTGAGGTGGGAAAACCCTTATATGACTGTGTCAGACAAATCCCAATGGGTTGTGGCTAGGTGACTAAATTTGCAAAAGAAATTCTACCATATAAAAATCAGTCTTTTTCCTGTTCACCATAATCTGAGCTGCAGTTCTGCCATGCCCTCCCCACCATGACAGATTAAAATTTCTAAAATCATTAGCAAAACAAATGTTTTCTTCCTTAACTTGTTTCTGTCAGGTATTTGCTCACAGTGCTGGTATACTAAAATGGCATTTGATGTTACTCTTAAGTATGACTGTCAGCTGGAGGTTTTTATAGATGCCTTCATTAGGATGAGCAATAAAAATTGTATTACTAATCTTCCTTGGATGATTATCAAGATTAGTTATTTAATTGTTTTTCAATTACTTTTTGGCGCCTTTCAACTTGACTGAATCTATAATCACCTGGATAACGGCCTATGGCAGGCCTGTGGGGGATTATTGTGATTATATTAATTGATGTGGGCAGGACATCTTGGACTGTAGGAAATAAAGAAAGTGAACAGAACACTGGCATGCCTTGGTCTCTCTATGCTTCTTGATGTTGTGTACAATGTAACCAGCTCCCTCAAGCTCTTGCCACTGTCACTTCTGTGCCTCCATGAACCATTACCTGCAAATGTGAGCCAAAATGAATTATTTCTGTTGTAAGTTACTTTTGTCAGTGTATTTTATCAGAGCAACAAGAAAAGAAACTAAGGAATGGGTAACAAGAATGGGAGCTTTTACCTTGAAGAATGTGATGCTGTGGTTTTTAAGCCATTGAAACTATCTCATGGCTGGAATACAGAAGAATTTGGAACTATTCCTAGAAAAGTCCTTGAATGCTTGAAGAAGAAATTAATAGGCTAGTGTGCTGGGAACTTGGAAAACATGAATGCTAGCATAGACAGTGGGGGCCCTGCTCAGGAGGTCTCTCTCGAAAGGAATAAAGACTCTACCAAGAATTGGGATAGGCACCATTTGTGTGATATGTTCACCAAGAATATGACTCATTTTAACCATGCATCAACAACCTGAGTAGAATTGAATTTAAAAATAATGGACTATGACTAGAAAGTTGGCTTAGTTGTTAAAAGCACTGTCTGCTTTGTAGAGGACAATGATTCAGCCCTTCTCAGCACCCACATGACAGTAAGCAGTTGTCTATAATTCTAGTGCCAGGGTATCTGAATCTCTCCTCTTTTTTTCTGCAGGCATTTTATGAAACATGCACTTACCTACATGCAGGCAATATATTTATACATGTAAAATAAAAATAATAAATAAGAACTCATTCTCCACAGGAAAACTAACTGACCCAGTCCCCTCATCACTGTCCCTGCAGGCCTCTCTCACAAGCTAGCTCCTCCTATTCCTTAAACCTAAATCTCTGGACTACCTTCCCAAACCAGATTAACCACTCACCCTACCATTGATTCCTAAATTCTTACACAGGCAGGCCTCTAGCCAAATTCCTAGCCTCAGGATCAGGCAGACAGACCCACTCAGCCAGGACTCCAAACCAAAATTAACTAAACAAAAACAGAGTAAAAGTTCCTGTTCAACACATAATCAACAAAGAACATCCATATGCTCAGACAATAACACAAAAACACAAATAATATGGAAAAACAGGAAAATGTGTCCCCTAACAAAACCCAAGAGTCCTACAGAAGGGCAGAACATTGAGAACCACCCTGTAGAACCCCAGGATATAGAATTTAAAAGAACAATCATAAGCATGATCAAAGAATTACAAGAAAACATAAACAACTCAAAAGATTCAACGAGGAAAGGCATAGACTTTTGATGGAAGCTCCAGAATATACAAATATGCAGCTTAATGAAATGTCCAAAACAATAAATAATTCAAAAAACAAATTCACTAAAGAGATAGAAATAGTGAAGAAAACTCATATGGAAATGAACATGGGACTGAATGACTCAATAAATCAAGTAGTAAAAACAGGAGAATGTCTCACAAGCAGAATGAATGAAATGGAAAACAGAATATCAAGACTGGAAGATAAAGTTGAAGACCTGGACTCCTTAAGCAAAAACTATGCATAATTAAAAAAAAACACAGGAATGGAATACTCAGGAAATGTGAGACAACATGAAATGACCAAATCTATGTATTATAGGCATACAGGAAACAGAAGAAAATAAAAGCAATGGAATTGACCAGATCTTCAAATAGGATTATAGAAGAAAACTTCCCTAAATTTAGGAACGATATACCTATAGTGATTCAAGGGGCACAGAGAACACCATTAAGACATAATCAGAACACAAAGTCCCCATGACATATCAGAGTAAAACATTAAATGTTCAGAACAAAGAAAGGGTACTGAAAGCTGCTAGAGAAAAACAACAAGTTACATATAAAGGAAAGCCCATCAGAATAACAGCTAACTTTTAATTGAAAACTATGAAAGCCAGACAACCTGGAACAAAGTACTCCCAGTTCTAAATGACCATGGATGCCAACCCTGAATACTTTATCCAGCAATACTATCTATCAAGGTCAAAGGGGAACAGAACATTTTGCATGAAACAAATAGGCTGAAAGAATTTATGTCTTTCAAACCAGTACTACAGAGAATACTTGAAGCAATGAAAGGACCAAATAAAGGAATGAGTATGCCCAAAAGACTACAGGAGGAAAATAAAGAAAGTGGAAACACACAATAGGGCCACAAACACAAAGAAATTAAAATGACAGTACACAATCCACACCTTTCCATTATAACACTAAATATCAATGGCCTCAACTCCCCTGTCAAAAGACAAAGGCTGGTGCAATGGATCAAGAAAGAAAACTCATCTTTTTGTTGTATTTAAGAAACTCATCTCACCTTCAAGAATAGACACTATCTTAAAGTTAAAGGATGGAAAAAAATATTCCAAGCAAATGGCCCTAAGAAGCAAACAGGTATTGCAATTTTAATATCTGACAGAATAGATTTCAAATTTAAACTCATCAGAAGAGATAAGGAGGGTTACTTCATTCTAAACAAAGGAACAATTGACCAAAAATATATTACAATCATGAACATTTATGCACCAAACTCTGAACACCCAATTTCATAAAATCAGTAGTCGAGGGCTATAAAACAGAGATTGACATCAACTCAGTGACAGTGGGTGACTTTAATACCCCACTTTCTTCAATAGACAAGTCAAATGTATGAAGAATAATAAACGGAGAAACACTTGAATTAAATGACATACTACATGAAATGGACCTAACAGATATGTTCAGACTATTCCTCCCAACCACCACTTTGTACTCAGCAGCTCACGCAAGTTATTCTAAAACTGACTACATTCTGGGACACAAAAAATGTTAACAAAAACAAAAAATTAAAATAACTCCATGCCTTCTATCAGACCACAGTGCAGTAAAGCTATAACCAACAGCAAAAGGAGCTCTAGCAAATACACAAACTCATGGAGATTAAACACCACATTCCTGAATCAAGAATGGATCAAAGAAGAAATTAAGAAAGAAATAAAAGTATTCCAGGAACAAAATGAAAACAAGAACACAACACAACAAAACTGCTGGGACACTCTAAAAACAGTCCTAAGAGGTAAGTTTATAGTTCTTAGTGCCTACATTAAAAAAATCAGAGCTGGGTGTGGTGGCACATGCCTTTAATCCCAGCACTTGGGAGGCAGAAGCAGGTGGATCTCTGTGAGTTCAAGGCCAGCCTGGCCTACATAGTGAGTTCCAGGACAGGCTACAGGGAGACCCTGTCTCAAAAAGACCAAAAAACAAAACAACAAAAAAAATTCAGATAGAGCACATGTAAACGACTTGACAATACAACTCCAGACTTTGGAAAGCTAGAACAAACCAATCCCAAGCCTAGTAGACAAGAAGAAATAACGAAACTCATCAGAAATCAATGAAATGGAAACAAAGAAAATAATACAAAAAACTAATGAATCTTAAAACTGGTTCTTTGAAAGGTTAAACAAGATAGACAGACCCTTAGACAAGTTAACTGAAAGAAAGAAAAAGCAAATCCAAATTAATAAGAAAAGAGATGAAATGGGAAACATCACAACAGACACACAAGGAAAAAAAAAACAAACCTTTGTAAGTGAATACTTTAAAAATCTATACTCCATTAAATTTGAAAACCTAAAATAAATGGATGAATTCCTAAAATTATGGCCATCATCAAAGTTAAACCAAGAGGAGATTAACAACCTAAACAGATCCATAACAAATAAGGAAATTAAAACAGTAATATAATACAAAACCTTCCAACTAAAAAAAGCCCAGGCCCAGATGGATTCACAGCAAAATTCTACAATATGGTCAAAGATTACCTACAACCAATACTGCTTAAATTATTCAAAGGGAGAACTCCCAAATGCCTTCTATTAAGCTAGTATCACTCTAATACCAAAGCCAGGTAAAAATACAACAAAACAAACAAACAAACAAACAAAAAAACTATGGACCCATATATTTAATGAAAATAGATGCAAAGATACTCAACAAAATGCTTGCAAACCAAATATAGACACACATCAAAAAGATCATTCACCGTGATCAAGTAGGTTTTATTCCAGAGATGCAGGACTGGTTCAACATTTGTTAAGTCAATGACTATAATAAAACATATAAACAGACTTGAAGACAAAATCCACAGGTCATCTCAACAGATGCAGAAGAGGCATTTGACAAAATCTAACATGAATTTATGGCAAAAGTCCTAGAAGGAGTTGGTCTGGAGACAACATACATCAACATAATCAAAGCTATATACAACAAACCCATAGCCAACATCAACCTAAATGGAGAAAAACTGGAAGCATTCCCATTAAAATCAGGAACCAGACAGAGCTGTCCACTATCTCCACTGCTTTTCAATGTAGTGCTTGAAATCCTTGCTAGAGCAGTAAGACAAGAGAAGGAAATTAAAGGAGTACAAATTGAAAAATAAGAGGTCAAATTATCCCTATTTGTGGATGATATGATATTATACATATGATATCCCAAAATTTTCACTGGAAAACTGTTAGAATTGATTAATATTTTCAGTAAAGTGGCAGGATACAAAATCAATTTACAAAAATCAGTAGCCTTTCTATACACTAAAAATAAGCAGTCAGAGAATATATATGAATGAACTTAACCAAAGACATTAAAGATTTCTATAATGAAAATTTCAAAACTCTAAAGAAAGAGAGGAAGATACTAGGAGATGGAGAGACCTACCATGCTAATAGATTGGTAGAATCAGTATTGTAAAAATGCCCATCTTACCAAAAGCAGATTAAATGCAATCCCAATCAAAATACCCATGACATTCTTCACAGAGCTTGACAAAATAATCCTAAAATTCATATTGAATCACAAAAGAGCTCGGATAGTCATAACAATCTTGGGCAAAAAGAACAATGCTGAGGGAATCACCATACCAGATCTCAAATTATATCACAGAGCTATAGTCATAAAAACAGCTGGGTGCTGCCACAAAAATAGACATGTAGATCAAAGGAATCCAATAGAAGGCCCAAACATGAGTTCATATGATTTCAGCCATCTGATATTCAACACAGGTGCTAAGAACACATAATGGAGGAAAGATAGCATCTTCAACAAGTGGTGGTGATAAAACTGGATCTCTACCTGCTGCTCAGGTACTAAGGTCAACAATCAATAAGTGGGACCTCATTAAATTACAAAGTTTCTGTACAGAAAAATAAACAACTAAGGAAGGGAAGAGGAAAACCCACAGAGTGGGAGAAAATCTTTACCAGCTACACATCCATCAGAGGATTAATATCCAGAATATACGAAGAACTCAAGAAAAAAAAAGAAAAGAAAAGAAAGAAATAAGAAGATAAATGACCCAATAAAAAGATGGGCAATAGACTTAAACAGAGAGTTCTCAAGCAAAGAAATAAAAATGGCTAAGAAACACCTTAAGAAGTGCACAACATCCTTAGTGATTAGAGAAATGCAAATCAAAACCACTCTATGATTTTATCCATACCCCAGTAAGATTGGCCAAGATCAAGAGAACAGAAGACTTCAAATGCTGGAGAGCATGTGGAGAAGGAGGAAAGCTCATTCAATGCTGGATGAATACAAACTCATGCAACCATTATGGAGAGAAGTATGGAGAACCCTCAAAAAACTAAAAATGAGCCTACCATATGATCCAGTGGTACCACTAGTTGGCATATACCCAAATGACTCATCACAGTGTAGAGATACCTGTACATTCATGTTTGTTGCTGCTCTCTTCACAATATCTAAGAAATGGAAACAAGCTAAATATCCCTCAACTGACGAATGGTTAATGAAAATGTGTTACATCTATTCAATGGAGTTCTACTAAACAGTAAGAAAATATTAAATTATGGAATTTGCAGGTAAGTGGATGGAGATAGTGTTTTACTAAGTGAAATAACACAAATGCAGAAAAGCAAGTGATGTATATTTTCCCTTATTTGTGGATTGTAGCACCAATCCCTTATATGTGAGTGTATAAATTCTGAAATGACACCAAGAACCAGTAAAGGGAAAAGGTTCATGGAAGTAGAGGAAAGAAACAAACTGAAAGGGAGATAGTCGGGAACAGACACTACCCGAAGGAGATGGAAAAATTTTGAATAGTCAACAGGGATGGGAGGAGGAAGGAACATGCAAGGGACCATAGTGTGGGAGAGGGAGGGAAGCCAGGAACAGAAAGATGGTAGGAGTCAGGAGGCATTGGTGGGAGGGTGTGAATAATGAGGGCACTGTGACTAGGAAGGAAGGAGGGAGGCCAGATGGGAGAAAAAAAAGTGTAGAGATGAATGAAACTTGGGGGTCTAGGAAACCTAGAAGCAAAAGTGATGCCTTATGAGAAATGTATGTAGAATGTCTGAACATTAATGCATATGTATGTATACCTAGGAGCTGCTTGGAAGGAAATGCAGTGTGAGAAAGAAGAGACTCCCCTTAGAGAGAATAACATGCTGTACAGCACTCATCAAAGAAACTTGTTTTTGCAACAGTTGGAAGCTAACACAGTGTCGCCCATCTGGTCAGCCATAGAGAACCTGGGAGATGCCCAGTACTAGGTGACACATTTGCAGACGAATTCCTATGACCAAGGCTCATGGAACATAGCAGAATAAGAGGCAGAGAGAGGGCTAATGCACTCCCCAACTCTCACCAGTGAAGCTTCCATGTACATCAGAGTGTGGTACACACAGAAGGCCTCAACTGGCCAAGTTTTGTAGTGTGGGACTCCTATATGGAACCTCACCACCCATGGCTCAGAGATGGAAAGATTGTAAGAGCCAGGGCTGGTTCATGAACATGTGAGGTTGAGTCTTCCAGGCCAATGGAGGCTTGCTCATGGGTACCTGAAGCAGTGGTGGCATCCAACAAGGGACCCATGTCAGCTCAATTAAACAAGGGCCTAAATGGGAGGTGAGAAATAGGTGCCAGGTCAGCACTAGATTGAGAAAAATTTCAGACTGATTGCTGTTGGGTGAGGGCGAGTATGACTTACATGCGCCCACTGGATGGGCTGACTAGACTCCAGTGGATGCATTTACACTGAAGGACATTTGAGTACAAACACTCTGCCTATATGGCAGAGTGCATAGGGTTTGGTGGAAGAAGAGAGGGTAGGCCTGCATGGGGGAGGGGTTCTAGATGGGTGGGAAATATTCTTTGAAATTTTAAAAGCCCAATAGCCCTCTTCTGACCTCTGCGGCATTGCAGGACACAGGTGCACTCACGTACATGCAGGTAATACACTCATATACATAAAATAATAAATAAAATATATTTAAAATTGACTAATTTTTTGGCATACAAAATTTCAACAGGAGAACATTCAGTTGGGCGCTGAGAAAGCTACTATAACTATGAAAGAGGTCAACACCATGGAAGTGAATCCCCCGTATCACACTGGGTCAATAGGCAAGTCGTCCTGAGAGTTAGGGCCTAGCCATGGAACGTGCCATCTTGTGAATACCCAATCTTATTTAAAGGAAGAAAACCTTTGCTGTGCTTCATATGATAAATCACTTATCATATGTCCATTTTGTTATGGATACCCTGAATATTTAGTTGTGTAGGCTATGGATTTTAATATCATCCTTCAAGTTGTATTCATTTTGAAATGGTTTTTCAGTTAAGAGAAACTTCAGTTAGACTGATAATACAAAAATTCATGCTATCTATGTTGGAAAGAAGGTCAATTCTTTTGCACATATTTTCATTTTATGTAAAATGATCATTGCTCAAGGGATAGCCAGCCATGAAGTCTGAGTTACCCTAGGGAAAGAGCAGCCCTTAAAGTTGCAAGCCTTTATCTGGCATTGCTTGCTTACTCTCTTGGCAATTTGGTTAAAGGCCACTTTTCATAGTCCTATGAGCTGGAGAGAGTATATTCTAACGTGTTTGTATACATACTTGGATAACAGATTCCTGCTCTTACAGAATAATACTGACATCACAGTAAACTATTCCTATTTTATTAACACTGACACTACCAACTTCTACAAAAAGTAATAAAGCAAAGCAAGCACATAGTTGATTTTTCTATGATCTGTTAATTAATGAAGAATATCTTTATTTATTATTGTAGAAAATCAAGAATATTTGGAGCCAGATTTAATATTAGAACTATACAATGAAATTACGAGAATGTGGAGTTTTGTTTCCTTAGGTTATAAACAAAATTTTTTTTCTTTTTCCTTTTGTAAGTTCTCTTACATTTCAAAATTATGAATGTCCAAGTTTTGACCAATATATTAGTCCCCTCAATATTTTGCTTTAATTTCCACTTAGCAATTAGCACATTATATAACAATATTTCTTCATGTGTTTTTTTCTTTCGTTTTTGGAGCAAAATGAGGACAGGGAGAATATCGTAGCTTCACCTTTATTATGTAAGCACCAGACACACAATTTACCCCAAGTACCTTTCACAAAGAATGCAAGATTGAATGGCCAAGCAAATTTTCAGTGATTTTTCTTTTGAGTTCGACATCAGGTAGTGCTGATAAAACCACTTGAGATGATGAATGTGGCATTCCTGGCACTTATATTTCCTGTGACCATATAGATTAGACTCAAATGCTCCTCCAGAGACTTGCAGCTTTGCATAGTTACTATATCAGTACTGTCAACTTCCCAGAAGACACGCTGACCTTTCTTAATCAGAGCATCATTTGGAAGACGTGACACTGCAGCTTCTTGACACCTCTCAGCCTCAAAAACCATGTGGATTTCCCTGCGCAGGCAGTTCATGATTTCCATCTTCCTCTGTCTTGTCATTAATGGTTCTATGCTGACCCGGCACATCTTTTTAACACGCAAGACTGAAATGATTAGCAGTTTCGGAATTACTGTCTAAGGATTTATGATGAACTTCACAGCGTGTTGAATTAAAAAAAAAGAAGTTTCCCAGAGGAACAGAGGCACATTATTATAGTAGCTTCCCTTTGTAACATATGTCGCTGGGTAAATGTAATTTAGTGGCGGCTTCATCAAAAACAGAGATCCTTTCTTCTTAAGAAGTACACTTTCTGTATGTAAACATATTTTCATTTTCCTAATGAGAAAATAAATTAAATAACAAGTAACAGGTAATGGGAAGACCAAAATAATAAAGAAGCAAAAAAAATCATAGTATGATTATCAAATGCTTAATTATGCCTCCATATTTTCAAAATAGGCCATCTAGTTAACTGTACTTATTAAAAGGTTCTAAATTTTTATGTGATTATTTTAGATAATTTAGTTTGTTCCTACAAAAGTAAAAAAAAAATCAGAATCTGTAAACAGATGACATTATTTTTCCTCTCCCATACAATTATTTACTTTCAAAGATTCAAAATATCATATTGGTCCACATACTACTAAAATCATTTAGCCATGCTGATAGCTGATTGTGTATGTGTGTGTGTGTGTGTGTGTGTGTGTGTGTGTGTGTGTGTCTGTGTCTGTGTCTGTGTCTGTGTCTGTGGCATCTGCATATGTCTCTGGGTGTCTTCCTGTGGTGGACTAAAAAACCAGAACCTCCCGAGTCTACCTTCCATGTGCTGGAATTATAGGTGAGCACCAGCATGTTCAGCTCATAATCTATCAGCCAATTTTAATTGGGTATGCAGTGTACCAATACATTTAGGCATCATAATATTTACATGTGCTATTTGTTAATGAAAGTTATCATGGACCCTCAGAAAGGAGAAGCACTCATCACATGGAAACTCAGTCTCAAGGAGTAATCCCTGCAATTTTGCTTCTTTGTTTTCTCCCAAGCATTGCTCTATATTTATAGACATGCTTGTCAAAATGATTCAAATATGCACATAGAAGATATGTCACAGTGATGATTTGACATTTTATTTGGGAATAAAATTTATCATAAATACTGAAAGACAAAAATGGTATGAAAAAGCAAATACAGGAAGCCTGCATCATCTCATTGATTCTATGCATTTTCTACTTGCTATTCTCCATTTAGCCGTGTTCAAATAATGTACATCAGGCCATACTACACTATGGCTCAAACTCAGGAGGTTTTTATGTGGGCAAGTGCACTTAGGCTAAATTCAAATTCTTTCCAAGGCCAGAAAGATCCACGTGACAGGCCTCTTATGACTTCTTCAACTTCGCCACCTTGTCACCACCCCAGCTCATCATTTGCTTTCTTTGTTTTAATATTGCATTTGTTTATTTTATGTGTATGTGTATGTGTATATTACCTGCATGTTGGTAAGTGCACTCATGTCATGCAATGCACAGAGGGCAGAAGAGGCTGTGGGATCCCCTGGAACTGGAGTTACAGACAGTTGTTAGCTGCCATGTGGGTGCTGGGATTCAAACCCGGGTCTTCTCCAACAACAACCAGTGTTCTTAACCAGAGAGCCGTATCTCCAGTCCCTTGCTTCGGTCTCTTTGGTTTTGTGATAAGCCATGGCTATTGGCTTCCCAGGACATGCAGCTCCTCCTAGAACACACTTCACCTGTATTTAATTTGTCAGATCTCCAGTCTTTGCATCTTTGCTCAACTCTTCTCCCTGGTCATCTTGATCTCCATGTTTTGCCCTTCTATTTACCATAATCTACTATACAGTTACCTGTTCCCTATTGATTTAAAAGCATGTGAACTTAGAAAAGATAAAGGAATCCCTGCTTTACTTTATTATGTCTTTTTACTATATTAAGCTTTCCACTTTGTTGACCAAGCCAACTTTCTGGTAGATAAAGAAGGAATCATAAGAGGTCTTGAATTATTTGAGGTCTTGAATGTGTGAAAATGTCTTTATTCTATCACACAATTACCACTATGATAATAAAGACCCTGATTTATAAAATCCATTGTGTGTTATACATTATGATAGTGCTTTCTTTATTATGTCTGTGTGACTTTCTACTGTCTGTATCTTGTGTTTTTTGAAAAATATTTTATCATTTTTATTTTATGTGTATGCATGTATGCCTGTATGTATGTAAGTGCATCAATGTCATGAAATGCCTGTGGAGGTCAGAAAAGGATGTCAGTTCCCCTGGAACTGGATATACAGATGGTTGTTAGCCATCACGAATCAAACCCCAGTCCTCTGGAAGAACAGCAAGTGTTCTTAATTGCTGAGCTATCTCTCTAGCCCCTCTCACCCTCCTCTCTCTCTCTCTCTCTCTCTCTCTCTCTCTCTCTCTCTCTCTCTCTACTAGAATGATGCTCAGATTTTTTTCATTAATACTTAAAATTACTATTATAATTGTGTTTCCTTTCTCCAACTATTGTTTTTACTTTTTCCTAGTCTTACAGAGATTTTCTTAAATTTGTCTTCTTACAAATTTGTCTCCTCCTCTAGTAGTGCAGGAAGTAAGACCAACAACTTCCAGATGGGACACTAAAGGAAACTGTCAACCAAGAGAAGAGGAAGGTCGTAGAATGGGAGAAAATCTTTGCCAGCTCTACAGCCAACAGAGGATTAGTGCATAGAATATACAAAGAGCTAAAAAAAAAAAAAACTAAACATGAAAAAAATAAACAACTAAATTAAAAAATGGACTATGAAAATGAACAGAAAGTTCTCAAAACAAGCAATGCAAATGACTAGTAATCATGCAAGAATGAATTGGACATCCTTGACAATCAAGGAAGTGCAGATTAACACCACCCTCAGGATCCTATCCCATTTCACTCCAGTAAGACTGGTCAAAATCAGGAATACAAATGACAGCAAATGCTGGCATGGCTCTGTAGAGAGGGATACCCTTATACACTGTTGGCCATCTATCACAATGTTCTAAGATGCAGGCTGTTGGGGGAAAAGAATTAATGGTCTCAAGCAACACTGGACTTTGCATGCTGAAATGCTGATCTGACAAGTAGCAGTGCCCACTGGTCCAATCTGGGCCTTATACTTGTGAAGTAGAAAACATCTTTCTGATTCAGTCAGCCAGCACTTTTAAGCTTATTTTATGGAGTGATTTCAAATACTGGGATTTTCAGTGATTCTGCAGTGCAGTCCATTTTTCTTATAATCCACATGTTAAGCTCATTCAGACTCTCATGTCTGTTAGTCACTGAGTAAGAGCTAGTTGATGCTCTCTAGTTTATGTCAGCACACACACCAGGTTGGACTTGTTCCTTCGATGGTGCTGCTCTTGCTGGTTAGAAGGTATGAATGGCTTCATTGATAGACCAAATAAATTCTCACTCAAACTTAGATTGGTTTCCCATGGATAAACAGCAGGTCCTTGAGTAAGTAGGTCTATGAAGACAAAGAAGTGGAGCACAGATGTAGTATGTACTGGAGAAATGGTTCCATGGTAAACTACTCTGCTGCACAACAACCTGAATTTGTGTATTGAGCATCTGTATCAAAAGCTGATGTGGTGATGTATACCTGCAATCCTAGCTAGGGACAGGAAAATGTGTGTCAGGGGAGAAATCACTGGGAAAATCACCTTGTCCAATCAGTGAGTTTCAGGTTCAGAGAGAGAATTTCTTTCTAAAAGTAAGGTGACGAGTCTAGAGAAAGACACACAATGCTGATTTCAGTCGTCCACTGCACGTAAATGAAGATAGGAGGTTGGAGGACAACTTTTATGGGTCTGTTCTCTTCACTGTGGGATTTACAGATCAAATTCAGATCATTGGCTTTGTTCAACAAGTGCTTTCATACACACACACACACACACACACACACACACAGAGTGTTGTTTAAAGCTGAGTACTGCCAAGAGTTGTTCAGGTTCAGTCTCAGGAGCTCTGAGACAGACACACTGTTGGTTCAGCAGGATGGTGTGCTTACATTTCCCTGTTGGTGAGTCATTGGAGGAAAAGTGTCTGTGTTAGGTTGGAATTGGCTACTTGACAATGATTCTGATGTTGGTTAGAGGTGAAGGAGCAAAGAGGGCCTCTGTATCTGACTGAACATGCTAAATGGATCACAGGCAGCACATCTTCTACATTTCCCAAAACTGTATTAAAATTTCTACTTTTAGTAACGTTGAGAATTTACACTTTGCATTATTTTATCT
Organism: Nannospalax galili; assembly: GCF_000622305.1. Taxonomy (NCBI): domain Eukaryota; kingdom Metazoa; phylum Chordata; class Mammalia; order Rodentia; family Spalacidae; genus Nannospalax; species Nannospalax galili. The sequence continues at coordinate 3,116,693 of NW_008351881.1, read as the reverse complement.
ATGGTATCAGTTTCACATATTTAACTAGGATTTGGTAGAAGAGATATTAGGGTTCTTTCATTAAAGTCCTTTATGAGTTTTTAAAGGAGTTATGATATAATGAAAAGACTCAAAAAGAATGAAAAATTTCAAATGTTAAGAGTAAAAAAATTGTTAACTATAAGCTCATGTTTACCAGATTAATAAGAATACTCATGGGGGCTGGAGAGATGGCTCAGTGGTTAAGAGCACTGAATGCTCTTGCAGAGGACCCAGGGTCAATCCCCATCACCCACATGGCAGCTATGAGCCATCCTTAACTCCAGTTCCAGGGGACTCTGAAGCCCTCTTCTGACCTCCATGGCATTGCACAACATGAGTGCACTCACATACATGTAGGTAATACACTCATACACATAAAAAATAAAAATAATAGAAAAATAAAAGAATTCACAATGATAATTGTATTACAACAGCCAACTTAGTAAAAACTGGTGAAGGAAACCTCCCTTTCCCCTTCAAAATGAAAAAACAACAGAAAGCAAAGTAATTAGTTCATGAAATTGAATGCGTATCATAAAATATTTCTCAAAATGCATAAAGTTAGAAACGAAATAAGGTTAATAAGAAGGAAGTTACACTTTAATAACAAAAGTACAGTTCCTGTAATTATTAGCTCCATTGCTTGTTAATAAAGATGATTGATACAGACAGGATGGAACATTCCAGTCAGTGGTGTGTCACTCCTCTAGTATCCTGAGAATTTGTGAAAGAATGAAAACAAAACAAACCAAAGACCCGTTCCAGAAAGTTCAAGTTTATTCCCATTGCGTATAATGAATTGCACAATTCATTTCTCTGAGGAAATGACAATTTCAACAACCACTTCTAATTTAATTTTTTTCTTCAAATATTAAGTCTTGAAAGTCATCAGGTCACCTGTTGGATTTCAGTATGAAGAATATGAAAATGTTATGAAACTTTAAATATCATATTATTTTTTAACTACCTAAAGATTTCTGATGGGCCTATGTCACACTACATATTTTCCATAAATTTTGGGTAATCTGTACTGTCCTGACAATTGCCCACAGAATTTAGAAAAACACTGACCATGTAAGAGGATAACAAATGTTATCTGGCAATTACAGAATCACGGCAATGTTCAAAAAATTTTAAATTTAAAAAAAAATTGAAAATTATGTACATAACTTTATACATAGCTCTACACAGTAGGAAATATGGACCAAACCAAAGCCACGGCCATACCACTATGAATTGCTTTCTGTCAAGTTCCTCCAGAGCAGAGAAGTGGAAGAAAATAAAATTACATTTACTAGATCTGCATTTACTGTGGAGTTCCAGTACTTTAAGGAAGCTGCTGACTCAGAGGACATAAAACCCTGGAAGATAAAATTAAAACCATCCATAGAGTGGCATTTTCTAATTCATGTGTATTAAAAACACCACAGGAATTTGTGCATTTTTTTATTTTAGAAATTTTGTGTCTTCTTTTGTTTCCTGAGACAGTCTCTGTACAGGTTCAGCTGAACTGGCACTCAATATAAGGACCAGGCTGGCATCAATCTCACTGTGATCTACCTGCCTCTGCCTCACCAGTGCTGGGATTACATGCACCACCATGCTCAGCAATAAAAAATTTAAATTTTCTTTAATTATTCTAAACGTGTGTGTATGATGTGATGGGTTTGTGTGTATGTGAGAGTGTGGGTACATGTGTGGCCCACATGTGAAGGCTAGAGGACTCTTTCAGGAGTCAGTTCTCTCTTTACAATTTAGGATTCTGGAATCAAATTCAGGTCCTCAGGTTTGTGGGACACATGCTTTTACCCACTGGGCATCTTAAAAATCCCATCTCATAATATATTTTGAAAACACATGACCATAGGCAATTTGAAACTGTGGAGTACATAAAATTAAATTTAGTTATTACCTTAGGGACTATGAAAAAATACCATGAAAAAAACAATTTAAAGGGGTAAGGTTTATTTGGGCTCACAGTTCAGGAGAATCAAGGCTCCACCCTGGAGGAGAATCAAGGCAGGAGGCGCTGGAGGCAGTTGATCACACTGCATCTGCGATCAGAAATAAGAGTGAAGGATGTTGGTACAGGGCTCATTTTCTCCTTTAAAAAAAATATATTTTATTTATGGCTGGGCATGGTGGTGCACACCTTTAATCCCAGCACTTGGGAGGCAGAGGCAGGCTGATCTTTGTGAGTTTGAGGCCAGCCTGGTCTATAGTGAGTTCCAGGACAGCTGGGGCTACAGGGAGACCCTGTCTCAGAAGACACACAAAAAATATATATTATTTATTATTTTTATTTTATGTGTATGAGCATTATGCCTGCATGTAGGTAAGTGCACCAGTGTCATGCAATACCCATGGAGGACAGAAGAGCTGTCGGATCCCCTAGACTGGAGTTATCAACGGTTGTTAGCCAACCATGTGGGTGCTGGAATTCGATCCCGAGTCTTCTACAAGAACAGCATTTTTAACCACTGAGCCTTTTTATACAGTCCTGGATCCCATCCAAGGGAATGGCACCACACACAGTGCACAGATCTTCCACACTCATTCCTCTAATCAATATGATTCCCACAGCATGGCCAGATGCTAGCAATCAAGATAATCCCTCACATGTATGCCTGGAGGTTTATTTCCATGGTGATTCTAGATCATCTCATGTTAGCAGTCAAATTATTGGTGGTGTTTTGATGTCAGAGGTATGATCTAAAGTCCTTCTAATCAACCAGATATTGTCTAAAAATACACATTTTTCATTTGGCATAATGTCTCTGCAACACCTTAAGAAGGGTTTTCTGTTTTCTTGTAAGTAATAGTTACCACTTCTATAGCATTTATTGTGGGCTAGCCTGTTCTAAGATACGCATATGCCTAAATTACAAACAAGAAAATTGAGGCACAGAGCTGATATACAAGGTTTCAATGTAAACAAACAGTGATTGGTGAAGCAGGTGGATCAGACTGTCTTGTTCCCAAGTCTCTTCCACTTACTACTGTTGAGGCTTCCTCTTGTCTAGTAGTTCCTATAGTGATAAAGGGTATAGGTGGGCAAACACTCCTCACTATCAGTACTTTTATGGTGACTCTGTCAATAATATTGTTTCTTCTCTATAGGAATATGTTTTCTGAACATAGGAAGATAAGCAAAAAATAGAGATAAGCAACTAGGTACCTTGCAGAGGCAATGGATAGGCCAATGTGACCAATGCGTCCTTCGGCCGCTGAAATGTGGAATGAAATAATAGAGCCAGGGTTCATTCCAAAAGAAATGAACAAATGCTTTTTAAGTATTTAGAATGTTTGGAGAGGAGAACATTCTTCATTCCTATGAATGAAGAACAAAGGGACAGAAATTAAAAGATAACTTCAAAGCATGGATCTAGAAATGAATTTGTAGCACATTTCAAAGGTTCATGAATACAGTACGGTTTTCTCCAATAAGCCAGTATGTGGCATTTATAAATTTCCAGTTTGTTTAACACTGCCTATGAGCTTTTTATCATGATAGAGTAGCAAACATACTGGGATAGAATTTAAGATTTAAGGACAGCCTGTATTATAAATATGACAGTAAGAGGAAGAAATCTTACTTTGTGGGAATCTCCTTAGACTGAGAGGACTTGCAGCTCACCAGAGTCTAAACAAGGGGCTAGTTGTGGCTATCACTGCCAGATGCTAAATTTATGTTCATTAAACACAGGAGAAAGAACACCACTCTGCTGTTAGTAGATGAATCACTTATGTGAATTATTTTATTTTTGCAAGGCTAAGCTTTGAAATACAAACTATTTAAAAATACAACTGTTTTAAAATAATGGCCTGAATATTGTTTTCCATGAAATATTGTTATATGCATATTCAATTATTTTTCTGTTTACCATCGTAGTCTTCTGACTTACAGCAAAGATTATTGTTTGGAAACTATGAAGCTTAACCCAATTTTAATGTTCCTTGTATAACCCTTAAGGCATATTGAAGCAGAAAGATGAACAAGAGTTCAGCATAGCCAAAGGCTGGGGAGAAAAATGAATGCATTGTAATCTTATTTTATTTGGGAAAATAAATCATGCTTGCAAAGAAAAAATCATCATTGACTCCTTGAAAAAATAATCTAAATAAACATGTTTCCTTGTCTTCTAACATAAAACACTGGTTTATGACTTATCTAATCCCTTAATCTAGATTGGAATCTTTTAATCCTGCTAAGAACAACACAAAAATATGGAGTTAGGAGAATAACTTCAAATAGATCCCTTATTATACACATGAAAATATATTCTGTCTTGAATAATCTTGCCCAAAATTGCTTTTCAGAATTTCCTCTGTTCCAGACAAGCAGTCAAATATAAGAAGGATATTTTGAAGGAACAGCAGTTGAAATGACAGAGTCCTTCTTTCTTTGTGACAATATTAAATGTGTAATAAGAATACTAAATATTTATTCTTTTGTAAGAATAAATGCTTAACAGCATATATTAGAAAATTATAACAACCTTCCAATGATGACAATATTAGTAACAGTAAGCAAGTTAAAGAACATGTCAGGCAATACTGAATGGTTCAATCAAGAGAGCAACTTGAAAACGTATTTTCGGACAAGAAAATTACCTCCAGACTTAATAACTGGTTTGAAAAAAAATGCTTCACAGCTTTTCTGAATCTTTATTGGTCATTTTTTATTGCTTTTTAAAAAAAATTTGACAAGTAGAGATCAAGGGAAACACAGTTTTCTGCTTGGCTGAGGAAGTAAAATTATGTGGTTTTGCATTTGAGTGCAGGAAAATTCATTATTTAATGCTACTTACCACAAGGAACTTCACAAATATCTTTTGGGTGATTAACTGATCACAATCACTGGGATAATTGAGTCCTTCTTATTGTTACTGGAGAGTTTGGGGAAGTCCCGGAAGTGTGGTCACATATTGTCAAGGAAGTCTGGGCTCCCTGCTGGGACTCTTAGTCATCTAAGAATTAAAGGAATTCAAAAAGAAGCTGGGGGACAATTTCTTTAGCGTTTAAAAGAAAAATTCCAAAGCAGGAAAGCTGTAAATCTTGATGACTGCCCAGAGGGGGAAAGACTTTGGAAAAGAGAAAGAAGTAAAAGCATGCCATTTTCCTTAAGTGGGCATGGAGGTCAGCCACAAGCAGCCACAGAGCAGCTCATAGAGAAAGAGTTAAGCCCCAAGTGTTAAGGAACACATGCTTGGAACAGAGATAGAAGACTAGAAAAGGAAAAGTAACCAGAAAAGCAGACTGACTTTCCAATCTGTGGCAGCTGGGGATGGGAGTAATTCTGAGAAGGAAAGGAATATACTCTCACTAAAGGATAATTGTTTTTCCTATCTCTTTAGCGTGACTTAAGGTGGATGGGCCTTCCTGAAGGGTGGCCCCTTAACCAGGGAATTGACACGAAACACTGCAAAGTTGTGTCTCCACCTAGGCCAGATACCACATTCTCTTTATCTGAAGGAGTAATTTTCTCTTAATTGGCCTTTACTGGTACCGTAACATGTGACTCAAAGGAACCTTATCTTTTTGTGGTGGTAGTGGTGTTTGGTTTCCTTTTGCAATACTTCTTGAACTGCCAGATAATCCTAGAGTTGTATTCTAGGAAAAATATCTGAACAACGTAGGGTATGATTAGCATGGTCTTTACTAGTGAAAGGTAACTCTTCTGTATCTGCCCACTTAGCACACTTAATTCTGGCAGTACTGGAATCCTGAAAGCTAAGTGTCATCAATATATTCAAAATTGCTTGTTTAGTTCTTAGGAGGTGACATTCCTTCGTACTTTAATTTTAAATAAGAATCTTCATAATGAATCATAATCAAGACAAATAGTTCTGCTAAGGACAAAAGTAAAGGCAAAAGCAGGCAAGCAAGCAAACCAAAAACAGTTTGAAACCCAATGAGCCATGTATTCAACTGCTGAAAATCATAGAGGAAGACTCTAAAAGAAACTGAGAGTATGGGATATAAATAATCTTTGGAACTGTGGGGAAAGAAAGGATTTCTAATGATGTATCATGCAAATTATAAGAGCAGAGCAAAACACTGGAATGATTGGAAGAAAGGCTGCACCTCCTGAAGGTTCCAGGGCCACATCCAAACAGTGCCTACCAGTGAGGAGTAAGTATTCAATAACTTGAGCCTAGGGAGGAGAAGGACCTATCTCATCCAAAGAGCCCAAATTGCGAATTAAACATTTCAGTTATATAGCAAATAATGTCCATAAGAAATCTGCACATGCATAAAACACAGGGAAGAATTTGAGGAAGAATAAAGTAAAGTTGAATAGAATCTCCTTGTTTCTACTCCAAACTGATCAGGAAAAACACTGGTCTTAGTAACATTAGAAGCAATCTCCTACTAGACATATAGATTCTACATAATCCAAATAAAATAACATTTTTACATATCAACAAAATACTTTGAATTTTGTGAATATCAACAAAATAATTTTAAAGTTTGTAATGGACAGAGCAAGAACTTGAAAAAGTTTAAAATCCAACTACAAAACTTAAAATTATAGTAGTCTGGTTACCATGTGTCACCAGAGTTCTCTCTGTGTCTCTTGTGCTGTCAGGCAAACCATACAACATATCTTTATGTACATTTATTATTATCATGGGGGGAGGGAGAGGGGAGTAACTTGAAAAGGAATGAGCACCCAGCATCTAGGGCTACACCTCTCAGCTCCGTAGCTCAGAGCCCATCATACCACATCCTTCCCATGGCACGTCCATAGTCACCCCTAGCATTTGCTCACATCTCAGGTGCCAGCAATCTCACCCCAGATCCATAAGTGTCAGGCCATTCTGTCCTTGAGAACACCAGGCTGCTGCGCATTCCCCATGCACGTCGCTCAGGCATTACTTGTGGCTTGCTGCTTCTGCCCCTCCTTCCACGGCTCACTCTGCCCAGCCCATTCTCCACAGCAGGCCCTGCCCCTTGGAGGAACCAGAACCCCTGGGAACACACTGCGCCCCTTTCCTCCACTCTTTCCACCAATCTTTCCACCAATCTTCCTCTAAGGTCCCTGAGCCTTGGAAGGGGTGACAGATGTGGGGCGATGTCCATTGTATCATGGTAAGATAGTGACTTCTTGGGCCTCCCCATTATTTGTCTTTAAGCCGTGGCCATTGATCTAGCTCAGCGGTGTTTCTTCTACTATAAAGACAAATGGTAGGAAGTAGACACATTTAAACAAACATGACTGTAAATACAAATGCCTAGAAGATATCCCAGTAGTTATACTATATTCATTAAACCGTATACTTGAAGGCTTCTCTACTATGGCCTGTAGCCTTTCTCAACACAAGGTGTTGGCCTGGTCTACAGCACCAGATGTGTGTTCCACCCCTAGGAGCAGGCCTTATCCGATTAGAAATTTGTCAGGTGTACATATGTTGGTGGAGCCATTATTGCACTTGCAGGTATTGCTTGGCATGTCCATAGTGTGTAGCACACAGGTCCATCATTGAGTAGAATCATAGGGGATACTCTTCCCCAACCATCTGCATCGCGCCTCTGGCAATATGAATGTCATTCATCCAGAGAAACAGAGATTTTGTCTCAGTCTCAGTTCCATCTCTTCTTCTCCTGCGCTCACAACTGCTGGTGCAAGCTGGCCAAGGCGGGCAGTACCTAAAAGGGGAAGTGAGGATTGAAAGGAAAAACAAGAGACAGAAAAGATACTTGGGAGGACTGTCAGTAGAGACTACAGCCCAGGTTTATTTGAGCTCTGCCTTTTTATACAGAAGAACATCAGAGATCTTAATTCAATTAATTTCAACAGCTGTTTTTCCCACCTGTATCTGAGGATCAAGGAGGAGTCAAATACTTGTTTTGTGAGCTCCACCATATAAACACATTCCTCCTGATTTGGCAGATTAGGTCCTGGTGTGCAAATCACAAACTCAGTAAACAAGCCTGCCACAGCTTATGTACACAATGGATTAATAGCTCCCAACATCTTCCCCTTCTTTCTGTTTTATAACCCCAGATTATGCTATGTCTAGGACAGAAGGACCATGCCTGTCTTAGGTTGTCTTCTGCTAGAGCAAAGCCTTACCTGTTATCGGCACATAGCTTCCATCAGCTATGCCCTGTCTTAGGTTGACTTTCTCCCAGAAGATCTTACCCGTCTTTGACTACCAGTCTCTGTGAGGGGAGGGAGTGCAATCTCATATCATGCACAGCAGCCTTGACTTGCCACAGGATTTCATAAATAACTTTACTGCCACCAGATGAAAACAAAGACAGGAGGAAAAGCATGCCACGTTCCGCTGAACCATAGGGCCACGATGGAGGTGGCTCTCAACTTTTTAGACTATCTGCCACTGCTTACAGGGTGGAAATGCAGAGAATTTTTTTTTTCTTCTCTATTATCTCATGGCAATAACACTTTGACATTGGTACAGTATCCACTTTGTCCCACAAACACACAGTCATCTACTTGTACACACCAGGACTTATCATTTTTAACAAAACAAATAGGCAACCCGCTTCACAATCCAAAATAATAAAAATTCAACACCACTTCCATCATCAGGCATTTTGAAGCAGGCTGAGCAATTAACCAAGAGTCATTCACAGTCACTACTATCTCTTTTTCCTCCCATGTCACGAGGTGCAATATTGTAGATCAGGAACATAAGTCAAGTATAACTCAGCCAAGATCACTTGCGGAAACATCATCATCAGCCACGTTTGTCGCCTCATCATTCTTTTCCACTTCCTTTTCTTTGACACTTATCCGGCGAACCTCACCAGCCTTTCCGGCAGCCACCTGGCTCCATCTGCATCCTGTGGAAAAACACAAACGTGCCCTCTTCCCCATATCAATACAGGGTTGGCGCCATTCCATTGTCCAGTTAAAGGATCCTTCCACCTGACTTGGGCGTAGGTATCCTGTGACTGAGGGTGCCACATTCTATCTGCTGCAGAGTGGTCATTTTTATCCAAATTCAAAAAGTTTAAAATGAAAAGAGTATGATGTAAAAGATTACTTGGTGTCTGGGGATATAACTCCCCATTGTTATACCTTGTCCTTGTGGGTTATATGGTATCCCAGTTTTATGCTCAATGCCCAATTGCAAACAGAAACGTTGGAACCCCTGATGGGTATAGCCAGAGCCATTATCTGTTTTTATGATGTTAGGGATCCCAGCTATGGAAAAGCAAGTCAAGCAATGAGTTATAACATTTTTTGTGGCTTCCCCTGTTTGCACAGTAGCCATAATAAAGCCAGAAAATGTATCTATAGTAACATGTACATACCTTTGCCTGCCAAAATCTGCAACATGAGTAATGTCCATTTGCCACAGTTGGTTGGGCTTCAGCCCTCTAGGATTAACCCCATAATGAGGAACAATTTGTGTTTGAGGGCAAGATGAGCATTGTCACACAATTTGTCTTGCAGCTTCCTTAGTAATATGAAATTGTTTTCTCAAACTTTGGCTATTTTGGTGATGAATGGCATGAGAATTTGTAGCTTGCTCTACCTGAGTCAATCCTACAAGTTGAGTGGCTTCATCTGCCAAGGCATTCCCCAAAGCTTAATGGTCCAGGAAGACCACTATGCACTCTGAGATGTCCTATATAGCAAGGGTATTTTCTAGATTTAATACTATTTTGCACTTAAGAGCAAACAAATTTGAACATTCCTCATTTCAATAAAAGGTTCTGTTTCAATTTCCTGTAGAGCTCGAGCTACATAATGACTATCTGTATAGAGATTGAAGGGTGTTGAGGCCAGAAGCTGGAACACTGCAGCTACAGCATGAAGTTCCACTACCTGTGCTGAAGCAGGGGAAGTTTGAAAAGAATAACTTTGCCCATAAATCACATAAGCCGCGTGTCCATTAGAAGAACCATCAGTAAATACCGACATAGCCTGAGTAAAAGGGGCAGTGGGACCATACTGAGCACAAGCAGTCTTTAGTTCCTTAAGCTGCTTAAAAGGCATGGGTGCATGAGACCGCACCCTGTTGCCCTGCTGATCAACTTGCTCAGAAACTAGGAAGACCTGAAATCCATGCACTGACTCTCCTCGCTCTACCACAACCCCAATGGCCTGTTGTAGTGGAGATTGCATGGTTCCTGCCGAAGGCTCCTGAGCCATGGCAATCATGGGAGGCGCAACAACCTTCGTTGGCCTCAGAGGAGGAGGATCTAATCCTACTATGATAGAGGGTGTTGGGGTGGTCCTAATTCTTTTCTCTTTGTTCTTAAACATTTCCTTCTTCACAGCCTCTAACTCTACCCTTAATTGCTCAATTTCCCAGTGATAGTTAGATTTCTCAATTAGAGGTGGACACTTTTCCTGATCGTACTCAACCATCTCCTCTCCTAGGGCAGACTCATCCTCAGCATCAAGAGATCCCTCCTCTAGCCCCAGAAGGGGGGTCCTCATAAAAGGGTGGCAAGGCTAATGGATCTGGCTCTGGCGGAGTGGAAGGTTTGGTTTCACTTTTATCCCAGCCGCTGCTTATTGGATTCTCCTCTTTAGTCTCAGCCTTTGCCTCTCGGGCCCCAAGTATATATCTTACAAAAACTGAGCGACTGTTTCCCTGCCCCATTTCTCCCAAGATAAATACTCACCGCTCCCCAATCTTACCGAGTGCACTCACTTAACTTCTCCAGCTGTGTCCTTCACTTTTAGCCCTACTTTTCAGGTACCTGTCTGGGCGCCACTTGCTGGTGCCAGCCGGCCAAAACGGACAGTACCTGAAAGGGGGAGTGAGGATTGAAAGAAAAAACAAGAGACAGGAAAGATACTTGGGAGGACTGTCAGTAGATACTGCAGCCCCGATTTATTTTAGCTCTGCCTTTTTATACAGAAGAACATCAGAGATCTTAACTCAATTAATTTCAACAGCTGTTTTTCCCACCTGTATTTGAGGGTGAAGGAGCGGTCAAATACTTGTTTTGAGCTCCACCATATAAACACATTCCTCCTGACTTGGCAGATTAGGTACTGGTGTGCAAAACACAAACTCAGTAAACAAGCCTGCCACAGCTCAATGTACATAATTGATTAATAGCTCCCAACACACAACATGCAGTATCTTCAGCAACATGGCCTTACTGACCTTTCCAGTGTACAATCAACATTAATGGCAATAGCCTTGGTGAATTGGAGGACTTCTAGGATCTCTCTGACCAAAAGCTCATGGGGGGGGGGGCAACCCACCCCTGGTACTGCAGATTTTCTTAACAGTTGTAGACCTTGGGAGTCTCTAGCCTCATCTTACCCAACCATAAAACTCCCAAGAATCTTACAGCTATAGCTGGCCTTTGATTCTTCAGGTATCTTTCAAATAGGTTTCACATCTGTAGAACACTAGAAGGAAGGTTAACATATATTAAATCAGTCATAGACAAGGTCTCACAAAGCATGGAAAGGTCTTGTCCATTCCTATTAACTGTTTCCTCCATAGATGTTTGTTAGGTACAATAGCATGAATACAAAGCATTAATTTGGTCAGCTCTTTACCATTTTTAGTTATCCCTTTGGAGTCATTTTGCACTTGGGGGATTGTTACATGGGTTTTTTTTTATTCTTTTATTCTTGATACACTTACAGGTGTTGGCTCCAGTTGCCTGACCCTGTACTGGGCTAAGGAGGCAGGGGGCTTCTCCTGTCCCCACTGCACTTGTTGGTTCCCTGAATCAGGCAGGCTCTCGGTCTGCCTCCTGACTTTAGCCAAATCTGTCATCTTTCCATTGACCACACCAGGGTGCTGGGGGAGAACTTAATGAGAAAACCTGCTTCCACCCCTAGTATAGCCTTTATCAGAAGTGAAATACATCTTTATTTAATCCTTGGGGATTCTTAACCACTCCTTGCACAGTTTTTATTCTTGAATGTCCTTTGTAAACTGCTCTTCTGGTTTTAAAATCTTCCAGAAATGCCTTAGTACCTAATTTGGTTTTTTATAATTTTTTCCTCCGGGGATTTGGGCTTTACATAAGTCTTGCCACATTTGGTCATGAAGCCTCATTCCTATCTGAGGAACTATTGGCAACTGATAGCTCCTGGGAGAGGAAGGTCAGTTTTCTTTAAGGGTGTGACCCCTGGTAGTTAGACCATACTGCAGGGTGTTGGGCAAATTGGACTGGATAAGCTTTATGGAAACAGGAGGACAGGAAGTATTCTTTTTGAGGGGAGGTAGAGAGGTAGGGTAGATTTGAGAGGAGATGGGGGAGGTTGGGTGGATATGATCCCAGACATAAAATATAAAATTCTCAAATTAATAAAAATGCTATTTAAAAGTACCACCAAGAAATGTGAACAATCCACCAAGGAAACCTAAAAAGCAGCTATGAACTTTGAATACCTGCCATGTGTAGTCACTTACTGGGCCAAAAAACTCTTCCCTGAGCAATAACACTTTGTTAATAGTTAATATGCAATAAATTGAGATAGCCAGTGAGACTCAGCCCAAACACCCCCTAAAACTAAAAATGGCATAAGTACAGCTCACCAAAGAGAAACCCAAGGAAACATGACACCTATGTACAATACGTATGAAAAAAGCTAAAATCATGGAAACCAAAATAAGTGCAGAATGCACTTAATACTACTACACTTATGCTAATTGTGATTGACTTATGCTATACTGACATTCAGTGTTAATATAGAGATGCTAGATAGGAATTATCTGTGTTCTTTTTGCAGCTCTTATTGAAACATGAAACTATTCTAAAATTGATGCTATTGCTTAACGGAGACAGTAGATATTAGACCTACTAAACCTGTCAAAAATAATCAAAGGAATGAAATCAAAATTAGTAAATTATTTAATGAAGAAAAAATAGTACCTGGCAAAAACTATATCCTGGTAAGTAATAAAGAACAAAAGAAATTCCAAATGTAATTTTTACTTTTTAAAATATAATGTGTTAAGTAAAGTAATAATATTTTGTGGAACTCAGAAAATACTTAGAAGTAAATTGTCTGTTAGCAAATAATACAAATTAGGAGACCTCAAATCGAAGACTTGGTACAGAGCTCTGAAATGCACATGAAGTATGATCTTGATGAATGTTGGCTGTAATCAACTGAAATTACATACATTAAACCCTGATTGGCTGCTAAACAAAAGGTATGGATAATAATCAAAAAATATTTATGAAGTGAAGTGATGAGACAGATTTATTTTAGACAGAAAACTAAGAAGAAAACTTTAAGGATATTTGGGTAACAGAAAGGAGAAAGATAGTAGATTTAAATCCAGCAATGTTAGGTCAGCAAGATTGCTCTGTGTGTAAAGGAACTTTCTCTCAAGGCTGAGGTCCTGTGTTCACTGCCCAGATTCCACATGGTAGGAGAGAACCAGGTTTGAGAAGTTGTCCTTCAACTACCACATGTGTCCTGTCATGGACAAACACACATACATAAATACACACATACAAACACACAAATAAATAAATAAATGAATGAATAAATAAAACAATAAAATATAAATTCAACAATGTCAATAAATGTTAAATATAAATAGTAAGTGCTCGAATTAAATAACAGAATTTGTCAGAATGCAAATTCTGTACCTGACCCTACACTCAATACAGAACCCAATGAAATTTAAAAGTATGACATGAAAAGATAGAATTATATATCATGGGGCTGGAGAGATGGCTCAGTGGTTAAGAGCACTGACTACTCTTGCAGAAGACCTGGGTTCGATTCCCAGCACTCACACGGTGGCTATAAACCATCCTTAACTCCAGTTCTAGGAGAATCCATAAAATAAAAATAATAAAATATTTAAAAAGAATTATATATCATATATTATGCAGAATATTTGTGTATATATTTATAAAAATCATGCTTACCACATAGTTTTACCTGATTGAGATTTATAAAACCTGTCAGGTAACTATGTAAACTTAACATTCTTTTTAAGGCCACTTAGAACTTTTACTAGGGCACCATATTCTGAGTGATATAATTATGCTTAGTATATTTTAAACAACTCAAACTATATCAAGTGTGCTGTCTGCAAGATATTTATAGACTAAATGAATAACAGAAGATATTTAAAATTTTCCAAATATAAAGAAAGGAAACATGATTTTAAGTAACCCATGATCAGAGAAGAAAGAAAAATTATATAGAATTTGAGGTGGAATAAAATACATATCATAAATAAATATCACATATATATCAGAGTTCATTAGAGATGAATATAATGGGATAGATATGCCCTAGAAAGATATTTATTGAACAAGTGTCTATATTCAAAAATTAAAAAAAAATGCAGTAATGACCCCATACTCCAGTCACTTTACAAAGGAACCAAAAGAGCAAATCATGGGTATGAAGAATAAACCAAAGGTAAATGAAAGCATAAGAAATTCTATTTAAAAATTAAGACTAGGTTCAAAATCAATAAAAATAATCTGCCAGGAATCAATACTGCTCATTTTACTTGTAGCCATTTTGATCATGCTGAGAAGGGAGATGACAAACTCACCAGCATTAGGATTGGGAGAGACTATGTTTACAACAGACAAGATAAAGAAGAAATAATAAGTATCATTTTGAAGACATCCAGAATTCTTGATCAATTTGTTTTTTTAAAAAGAAAATTGTAGAAAATGATGGCATGCAAGTTTAGAGAGGAAAGTTAGGAAAGAAACTGTTGCTTCTCTTCTCTGTTTCTTAAACCACTTTCCATGAGCGTTTTCACGAGAAGATATTTAAGCACTAAGCAGCTTATGAAGGAACAGATGTGGAGAGGAATTAAGGCCTCCTGCCACTAGCTATCAAAGAACAGAGGTCTTCTTCCAGTAGCCATGTGAGTGCACCATATTGGAATAAATACTCTATGTAACCTCCTAGACAGTTGAGCCAAAATCTTCTTGCTTAGCTGTTCTAGAATCCTGACCCAGAGGGACAGGAGATAAATGCCTGGTGCTTTAACCACCACATGTTGGAGCTATGTGTTATGTAGTCACAGACAAGCAATAAGAATTTCATATCAACCAAGCTGATCATTTAGCTTAAGAGGAAAAATTTATGAAAGATATAAAATGGCACTATGAATAAAAAAAATAACTCAAATAGCATTGATTTTAAAGAAGTTAAATTTACAGTTTAAAAATTTTCCATAAGAAAATATTCCAGGCTCAGAAATCTCCATTGCTTATATCTACCAAGCAGTAAGGGAGGGGTAATAAACATGTTATAGAAATTCTTGAAGAAATTTGAAATAGTTAGACCTTTAATCCCAGCCCTCAGGAGGCAGAGAAAGGCAGATCTCTGTGAGATTGAGGTCAGCCTGGTCTACATAGTGACTTCCAAGTGGGCTGGAACTATGGAAACCACTGTCAAAAAAAATAAAATAAAATAACAGAACTTCGAAGCAGAGGAAGCCCTCAATTATTCAGCGATACCGCCATCCTAGTAGATCAGAAAGACATTGCAAGGGAAACATAATCTGCCTATTGAGCTATCTATCTATGCGCCAAATGTGGCATATAAGCACAGCATTTCTTACTCTACTTAAGTACATTTAGCGTGCATTAAATGTGCAAATATTTTATGGTGAGGTTCAATTTATTATATTAGCAGAATAAGTAAGGAAATCATGTGAGCACCTAATGAAGCACAAAAAGTATCCCATCAAATGTACAAATTCTCAAAAGCCTAAGAATAAAAGAGAAACCCCAGGGCTGGAGAGATGGCTCAGTGGTTAAGAGCACTGTCTGATCTTGCAGATAACCCGGGTTCAAGTCCCAGCACCCACATGGCAGCTACAGACCGTCCTTAACTCCAGTTCCAGGGGAATCCAAAGCCCTCTTCTGACCTTTGCGACATCACATGACACGTGTGCACTCACATACATGCAGACAATACACTCATACGCATAAAATTAAAATAAAAGATTTTTTTAAAAAGATAAAGCCCTACCGGGCTGGTGGCGCACGCCTTTAATCCCAGCACTTGGGAGGCAGAGGATGGCAGATCTTTGTGAGTTCAAGGCCAGTCTGGTCTACATAGCGAGTTCCAGGACAGCTGGGGCTACAAGGAGACCCTGCCTCAAAAACAAAACAAAGAGACAATTCTGAAAACTGTAAAAGAGAAAGCCCCTTAATCTGTAAAACGGTTTCTATAATAAGCCTCCAACTAATATCAGTTGAATGTTTCCTTCCTAAATATGATCAAGAAAATGTCAAAGAAGCCGTATTAGCCAATATCATCACTAAAGTTCAATGTTCTCTCAGCTGTTCAATCCAGAGAAATAGATCAAGAAAAGTATAATAGCACATTATTTGCATCACTGAGAAGGTCTCCAAAACACTCATGAGCCAGGCTTCGTGGCACACACTTTTAGTCCCAGCACTGTCAAAAAAAAAAAAAAAAAAAAAAAAAAAAAAAAAAAAAAGCTTTTTATTCGTTGTGAATAACCTTATCTCAATGAGCTCCCCTATTTCTTTCATTCTATCATCACCATTCACTTTTAATAGCTGTCTCTTTGATTTTCTAGTTTCCATTCTCCACTGCTTTTATTCTGACACCCTTTTTCCTTGGACTACAGAACCAGATGCTAATCTTGTCTCCATTCCACTGTGGCTCTGTTCTACTCCTTGTATTCATGCTGATTAAAGAGTTCTTTAAAGAGGCTAATGGGGAGTGCTGCTCTTGCACAGAACCTGAGTATGGTTACCAGCAGCCACACTGGGTAGCTCACATCCCTCTGTAACTCCATTCCCAAGGGACCTATGACTCTATTCGTGCATCAGAGTGCCTTCATTCATGTGGTACATATAAACTCATACAAGCACATACACACACACACATACACACACATATTATAGACTAAAGCACAAGACTATTCACAATATTTAAATTTATTTTTTAAATTTATTTTTATTTTAAATTTATTTTTTATTTTATTTAGTTATTCTTATTTCATGTTATGAGTGTATTGTCTGCATATCTGTAAGTGCACCCATGTTGTAGAATGCCCATGGAGGTCAGAAGAGGGCATGAGACCCTCTGGATCAGGACTTATGAATGGTTACTAGCTGGCATGTGGGCTCTGAGAACCAAACCAAACTGGTCCTCTGTAAGAGCAGCCAGTACTCTTAACTGCTGAGCTATTTCTCCTGTCCCTTTTTAAAATTTATTTTGTTTGTTTTAATTTTTGAAACTTTCATACACAAGTATTGTATTTGTATTACTTTCATTCCTTCCAGATCTCCATGAACTCCCACGGTGCCCACTCCCTGCCAATTTCTTTTTTCATCTTTTATTATTAGTACATATACATATATATGTTTACACACATATAATTATATAATATACTGAGCCCATTTAATTTTGATATCATGTACCTGTGTTTAGGGCTATGTCATAGATAACATATCAAGAGGCTAATCTCTGGGGAAAACTGAGTCTCTCTCCCTTAGCCTCCAAGTGGGACCAAATGACATTTCTGCCATCAACTGTGACATGTTAACTATGTTTGTCATTATGCAGATATTGTTTGACTGTCACACTGTACAGATTTCATAGGTGTAGCTTCCTATTCATGTCTAGAACTCATTAAGTAGCAGCAAGTCTCTTGTCCCTTTGGCTTTTACAATCTTTCCATAAACACTTCTAAGAGGTTCCCTTAGGCTTAGGTGCACAGGTTGTGTTACAGATGTGTTATTTAGGGCTGGGCTCCTCACAGACACTTATTCTCTACATTTGACCAGTTATGGAATGTTGTAGTCACCTCCATCTGTTGCAAAAAGAAGCTTATTTGATTAATGGTGAGAGGCACACTCCTCTGTAAGTATAAGGATATATATTTAGAATATAGTAGGAAATTATTATTGGCCTAGGGAAGTGACAGAAGTAAGTTTGTGTCTAGGGTCTATCACCACTCCAGCCATGGGTACTTGGCTACGTTCACAGTACCACTCAAGAATGCTTTTCCATTGATCATCCCATAAAAGTGCTGGTCATTGCTGTGGTTCATAGACTGTACAGCTGGGTAGGTTCATTGATTAGTTTTCTCCCGTGAAAACTTACATATCATCTATACTATGACAGCTAATCTCCGGGGAGGAGGCTTCCAAGTCATTTCCATCATTTTTGCTCCAAGTCCAGTGACCTAAGAAAGTCATGTCTTCATGTCTTCAAGATCTAGGAAGTAATCAAGGGCTTTGGCGATAACCTGTATTATTTGGGGAGCCTCTATGACCATCCTGAACAACAATTCAAAAATGGGTTTCCCATGCCTGGCATTGTGATTTTTGTTATACAGCCTTTAGCTATATATTCACTGTGTAATTTTTGGTAGGCTTATTAAATACTATATTTTCCTTTGGCTCTTCATACAACTCAAGTGTTATTTATTTCTATCACCTCTCCCTGACCCTATATATCCCTCCCTCCTCCCTGCCCAGTTGGAATACCTCCAATTTCCTGCATTCCTGTCATTGTAACTCCAGAATCCTGTTATTCCCCAACCTTGAGCCGCTTTAGCTTTGCCTCCATCAGTATTCGGATTTTCTGGCTCCTGTGGTTATATCAGGATGTACATTTAGGTCCAACGATTTGGATCTTGAATCCGCAAATGAGAAAGACCATACATTATCTGTTTGTCTGAGTCTGTGTTACCTCACTTAGTATAATAGTTTCTAGTTCCATCAATTTACCTGCAAATTTCATGATTTCAGTTTTCTTTACTTCTGAGTAGAACTCCATAGTGCAAGTATATTGCATTTTCATTATCCATTATTCCATTCAAGTACATTTAGGTTGCTGCCATATCCTAGATACTGTGAAAAAAGCAGCAACAACCATGGCTTAGTAGGTATGTCTGTAACAGGATATCCGTTCCTTTTGGTTTTTTCCTTTCCTGTAAGAAGCTTTTTAGTTTAATGAGGTCTCATTTGTTAGGTGTTGACTATAACTGATGACTGAATGAAGTTCTATTTAGAAAGTGCTTTCCTGCCCTTATATCTTGTACAGTTCTGCCTATGTTTTCTTCTTCAGCTATTCAGGTTTCACACTGAGGTCTTTGATCGATTAGGAGTTGATGTTTAGATAGGGTGATAGATATATGTCTAATTTGATTCTTTTACACATAAAGATCAAGTTTTCCCAGAACTATTTGTTGAAGATGCTGCCATTGCTCTAGAGTATATTCTTGGAATCTTTGTCAAATATCAAGTTGGAGTAATTGTATTAATTCATGTTTGAGGTTTCAATTTTGCTCCATTGATATTTTTATACTAATACTGTACTGTTATTATGAATATCTCTCTGTAATATAGTTTGAAATTTTGTATGGTAATTTCTGTAGCATTGATCTCTTTGATCAAGATTGCTTTGGCTATCCCAGATCTTTTGTGAGTCCATATACATTTCAGATTTTTTCCCCCATTTCTGTGATAAATGTCATATTGCAATGGATGTTTTGATAACATTAATTTTACCAATCCATGAGCATAGAAGGTCTTTACATCTCTTAACGAAGTCCTCAATCTCTTTCTTCAAATACTTAAAGCTTTCATTGCAGAGATCTTTAATGACTTTGGTTAGGTTTACCCTAAAATGTTTTATGAGGCTATTGTGTTTGGAAGTGTTTATATGATCTTCTTCTCAGATTGCTTGTTATTGGTATATTTAAAAAGCGATTTTTACAAACTGATTTTGTGTTTGACCACTTTGCTAAAATTATTGATCATTTCTATAAGCTTTCTAGTGGGAGTTTGGACTCTTTTATGTATACTATCATATCATCTTCAAATATGGATAACTTAACTTCTTTTCCATTAATACTCTTATAATTTCCTTCTCCTCCCTTAGGGTTCTAGCAAGGATTTCAAGTAATATATTGAAAGGGAGTGGAGATAGTGTACAGCCTTGTCTCTTTACTGTATTTAACGAGATTGCTTTTAGTTTTTTGCCCTTAAGAATGCTGTGGGCTATGGGTTTGTTTTATACAGCCTTAATTATGTTGAGGTATGTTCCTTCAAGTCGAATTCCCTCTAGGACTTTCATCATGAAGGCACATTGGATTTTGTCAAAGGCCTTTTCTGGATCTATTGAGATCATTAAATGATATTTGTTTTTTAGTGTTTTACATTATTGATTAATTTATTGACTTACATATATTAAACTATCCCTGTATCTCTGTAATAAAACCAGAATGATCATGGTGGATGTTTTTTTGTATGTGTCTGTTTGTGGTGTGCAAGTGTTTTATCAAGAATTATTGCATCTCTGTTCATTGGTCTGTAGTTTTCTTTCTTATTTCCAAGTATCTTTACATGGTTTTGGTATTAGAGCAATAGTGATTTTTGTAGGAGTGCTTTGGGAGATCACCCTCTGTTTCTATAATTTTGAATGATTTAAGCAATATTAAAGGAATGGTTCTTTAAAGGAGTGGTAAACTTCTACTGTGAATAAATCTGACTTGGCTCTTTTTAGTCAAGAGCCTTTATAATACTGTTTCAATTTCATTACTTGTTATGAGTTTGTTTAAGATGGTGATTTCTGCTTGATTTACTGGTTGTTTGATTGAATCAAGAAATTCATCCATTTCATTTAGACTTTCTAATTTAGTGGAATATAGGTTTTAAAAGTAATCCCTTAAAATGTTCTGTGTTATTTTGTTGTCATTTTAATGCTTCCCTTTTCATTTCTGATTGTGTTGCTCTAGATTTGCTCTTTCTTTCTTTTGGTTAGCTGGACTAAGGGTTTGTTATCTTCTTTATCTTTTCAATGAATCAGTTCTTAGATATATTTATTCTTTGTATTGTTTTCCTTGTTTTGTGTTTCATTGATTTCAGTTCTGATTTTTATTATTCTTTCTAACCTACTGGTTTGAATTTGGTTTATTCTTGTTTTTCTAGGTTCTTGATTTTTATTATTAAATCATATATTTGTGTTCTTTCTGATTTTTTAGTGTAGGTACTTAGAGCTATAGTCTTCTCTTTTCTGATTGCTTTCAATGTATCCCAGAGGTTTTGTTGTGTTGTGTTTTCATTTTTATTTAGTTCCAGGAAAAATTTTATTTCCTTCTTGACTTATTCTTTGGCCCATGCATCATTCACAAGTGTTTTGTTTAAGTTCCGTGAGTCTCTGTAGTAACTAGACGTTCTTTTGCTGTTGATCGTAAGCTTTATTGCTCACTGTGATCCAATAGAATACATGAATTTATTTCAAATGTTTTGCATTTGTTGAAGCTTGTTTGAGGCCCCAGTATGTGTTCTATTTAAGGGAAACTCTCATGTACTTCTGAGTAGAATGTGTATTCTTTGGTACTCGGGTGGAATATACTCTAGATATCTGTTAGGTCCATAATATAATTTATTTCAGATGTGTCACTGTTTATTCTTTGTCCAGATGACTTGTCTATTGGAGAAAGTGGGCTATTAAAAGTCACCTACTTTTATTGAGTTTGGGTTAATTGTGTCTTTAAATACAGTAGTACTCTTTTTTATGAAATCACATGCACTAGAGTTGGTGCATATATGTTTATGCTTATCACATCTTCTTGGTCAATTGTTCCATTTATCAGAATGAAGTGCCTTTCGCTATCTTCCTGATTGATTTTAGATGATTTCTATTTTGTCTGATATTAGGATAGCAACAACTGCTTGTTTCTTGATGCCACTTGCTTAGAATACATTTTTCCCCTCCTGTTACTCTAAGGTGCAGTCTGACCTTGAAATTAAGATGAGTTTCTTATAGAAAATAGAGATGGATTTCATTTTGTTAAATATTTTATTTATTATTTTGATTTTATGTATTTAAATGTTTTGCTAATATGTATATAAGTGCACCATGTGAGTGAAATGACCCACAGAGGCTAGAAGACAGTATCAGATCTCCTGTAACTGGAGTTATGGACAGCTTTTAGTTGTCATGTAGGTGTGGGGACTAGAAGCCTCTGGAAGAACAGCAAGTATTCTTAACCACTGGGCCATCTCTCCGGCTCCTGGATTTTGTTTCTTGATTCATTTAACTATCCTGTGTCTTTTCATTGGAAAAATGAGGTCATTGATGTCCAAAGTAATTATTGAAAGATGTGTATTGATTAATGTTATATTATTTTCTCACTGTGTTCTTAGCTCTATTTTACTTTTCCATAATTATGCTTTTTTTCTTTCTATGGATTATTAGGTATGATTTTTCTTTTCTTCAATTCTTTGTATTGCTTCAAGTATTCTCTGTAGGGCTGATCTAGTGGACATTAATTTTCTCAAACTATTTCTACAATGGAAGATTTTTATTTCCTTCAAATATTATTGACAGTTTTGATGAGCAAGGAAGTTTTGGTTGGCATCTCTGGTCATTTAGAACTAGGAATACATTTCTTCTAGCTCTTCTAGCTTTTATAGTTTGCATCGAAATGTCAGTTGTTATTCTGTTGTGGTTTCCTTTGTATTAACTTCTTGTTTTTCTCTTGCAGCTTTCAGTAGCCTTTTTTGTTCTATATAGTGTTTTTACTGTGGTTTTTTTTTTCCCCCCCTGACAGGAGTTTCTTTTTGTGTTCCTATTTGCTGTTCTGTGTGTTTCTTGTAGCTGTATGGATGTGTCTTTCATTAATTTAGGGAAGTTTCCTTCTATAATCTTCGAAGATCAATGTCATTGACCTAAGTATCTTCTCCTCTAGCTTATAATTTCATAGGTTTAGTTTTTTCATGGTCTCCCATAGCTCCTGCATATTCCATTCCTATGTCTTTAATTTTTATTTCATAATCTTTGCTTGAGTGGTTCAGTTCTCCAACTTTAACTTCAAGTCATGATATTCTGTTGTCCATTTGATTTATTTTGCTGGTAAGACTTTCTTCTGTCTTTTCTAATTGGTTTATTAAGTACTTTCAGTGCATCTTCATTTAGGCTTGAGTTTTCTTCAATTTTTCTATCTCTTTCATGAATTCACTTTTCAAATCCTGAATGGAAGATGTTCCTCTGACCTTGTGATGACAAGCCATGGACCCACCTCCTTCCCATGCTCTGCAAAGCAGGCACTCCCCTTCCCTCTTCCAGCCAATCAGTTGACTAGAGCCATTTGCAGGGGAAAGATTAAGGGTATAAAAGCTGGGAAAACCAAGAGGCTGGCCTCTGGCCATTTTGTAAGGCTGTCCAGAACCACAAGAATTATGTCTGGGAGTGGACTTTCAGCATCAACTGTGAAGGGGGGGGGTGTTCCGCTTGTCTGTAAGTAAACCCGCACCCCACACTCAGCAAGTCCAATAAACCATTAAGATTTTTCAAACCAGGGTTTGGAGAATTTTTTCCTCAGGCTGTTGCAAGGACCTTGGGAGGAGGGAATTAGATGCCACGGGCGCCTCCCTACAGTGAATTTGACTTACGTGAATTGTCTTGGTTTTTCATTCAGCCATACATTGATGTTTTCTTGAGCATCTGGTAGAATTTATTCCTATCATCTTTGAATTCCTTGCAGTGATTGCTTGTGACTTCTTTTAAAGCCTTGAATTATTTGACCATGTTAATAATTTTTCTTTTAAACAACAATGAGAAACTTTTAACTATAGTTTAGGTCCTGGGTCCAGAAATGCATATATCCTCAGGTGTGAGGGAACCCACTTGACACCCCACTTATACATCAACATAGAGTTAACCCATGACTGAATCCCAAGAACCATTCAGGTGGTCCACAACTCAACAAGTTGGGATAACAGCAAACAAAGGCACAAAGAACAACTCAACAGAGGTGCAACTAGATATTCATACCAAGAAATATCACCAAGGACCTAACTCCATATGCCTAGGTCTCAGTACCAAAGTGTAAAGAAAATGAATAATGAAGACAGTGTGTCTCCTCCAGAAATGAGGACACCCAACAAAATGTCCCCTGAGAAGGGCAACTTAGTTGATGTGCATGATAATTGTTTTAAAATAGAAAAATTATGTATGGTAAAGGAGTTCAAAGAAGACATGAAAACACAAATGAATACTTGAATGAAATATATAAAATATCAAGTTGTATAAAGAATTTACTTAAAAAATGGATATCTTAAAGAAAAGTCAAACTGAAATAAAACTTAAAATGAGAAACTCACTCAATGAAATAGAAAGCTAAGTGGAAAGCCTCACCAATAGACTGAATCAAGTGAGAAAGAGGCTATCAGGGCTTGAAGACAAAGTAGAGCAATTGGATCAGTTAGTGAAAGAGAATGCTAAATCTTAAAAAAAAATGCAGCAACAGAACAAATAGGAACTCTGGGACACGATTAGAAAATCAGACCTAAGAATCACAGGTATAGCAAAAGTAGCACTGATCCAGGTCAAATATATTGAAATATTTTCAACAATGTCACAGAAGAAAACTTCCAAAATCTAAGGCCAGAAAAACCTATAAAGGTACAAGATGCATATAGAATGCCAAATAAACATAACCAGAAAAGAAATTCATCACATCACATAATAAAACCACTAAATGCACAGAATAAAGAAAGCGTTTTGAAAGCTGCAAGAGAAAAAGAGCAAATCACATAAAAAGGCAGGCCTACTAGCATAATATCCAACTTTTCAATGGGGACTATGAAAATGAAGACAGCATGGATTACTATTTGACAAGCCTTTAAATATAAATGGTGCCACACAAGGTTCTTATACTTAGCAAAACTGACAATGGGAATGGAGGGGGGGAGGAAATGCTCATGATCATTAAGTAAGCTCCACAAAGGACAGTAAAAGGAATACTTTAGTCTGAGGAGAAGGTTAATCACATCCAAGAGACCACAGAGAATAATTACAGAACAGTTAATCAAAATAGTTATAAGAAAACAATATCACAGTAACAAGGTAACTGTAATTAGTATGCATTATTCAGTAACTCTAAATGTTAACAGTCTTGATTCCCCAATAAAGAATCAAAGACTAAGAGACTGAATTAGAAAACAAAGTCTGTTTAGTTTTAGTTTTTGTTTTTGCAGTCTTCAAGAAATATTGCTCACCAATAATGATGGACTACTCTGTAGTGTAAAACAATGAAGAAAAAGTGTTCCTATGAAATAGTATCAAGAAACAAGTATGAATAGCTAGTCTAATATTTGACATAATAGACTTCAAACCAAAACCAGTCAGGAGAGATGAAGAAAGTTACTTCATGAATATTACCAATGAATATTAGAATTTTAAGCCTTTATTTCTCTGGGAAGAGACAATCAACTTCATAAAAGGCATACTAGTAGTGCTACAACACTGATTGGTCATAACACGGTTGTAGTCAATGATTCAATACCCAACTGTCAAGAGGAGACAGGCATCATCTAGACAAAAACTTAACAGAGAAACATTGGAATTAGATGGCATCCTAAAGCAAATGGCTCTTCTCAGCATTCTATGGAACATTCTCTAAAATTGACCATATAGTACAATACAAAGCAAGTCTAAAAAAATCTTACAAAGATTGAAATAGCATCCTGCTTTCTCTCTATCCACAAAGGGAAAGAAGTAGATATCAGCAGCAATGGACACTACAGAAATTTTTAAAAATTAATGGAAGTCAAACAAGACATTAGTGAAAGAAAATTGTGTCAAGGGGGGAATCAAGAATGAAATTTACAAATTCCCAGAACTGAAAGAAAAAGAAAACACAACATACCAAAATCTATGGGACACAATGAGGGCAGTCCAAAGACAATAGTTTATAACATTAAGTGCCTATATCAGAAAATTAAAGACAACTCATATTAATAACCTATTGATGCATCCAAAGGCCATGGAAAACCAGAACAAACAATACTCCAAAATTCAACAAGGACTGATAATAGAGCTGAAATTTATTAAATAGAAATGAAAAAAAAAATACAAAGAATTATAAAACAAAGTGTAAAGCCTTGAAATATTAACTAGATTGATAAACCTTTATGTAATTTAGTCAAACAAAAGAGGACCCAATAACATCTACAAATAAGGACATTTTAACTGTTTTTCTTTTCCAATTTTTATCCCCTTCATCTCCTTCAATGCCTTAATGCTCCAGTGAAAAGCTCAAGTACAATATTAAACATGAATTGGGAGAGTGGAGATTTGTGCCTCATTCCTGATTTTAGTGGAAACATTTTGAGGTTCTCTACACTTAGAATGATGTTGACTGTGGCCTTGCTGTATGCCTTTATTATGTTGAGATAATGAAAGCAGAAAACTCCTAAAACTGATAAACACATTCAGCAAAGTAGTAGGATACAAAATTAATACACAAGAATCTGTAGCCTTTCTTTTTTAAATTTTATTTATTATTCTCTTTTTATTTTATGTGTATGAGTGTATTGGCCACGTGTAAGTAAGTACACAAGTTTCAAGCAATGCTCACGGAGGACAGAAGAGGTCATTGGATCCCCTGGAACTGGAGTTACGGACAGTTGTTAGCTGCTATGTGGGTGCTGAGATTCAAACCTAGGTCTTCTGCAAGAACAGCCAGTGTTCTTAACCACTGAACCATATCTCCAGCCCCTCAGTAGCCTTTCTATACATGGACAACAAACATTCTGAGAAAGAAACTGGGGAATGATTCCATTATTAGTAGCTTCAAAAACCATAAAATATCCTGCTTGTAATAAATATAACCAAGAAAGTGAAAGAGTTGTATAATAAAGCTTCAAGACATTGAAAAAAATAAATCGAAGAAGATACCAGAAGACACACAAGCCTCCCATGTTCATGTATCAGGAGGATTAATATTGTGAAAATGGACATCCTAGAAAAATCGATCTCCAGATTCCATGCAGTCCCAATTAATATTCCAACACAGTTCATAGAAACTGGAAAAATTATCATCTGAAACACAAAATTCCAGGGTAGTCAAAACAATTCTCAACAATAAAAGAAGAGCTAGAGGCATCACCAGGCCTGATTTCAAACTATTACAGAGCTAAAGTAAGAAAACATTGCATAAAACTGGCATGAAAACAGACACATTGATCAGTGGAAATGAACTGAGGTCCCTGATTTCAGTCCATGCAAATACATCCACTTGATTTTTGGCAAAGGAGCCAAAATATACATTGGATAAAAGAAAGCATGTTCAACAAATGGTGCTAGTTAAACTGGGGAGTTGCATGTAGTAGAATGAGACTAGATTTCTATCTCTAATTGTCTAGTTTGTTTCTCCATTGTTGTGACAAAACACTCTGACCACTACCAACTTGGGCAGGAAAGGGTTTATTTAGCTTACGTATCCTGGGTCACAGTTCATCAGGGAGCCCATGGTAGGAATGTGGGGCAGGAACCTGGAGGCAGGAGCTGGAGCACAGGCCATGGAGGAATGCTGCTTACTGGCTTGCTCCCCTGGCCTCTGCTCAGAAATTTAAAAATATTAATACTTTCTTATGCAACACAGGCCCATCTGCCCAGGGAAGGCACCACCCACAGTGGGCTGGGCCCTCCCACATCATTCACCAATCAAGAAGGTGCCCCATGGACACAGTCACAGACCAGTCCAATGAAGGCAATTCCCCAAGATGTGTCAAGTTGACACCAAAGCTATCCAGGATACTAACCTGCACAAAACTCATCTCCAAATAGACCAAGAATGTCAACATAACACCCAACAACCTGAATATGATAGAGGAGAACATATAGAATACACTGAAATGTATAGGCACAAGAAAGGGCTTTCTGAACTGAACCCCAAATAGCACATGCTTTAAGACCAGCAATTAACAAATGATAAATGCTAAGGAGGATGTCTGGCTAAGAGAAAATGTATTCACTGCTGGTAGGAGTGAAAACTGCGACAACTGCTATGTGGAAGTTAAAAAATTAAAAATAGATCAACATCATTTTTCAGCTATACCATTCTTGAGCACATACCCTAGACTGTACATGCTACTGTAGAAATACCTGCACATCATGTTAATTGCTGCTCCATTTGCAATAGCCTGAATATGGAAACCACCTAGATGCCTATCAACTGAGGAGTGGATGATTACAATGTGATACATTTACACAATGGAATATTATTCAGCTGTTAAGAAAAGAAGAAATGCATTTTTCAGATAAATGAATGGGACTGGAAACCAAAAACCTGAGTGAGATAACCTAGACCGAGAAAGACAAATGCCAAGAACCTTGTGTTAGCTCTGAAGCTTTAAATATGTGTGTTACAATTAGAAAACCCATAGAAATCAGTAAAGTAGTAAGGGACCATGAAGGTGGGAGGTGGTTTTATGGGCGGGAAGGCAGAATGCAATGATACAAATGGGAAAAAGATAATAGGCAGAATTTGTTGGGAGGGCAGGGTAGAGAACGGAGTATTGGGACAGATAAGTAACACTAAAGGTTTTCAAAAGATGTCAAATGGAAATCTACTATTGAACAAGATTCTTGAAATATATATATATATATATATACATATATATAATACACATATATTTTAAAAATTTAAATGTAGTTACTTTATACTTTATAACATGGGAGGTGGGTCAGGGGTACAATGTCCCTACCAGATACTACATGTTAGCAAATAAAAAGCCCCATACCAGTAATGGTCTTCCTCTTTTGATGTTGTTGGCCAGTGGATCCCATAGACTCTCAAACAATACTGGTTATTCCCATCACTCTTGGTTAGCCCGCAGGACTAGACCTTAAGACTCTATTTGTGAGGAGAGTATATATGTGAGTTGTAGAACAGACATGGAGACATCAAGCTGGTACTGACCTCAAAGCTGCATCCCCACTGACAAATATACATAATGCTGGAAGATGCTAGGCACACGACCAGAAAGGAAAAGTAATCATCAGTCTTACCCAGCTTTGAACCCTGTAAGTTACAGTGATTGGCCTGTACAGACATGCCCACTAGCACAATAGTGTTACAAATGTAATGGGAGATACCAATTCCTTTCTGATTGGTTTCAAACACTGCTTCACAGAAGGAAGCCCATGCCTAGCACTGTTACTGGGGCTAAGAACCTGTAGATAGGTCACAGGCTGTAAGGGGAAAACTTACTACTATTATTCTGCTAAATAGATGTAGTATTCAACTGATTCCTAGTGACTTGTAGCTATACCCATAGATTAGTTCATCTTTCAGCTTACACCAGAGAAGCTTCTTGTGACACGTGATGATTAACAGAGATTCCCTACTTGCCAATGTTTAGAAAATAACAGATTAGAATGCTCAGACCTAAATAGGACACCTGTATCATAGTCTGCCTTCCCAATACTCAGGGGTCATTGCTGAGAAGGGGGAGAGAAGATTGTAAACACAAGAATTGATAGATGAAGTCAAAGAAAGAGTGTTCACCAGACACAACAGGACAGTTACGCATATGAACCCACATTGCTTGTGAGAGCATGCATAAGACCTGTGCAAATCCAAGAGCAGACTCTATCCCAGCATGGGTGGGGAGGTTGGCAAGAAATCACATCCACAGCTGAGGAACTATTGGCAATTGATAGCTGCTGGGAGATGGAGAATAATTTTTCTTTAAGTATGTGCAACTGGGTAGGTTGGTCAGTCACTAGAAGGTGGACCCACACCCAAGAGCATTTGGGGAACATGAAATCAAGGTGTAGGGAAGAAGGGGCAGATGTGGGAGATGGGAAAGCGTCTGAATATGTTCAAAACACATTTTATTAAATTCTCAAAGAATCAATAAATATTATATTTAAAAAGAATTAAAACAAAAGGAATGAATCTTTAATGATATATTTCTTTATCATATTCATCCAAGCCTATAATTCAATGCATTATTCTCTAAGGAGCTTAACTTCCTCAAAGATTTGTCAAGGGCAGGAAATGACATTCACTGCAGTGTTTGTAAATATCTTGTATTTTCCTTAGTTCATTAATCATGTCTTCTTAAAATTATGTTTGTACCAAAGTTTAGAAGGGTCTGGTTCATTAATATCCCTGTATTTTGTCTCAGAACTCTGCACTGGAAAGCTATTCATGAAGACAAGTAGTGCACTGGCAGCTCAGATGAGAAATGAAAACTTCAGTTTCACAGCAGTGGAAGGAAGTCCTTCAGGTAAGACTCTCAAGCAGGAATGAGAAATGGCTGGAGACACAACATTCCTGCGCCGTCTAATGACTGAGGCTGTTCATAACTGCAGTTATGGGTATGAATGCCATGTCAAACTTCAGCAATTCAATCACCTTATATTCTTTCTTCTGAAACTAATAGCAGTATTAAAATCCTTCTTCTCCAATATCTTGACCAGAGCTAAATATGCCTTGGAGGCTCCTTATTATATTGGAAGAGTATCTGAATTTTACATATTCTTAACCTCCTGTTACTCAAAGTTTGTATGACATTTATTTTTCTTTTATCATTTTTATTATTTATTGTTACATTATGTGTGTGTGTGTGTGTGTGTGTGTGTGTGTGTGTGTGTGTATGTATGTATGTAAATGTGTATTGTTGGAGGTCAGAGGACAGCTTGCAGGAACTGATTCACTCCTTCCACTATGTGGTCCTTGGCATCTCAGGCTTGATGACAATTGAATTTACCCTCTAAGCCACCTCTCTGGTCTCCCCTCTTATTACTTGTAAAAGAAATTCTGTTTTTTCTAAGAGTCAGAGAAAGTAGATGCAAGGTGTCAACAGAAGTCTCACAAAGTGAGTTTAAATATCTAATTGACTTTTGTCAGTGATTAGTGAAGCATCTGCAAGAATATAGCAGAACAGTTCATTTTTGTAAGAGGGCTTGAGCAAGGCCCAGGAAAGGAGGTGGCGCCAAAACTGGACTGGTTATTGATCAAAAATTTAAGTTACTTTCATTGTATGAGTTAGAGCAAGGAGAATTTATTTATCATGCAATTTCAGGTAGATTTCTCCCCCTCATAAAACTAGCCACTTTGGAAACTTGGCTGTCAAATTACCCTGCTTCTAAGGTTTTCATTTGGGGGTATGGAGTCATAGTGTGACTCTATATTGAAATAATCTGTTGGGGGCCCTGTGCAGGAGTGAAGCCCAAAACAACAGCCACTCACTGGTCAGGATTTATATGCTACTATTTTACAATGGAATATAATTCCATAAAACAGAACGAGGAGAAAAAGGGGTTCTGGTGTCATTATCGGTGTCATGTGGATCTGCTCAGTATTTTGTGACTGCATTCTGAAGGTGCATATGTTTCTTTGAAGACAGACTGAGTTGGAGGAAGAACCAACAGAGAATTAATCACTGAAGCCGGAGCTGGGATGTAGCAAGGGGTCAAATGTCCTGGATGGAAGAGGAAGATGCCCCTGGGATGGTGTGTGATAGAAAGTATACTAGTTTCATCCAGATTTCTCTTTCTGGAACTGCTTTATTAATTGTCACTCATCCCTGCCCTACCACTTTTTTAGTTACTGTTTTTAGGTTCATTAATATTTACATACTCAACAGTTCATTGCAAAATTTCAAAATATAACATGACTTGTTTGATTCCTTGTTGTGTCTGTGGAGGTAGCATATTCCTGACAGACAGGGCATCAGGTTAGTTGTAGATACAGAACTAGGTGCGAAGGTTAGAGCTGTTGTGTACAATTCCATCATTCAGTTCAAGGATGGGTTTTCTCACTTACATATCTTAGAAGAGAGAAAATTAATGTTTTATTCTAAGAGTCATAACTTCAGCAAAAGGTCTGTGGTCACCAATAAGGGCTGTACTGCTATTTGGGTTCCAGGGAGAGGTACAGTTTGGAAAAGGTCTCCAGACTAATGTGTAAAACAGGCATTTGACTTTAACATAAAAAGAGAATGCAACAGGCTATCCTCTCTTTGGGAGGATTTACAATGACTGGCAGATCAACAGCTCATATAAAATAAGGCCATTTTGTACTCGGACCAAATATGTGGATAGTTCTGCTTTCAAAGCTTGAGATTCAACAAGTCCAGGATCTGTCTATAATTTATGGGCATAGAACAAACTAAAAGCAGGTGGTTCCTTAGGTTCAATTCTTGAAGATAGTTACATTGTCTTCAGAGAAATGTAGGCATATTTCTTTGGAAACACCATCCTACTTTATCTCTTCTGGTGGTATAGTCTGTCTTTTACCTTCACACAAGTTACTTATCTCCAGCTGTCTCCTCTGTCACTATCTACAAATTATTTTGTCAGTCTTTCTCTTGAGCTCAGCCGAATTTTAAGATCAATGAACTTACTTGCCAATTTGACAGGGCTATCAGTTGTCTTAACAATTAATTAAGCCTTACAAATTATTTGAAGTCAGGACAAGCAGTCTCAACATTTCTTAATCACCACTTAGTACTAAAGTTAAATTTTTCTGAAATAGACACAGTGTTCCACAAGGCAGTCATTTTCAGTGAACTGTCCAGTTGTGAATTTTCTGAACCTTTTCTGAAGCAAATCCTTGAAAAGCCGTTAAACCTTTGACACAGGAATCTTACTTTTCTGAAAGCATTTGAAAATACTATTTTCTCCTCCAAAGCCTAATTTGTAGTTAAGAAAAAGTGTTTGTTTATTAAAAAGCACTGTTCTGTCTTTCTGGAATTTATCACTAATTTAGGGAAGACAAGCAAACAGGACCCAGGAAGAAAGCATACTAAATGCAGGCAAATGTAAATACACTTACCCACATTTTCATTTATCTGGTTCATTGACTTTGTCTTCTGAAAATTATAGCCAAGAAGAGAAACTGGTAATGTGAACAACTTCACGGCTGAGCTTCACACTTAAAATATCATTCAACCTGACAAGTCAGAATAGGACGCTAACAATCTATCTACCTGTAAAAATGTACTTAGGTCTACACAGTTCTAGGAAGCAGCTTTCACAGGACAGCTCTAGTAAGCATATCATCTTCATACTTGCTTGGTAAGGTAACAGTAGTCGAGTTTCTAGAAACAGCATTTGTACCATGATTTTAGTTCAGATTATAAAGTATATACATGACCTATCTTTGAAATATTTGTAAATGACACATTTCTTTTTCTGAAGACATAATATGCTTGTTAATCAGTTGCCGCAAGGAAGCTACTTCCCTATGAGGGAGTTGGTAAGAGGGAGAATGAGGGAGGAGGAGGAGTGGGGAGGATATTATGTTCTGAGAAAGTAACCTTCTTTATAGGAAGGAGAACCTTCCAGAGCCTGGAGCTGATGCAGAGAACCGATTTATAACCATTTACTGGATTACTGCCACAATACTACCCCTTGTTTTACATGTTCTCTAATCTCGTAACAGCACTGAAATTTTGCTGTTAACATCCTCTCTTATTTCAGATGAGTAAAACTATGTCATTTAGCATGATACTAAATTGGTAAGTGGAGTAGTGTCTTACAATCTTTGAACCTTCAAAGTTATTTATCACTTATGTGGTTAAATGATCCTGTCACATTCCTGCCAAAATCTGTTAGTCACAATTGACTAAATCATATAGTTCATAGAAAGAGTTATTCTTACTCATCTCTGACGCGCCATGTGCATCACTTGTACATGTCTAAGTGAGTTAGGTCATCAGCGTGCTACCAGACCAAAGAAAAAAATTCCTGATGCCTGTTTAGGCAAAAATGACTGGCACAATCTCACCACCTGCTCTAGAGAGCCCAGGCTTGCCTCTGTGAACCATGCACCTCAGCAGAATGCATTTCATTTCTTCAGAACAATTCTTCAGATCATCACGATTCAGTTTCCAGCACATACCGGCGTATCAGCTTCTATCCTGTTTACTTATCCACCATACTTACTCCTTACCCATCACCCAGATAGACTTTAATCTTTGGTTAAGAAACATGGGCTAAGTGAGTTAGAGCTTGAGTTATAGCTCTGTATGGCTCTAGAAAGTCTTCTAAGTATTCATAGACATTCTGTACAATACGATTAAATAAATGATTATATTAATTGGTCCATGCTGCCCTAGGGATTAATATAAAGGTAGTTTAAGAATGCAAATGAAAAACTGTTTGCTTTTTTAAGGCTAGACTGGTCTTGATCTCACAGAGAACTGTCTGCCTCTGCCTCCCAAGTGCTGGGATTAAACGTTTGTGTGCCATTATGCCCAGCAGAAAGCAGTTTTTGATGTAGGGGAAAAATCAACACTGCAATGGAATGAATGATGGGAAAAACTTGAAAGCCTTGTTGATTATGGAACAAGCTTCAAAGCTTCAAAGGAGGAAAATGTCTTGGGTTGTTAGTGTATGATTCACTGTTTAGAAAGAAGGAAACAGCAATTTTACTCATATGTATGGATTTCCTAATTATTTTGCCCTAATTACTTTGCTCTCAGGATAATTATATAAATCAAATTGTAAATCACCGGGCAATGTGCTGGTCAGCCTTTTGTGGACTTGCTGTGCATGTGGGAGGGGTGAGTGGGGCAAGGAGAAGGTGATGTGAGTTTCGTCAATGGAATCTATATGTTCATGGCAAAATTCCTTATTAAACCCACTTTTCAGACTACTTATTGCTTGTAGTTGCATAGTCTTTCTTTTGATTATGTAGACTCTAGTTATTTGAAAACATTGCTGCGTTTCTTCTCCTGTCTACACTGAACATAAGGTACTTTTCTATGCTGATTCTTCACAAAGGTTCCTAAAGAGTGACAGAAAGAAGTGCCACAGGTTCGCTTGTCTTCTGATACATAGATTCCCTCAGACAGTTGAACATTACAGTGTACTTTATCCAAGATGGTAACACTAAAAGAAATCCCAGTTTCAGTAACTCAGCCCAGAAAATGTGTGAGAAAGAACATGTATCAGTTGCTTTTCTGTTGCTGTGACAGAAACACCATGATCAAGGGAACTTATAAAAGGAAGAGTTTATTTAACTTAGGGTTCCAAAGGGGCACGAGTCCATCATGGGGGAGGCATGGCAACAGAGGTGGCTGATGCTAAACCCTCACATCTTCAAGCAGGCACATGAAGCAGAGGGCAACTATAGATCCGGCAAGACGTAAGAACTCTCTAAGCCTGACCCCAGTGACGCGCTTCCTCCAGCATGGCCACACCTTCTAAGACCTCTCAAAACAGCACCACCAACTGGAGACAAAAATGTCCAAATACTTGGAGCCTATGGGGGGCATTCTCATTCAAACCACCACAGCACGACAGAGCAATTAGAGCCTCTACCATGTTGTCCGTGTGCTTGTGCAAGCTCCTGTCTGCTGCTGCTCCAGAGATCTCCCACTCTCATTGATCCCTTTTGTCCTTTCACTCTCAGAATGTCTCTCTCTCCAGGGATGTACGTGGGAGCTCTGGATGTTCTGTGCTTCTTCACAGTCAGTGGCTGCTCACTACCAATTTCCCTGGCTTCTCAGGAAGGCTCTCCAGCTACTAGGCTGGATCTCCACATACAAATCCATGTCTCCCTTGGCACAATTTTGACATCCTTTTGTTTTAATAATTTTTTTAAACTTCAGAAAAGAAATTAAAATTTTCATCCATGTGTTAAAAAATTTTGTTTTCCTAGTACATTTTATTTTGCTTTTACTTTCTCATTTTCACTTTGTTTTAATTTTTGAGACAGAGTCTTGTTTTATTTTTTATTTTTAATTGTTTTGGTCTTTTTGAGACAGGGTCTTCCTGGATATTGCTATGTAGACAGGCTGGCCTCAAACTCACAGAGGTCTACCTGCCTAGGCCTCCAGAGTGATGGGATTAAAGGCAAATGCCACCACACCCAACTTCAGAGTCTTGTTTTATAAACGAGACTGGCTTCAGTGTTTCTGCTCATTCTCCTGAATCTTGGAATTGCTGGTGGGCAGGATCATCCCTCATACACAATATCTTTGAGAATTTTAGCAGAGCATATTAACTGTTTTGTAACATATTTTTATTAATTCTTTGAAAATTTCATAAATACACATTTTCTCTTTTGACCACATTCACCCCCACATCCCTCCCACTAGTTCCAAGACTCTACCCCACATACAACTTTATTCTTTCATTATATACCTCACTGAGTCTGATTTGTGTTGCACACATGTACATGGGTAGAGGGCCTCCGTTGGAGAAGGATCTACCTACCAGAGATCACACCTTGAAAGAAAACCAACTCTCCCTCTCCCACCAGTTGTTAACTGAAAGCACCTCAGGTTTGGGGGTTTGTGAGTGCCTCTCCACTCCAGGCTGGAATGTTTACTGGCTTGATCTTGTACAAGCTTGAGTTCGTGAGGGAGGTCCTGTCATATTCCGAAGATACTACTTTGCCCAGGTCCTCCCCAGCTGTCTCTCACAGTCTTTCTGGCCTTTCTTCTCTTCTGTTCCCTGAGCCTTGATGAGAGAGGGTGTGATGTAGATGTCCCATTTACAGCATAGAGCAGGAAAGATACTTATTCTCTGCACTTTGACCAGTTATGAGTTTCTGCATTTGCCTCTCTCCATTGTACACTAACCACTAACCACAAAGACACTTCTCTGGTGAGAACTGAGCCTACTGTGCTATAAGTATAGAAAGGTGTATGTAGAGGGCAGTTTGATACTATGCCGTTTTTATTTATTTATTTATTTATTTATTTATTTTCATCTTTTTGAGACAGGGTCTCCTTGTAGCCCCGGCTGTCTGGAACTCACTATGTAGACCAGGCTGGCCTCCAACTCATAAAGATCCGCCTGCTTCTGTCTCCCAAGTGCTGGGATTAAAGATGTGTGCCATTATGCCTGGCAATGCTATGTCCATTTAGCAAAATAATAGCAATAGATTCCTCCCTGGGACTACGTACTCACCAGCATGGGTTCCTGATCAGATTATTAATTTCTGATACACTTTAAAATTTGGAGTATATTTTAGGGGATAACTAAGTTTACAGGTGAGTGTAAGAGCTTTGCTGTGTTTACTTTTCCTCAAGAAATTCATCCCAGAGCTGGTGTTTCACTCACAGTTCCTTTTATGAGGATCACTGCACTTCCCAGGTTGAACATTAGTGCATTACTATTCAAGAACCCAGTGTCTCCTTCAAAATATAATTGTTCTTCTAAAAATGTTAGTTATAACGTGTTTAAAAATATTTATGCTCATGTCAATGTAAGGAACATCACTGCCGTAAAGCCTCAGATGGATGGCCATGCTTCCTTGGATCCATCCCTGTGGAAGTATGGAAAACTTATAAGAAAGTAAGGCATTCTGAGAGGGAGACATTTTGTTGAGAAAACTGGAGCACAGTTAGCCATTGTGAAAAGAATATAGCACATACTTCCCAAATTATTTCCCATGCAGCCACACACAGCATAAATCCTGGGGCCAGGGGATTGTTGAATGTAGTTAAGAAGTCAATTCTTCTAAGGACTCCAGATGATGGACAAGATAGAGGAAATCTGAACAAGGAAATTTATTTTATATTAATTTTTGGCTGACTTTTTATGCCACCTACACTTTAAGCTACAACCATTATAAATAAGATTTGGGGGTATCAAGATGTTTTAAATCAATAGGCACTATGAATAGAATATGGTTGAAGTGTGTCCCCCAAGGTTTGCATGTGCTACAAGTCTGGTCACCCCAGAATGTGAGAGGTTCTGAAACACTGAAGAGGTGGAGCTTGATGTAAGGTCACTGGGGTCAGTGTCCTGGGAAGAAATTATGGTGATTCTTGTGGAAGGATGATTTCATTTTCTTGAGAAGATTCTTACAAAATAAGAGAACTGATCCTCTCTGCTCTGTGGTTTATTTCATACTGTGACACTGCACTCTTCACAAAGACCCACCATAATGTCACATTCCACAATAGGAGATTTAGCTAAATTTACCCTAGTCAGACCATGGGTCCATGTTGTATGATCCATGATCTTCCAATCTCCAAAATTATGAGCTAAATCTACTCACAAATTAATCTGCCTCATGTATTTGGTTATAGCAATGAAAATGGACTGTCATAACCAGTGTCATTAAGAAAAGATGTTGCTAAGCTGGTCATAGCAGCACATGCCTGTAGTGCCAGCACCAGGCTGCTAAGGATGAGGGTCACTTGAGCTCATGAATTCAGGGCAACAGACAAAGACCTGTGTCAAAGCACAGAAAGAAGCTGGGAGTGGTAGCATGGAGACGCACAAGCAGGTGGATCTCTGTGAAACTGAGGCCAGCTAGGGCTACAGTGGGCTCCTGTTTTAAACCCTGCCCCCTAAAATAATAATGATAATAATAATAATAATAACAATAATAATAATAAATAATAGACAAAAAGACAAGCCTGGAGAGATAATTCAGTGCTAAGAGCACTGGCTGATCTTGCAGTGGATGTAGGTTTGGCTCTCACCCACATAGCAGCCAGGTTCTAATACACATTTCTGGCCTCTGTAGGCATTGTATGAAAGGGTGCATCACATACATGTAAGCAAAATACACATATAAAATAAATAATGAAAGGGCTGGAGAGATGACTCAGTGGTTATGAACACACACCTGGGTTCCGTTACCAGCATCCGCATGATGGCTAACAAACAATTTTAGTTCCAGTTCCAGAGGAGCCAATGCCCTCTTCTGACCTCTGTGGGTATTGCACAACACAGGTGCACTTACAGGGAGGCAATACATTCATGCACATAAAATAAAATAATAAATACTTTTTAAAAGTAAGATAAATAAAATTTTAAAAAGAGCAACAAAATATTACTTTCATTTAAAATTAATAGTATAGATTCAAAGTAAATGTTTAGGGATTCTTAAATATTTTAGTTGTGAAACCAAAATCTTTAAAAACTGAACAAAAGTAAGTGATCCTAATTGATATATACTGTGAGATTGAGTTTTCTTTCAAGTACGTAGCCTAAATATCAGGTTAATGTACAGATTAATTGAGATTTTTGTGACTATTATATAATGTAAGCTCATGTGCACACTCTAGCATATTTTCCTTTAAGCAGAACAATGTTTCAGTCAATGCTTTGCAATATAATCTAGGGCATATTTAAGGATGCTTTCTGCTGTGTTCTGCATCTACATTTTTGGACAATCATGTCTGTGTTTAATAACTATTGCTCATCTGGGAAATCTTCTTTATAGCTAACTTTAATTACTGACACTGTAGTCTATAACCATTTATAGATTTGTCCTCAACACTCCTTCTCAGAAGTGGGATAGTGAGAAGACAACCAACTTATCTCCCACTCACATTCCATTTTATTTCCTTGTTTGATTGGTGTTTCTTCCACATAACCAAATGCTATGAATTTCTCACTACAGATTGAACTCAGGCATTCATTAACTGCACTACAAGTAAAAATAAAAGAAAGGAAACAAATGTCCTTGAAAGGGCCTTAGGGGAAGTAAGGTTACTTGAAATCAGACCTTATCATTTATTAAGGAAAATAACAGCTCTGTCTTCATAACTTTATTACAATTTTTACATTATTCCTGAAACTTACTTCAAAATCTCCAAACCAATTTTGTTATAAAGACTTGAATTTGGTCAGTCTGTTTCATCTATTCAATTACTGGTTTTTAAAGAAATGCTGCCCCATTCTGGTGGGATACAGACATTCTAAAAAGTTACCTGTGCCCCTCCCCCATACTTGGGCTAGTAGATTAGAGAAACAATGGGCCCCAAGAAATGGAAATTTCCCCAGGAATCTCATGGCAAAGGCAAAGGCTGAAGACTGTAAGCCAAAAGGAGATATCTCCAGGAAGAGATTTCACAGTTCTGACAATTATCAGATCAACTGGGAGTGTGAGACAGGAGCTGAGATAGGGATGATGGGCAGGATCACATCTTGAGCAGGGATGCTGAGTTGTGCAGAATTATACCCTCTTTACCCTGTTGAAAGCTAAGCCTCATAATCACCTTTTTTTTTTTTTTCCTTTTTCTTTTCACTCTTACTAGTTTCTTAATTGGGGGATAGCCTAGCTTGTTAGGACTACCAGGACTCAGACTTTGGCCTTACAACTATAATAACAACACCATGTCCATATTTTCTTTTAATGATCATAATGTCAATTTGCATGCACATTTTGCTTGTTATCTTCATTTACAAAAATACAATATAATTATCATGTGAAGATGTGATCCATATCATGTTTAATCTTTTAAATAAAGTGACCAGATATGTTATTTATAATTTTTTACTGCCTAAAAGCTACAAGAATATACTAGAAGACTATTTTTCTGTATAAATATCAGATTTTAAATGTTTAGTTATTGTCAGTAGGTCCCATTATTATAAAAGTCCCTGAAAGTTAATAAAGTTACTTAACATAAGTTCATTTGAAAATGGTACTGTTTTTATATAATGTATGTTAATAATATAGTCATTCAGTGTAAAGCATTTGAGGAAAAAAAGGGAATACTTTTCCTCCATCTGACTCTACCCATTCATTCTACCTAAAATATAAAAGCAAATTTACACTTCTGTCACAATTTGAGTTGACTAGGAAGTAGAATTATGCTTCAAAATTTAGTGTTGGATGAGTCTACTGGGAAAAGAAAAGTTGAAAGGTGACTCTTGAAGGCAATCCTAGAGAAAAGGACAGCAAGTCTTTCCTTAAAGGAAAATGTGTGTGTGGTACATACTCAAACTCGGGCATTATCTAAATTATTTATATGTATGAACTGATTTAAAACAGTTATATATATATA
>NW_008351881.1:3067024-3076198 GCF_000622305.1 Nannospalax galili | reverse complement strand
ATTATGTGATCTATAGGAAAATGAATAGAAGAAAATTAAAACTACCTCACAAAGTATCTACTATTTTCTCTTATAAGTGAATTCTGCATGGATTTGATCTCATGGTACATCTTCCTGAATTTTATGCAGAATTCACATATAAACCTGTTTATAAGACATTTAAATATAACATCAAAATATTTATGTTTGTCCATGTGTATTTTGATTATGCATGCCCAAAATAAAATCAATAATTCTTCTGCACAATAAAAACAAAAAAGGAGAAAAAAAACCTAAAGTTGCCACAATTTAAAAACTGTCAACATAAAAAATACATGAAAACAACTATCATAGACACAATCACATGAAATCTAGGTGCTCCAAAGAGTAGGAGAAGACAGAAAGCTTATATTATAGCTCTTTATTATGTAAAAGACTTAGTGGTCTAAAAGAAAGGATTAAGTT
Source organism: Nannospalax galili (assembly GCF_000622305.1). NCBI lineage: Eukaryota > Metazoa > Chordata > Mammalia > Rodentia > Spalacidae > Nannospalax > Nannospalax galili. The sequence goes on along the minus strand of NW_008351881.1, from coordinate 3,075,754 downwards.
TGTCATGTAGATTTAAGGTAGTATCTCTTTCCCTTTTTAAGAGCTAAATACCTGGAGGGTGTTATAAATAAAACCCTATCCATGCCTCACAAAGAACACGTGGACAAACAAAAGTAACTTGTTAAGACAGATTTTACTTTTATATAAGAATGTTTTAAGGAATCTGCTTAAGGAGAGAAAAGCTCAGCTGCTCTAGGCCATCAAGTCCAAGGATGCACCAGGGCCTTCTCTCAAGCAGAAGTCTTACAAGGTGTGGAGGTATTAAAATATTAGAATTTCTAATCATAAACCATGTTCTAAATTTTACAGGTTTTCAAACAGAAGACTACTTTTTAATGATTCCTATAGAGGGAGATGCCTTTACATATGAAACCCAGCAATGTTCTAAGTTATTAGCATAACATAAATCAGAGGAGACAGAAAAGACAAAACAGAAACATTAAACCTTAGGTTATGAATAAATAAAATGCAAATAGTACTCAAAATAATCCCATTTAGAAATAGATTAAAATAATGTAAAAATTTAAACTCCCATTGTGGAGGTCTGATATTACCTCCTTAGTCTGACATAAAAATGCATTGACTTTGTTTCAAGGCAATAGAAACTGTTAAAATCTCTTACTTTTCTATGATCTAATCAGTAATCCAAGATGAAAACCAAAACAAGAATTGCAAGAGGATTAAGACAGTGATTAAATAGCTGCAGTCCAGGGAATTAATAAGTAATCACTCAGTAGTATGGACAAATTTCTTAGTGTTGCCATTTTAAATCATGCCATGGGGTTGAATTAAGATGGTGGCAAGATCACATGGATCACCACCATTTTGAAAATGTTACTGTCCAAGATGGCAAACAAACCACTTGGCTGTCCCCATATTGATGATGTCATCAACCAAGATGGAGACTTGGTCACATGGTTGCCTCCCTCTTGTTGAGGTCAGCAGCCATGATGGTGACCAGGCCATATGGCCACCTTAGTGAGATCAGCTCCATGACAAAATGAGCCCATAACCCATCAGGATCCAAACCACGTGGGATTCACATGTTTCACTGGTTAAATGTGGATAACAACCATTTTTTACCTTTAGAAAGTACCCAGTTAAATTAGACTTGATATAACAGGAGTCATTACCTTCAGATATGTAGGCCCCAGATAGGAAAGCAAAGCAAAGCAAAGCAAAGGAATCCGTGGTCTCAAACCAAGAAAGGGAGTCCTTGTCTCAAACCAGCCAGCAACTGTGAATTCTAAGCAATGTCCTCCAGATCTCTTCATTACTAGATACAAGCTGTTGCTGGAACAGAAACTTGAGAAGCAGCAGAAGAAATGGGGAGTGATGTCCAGCATGTAAAATATTGGGTTTTTCTGAGAGCCCATGCCTTGCCAGAGGATGATCTCTGAATTTCCATGTACACGGAGACTTAAAATGCTTAGATCTAGTTAGAAAAGCAACCACCTTGGGACCACATCATCTAAGCACTGTTTGCTTGGTGCCCAACAGGTGTCCACCTTGCTTGGTGTCCAAATCCCAGGTCCCTCTGCCTGAGAAAGAGTTCAGAAAAGAAATGGCCTTAATATTTTTTTTTCTTTTGTCAAAGAAGCAAGCAGTTTGTAACCTCAATACTCGAAGCAAGATAGCAAGATAGATAAAAGAGTTCAGTGTAAAAAAGTTCCAAACAGCCGACAAATAAGTTAATAGAATTTGGGGTCCTTAAGTGGTCACCAAGATGACATAGGGAGAAAGAGCATCCCCTAGAGGGTGCTTGGTCCCATTTATAAAAAAATTACCGAAACAGAGCTTTAGGACAAATCCATGAGTCCATGCACTTTAGTCAGCATTGGAGGTCAGACAGTGGCAGAGAGAAGAAAGTTTTAGAAAAAAGTAAAGAAGTACAAGATGCTGAGCACCTTAAAGCATTAATGAAAGCCTGTTTAGTAAAGGGATATAAAAAAGAGAAATTATGCTTCTCTGAAAAAATTTAGGAAAGTAGGCAGACTTATAGAGACCTTAACGTCTGCAGCTGGATTTAGAAGCAGAACAAGGGTTACTGGAGGGGGAGAGAGGAGAGGGATCCGGACTATTTTGGCTGTGCAGGGAAACCATAACTGGTTAGAGGGAAGAGGGGAGACAGCCTTGAGTAAAGGATGGAAGAAAAGGAGACCTAAAATTAGATTGAAAATAACAGTATCAGAGACGATCCCCAGCAAAATGAGGGAGAAAGACACTGGAAAGAGGACAAAGAGATAGAGAAAGATGGAAGACAGAGACCCTTCCAAGTCCATGGCCAGAAGGGGAGAAGGAAGGCATTGCATAAGGCCCACTGGGAAGCTCCTAGAGCTTCCAAGCCGCCCAAGTCCAAGATAAGGAAGAAGAGGATGAGTCTTCCCAGAGAAGTGGCAGCTACGAGAGACATCCCTGTCATGATCGTTGTTCTGAGCAAGAACAGAGCCCAAGTTGCTTGTTAAGGAGTCCCAAATTCAAGCAAGGGGTGCCCCCAGAAGGGCGTGGAAAGAAGTTCAGCATATCGTTATGGCTTCTGAGTCAAACAACTCCAGAGAAAAGGAAAGACCTCCAGACAGGAAGGTAGAATAAAGAGGGAGAGCAAGAGACCAGGAGGAGAGGGATAGGGCAGAGAGAGAGAGAGAGAGAGAGAGAGAGAGAAGAAGACAGACAGAGAGACAGAGAGACAGAGAGGGAGAGAGAGACAGAGACAGAGACAGAGAGACAGAGACAGAGAGACAGACACAGAGAGGAAGAAGAGAAATAAATATGCAACTCCGCAGAAGAGCACTTACCAGAACTCTGTCAGAAGATGAGCAGGACTGAGGAAAGCAGATGGAATTGTAATCTTGGGCCTGACTCAGTGGGATCTGGCTGGAACAGGCAAGAATGTCCACATCACAGGCAGGAGCACCTGGTCAACATCTTGGTTCTATAAAAGGGGACCGGTCATAGGTAACCCAGGCAGTCCCCTTGGGTTTCTAGCACCATATGTATGGAAGCCAGCAGTGATGACCACTGACAGACAACTCCATGGGGGAGAGGGTAGCAGTTTATTTGAGAGCAAACAGACCCCTGGGCTGCCTTTAAGGAGCAGGGAAACAGCAGCAGAGAAACAGCAGCAAGCAGGGGAAGTCAGACATCTTTTATAGGCAGTTAGGTGGTTGAGTAACTTTCCATGGTGTGGACTGGGCAGTTTAGCTCAGGATCAGTTGGTCCCCCAATGAGCAGAGCTAAGTTTGAACTACCATTTTAGAATATTGCGAGTTACCCCACCATTTCAGGAGCCGACCAGGAACCTAACAGTTCCAAGTTCAGCTCATTCTAAGAATGAACATGGCTGGAGATGAGAAATGGTCTGACAGTTCTGCCCTTTCAGAAGAACTGAGTTCAGTTACCAGCACCCACATTAGGTGACTCGCAGCTAGCTCTGTGTAGATCCAGCCCTAGGGAATCCAATGAACATTTCTGGCTTTCCTGATTACACACGCACACAGACACACACAGACACACATACACACACACACACACACACACACACACACACACACACACACACACTAGCACAGGCTCACATGAAGACATACACACAGGCTCACATGCAGACACACAAATAAAAATAAAATCTTTGAAAAAGTAAGATACAGACCACATGAATACAGAATGGCAATTGCTACACAGAAATGTCAGTGAAAAGTACCTAAGCGCTGGTTCAGCCCTTTGTCTCTGAGAAAGGTCCAGAGCTAAACAGCATGTATGACAAAGTCAGAGGGCATAATATTACCTAAAAGTTACGTAGTTAATTATAGCAACAGGAACATGACACCGAGGAAGAGAGCTGGATGTGCACTGAGTGGTGCCAGAACCAATTGAAAGATTAGAGATTCCAAGGCATCTAGTTCTTTGGAAGTAACATCACAGGCGTTGTACAGAGAACAGGATTTGGTGTTTTCCCTGCTGGTTTTCAGTCTTGTTTTGGTCTTGCATTTTCTCATTGTGCCTCTTTCTATTCCTCCCTTTTAGAATGGAAATATATGTTTAGTTCCATTGTCCACTGGAAGCATGTCATTTCCTTTTGGTTTTGCAGAGGGATTAGAGTGAAGAGCATGCCTTAAGTGTCAGAAGAGACTTTGGTATTTTGAACAATGTTGAGACTGGTAAAACTTTGAGGACTTTTGAAGTTAGACTAAATGCATTTTGCATAATGATATGTTCATGAGCCTAGGGGTCCATCAAGTGGAATGTGCTTATTGGAATGAGAATGTCACTTACAGGCTGAGCATTCTGTCCACAGATGGTGTTGCTGTTTCTGGATCTTCTCAAGATGCATCATTGCTGGAGGAAGTAAGTCACTGGGTGTGGGTTTTGAGAGTTCCTAGCTTTGCCCCACTTTGAGTTTGGTCTCTTTGCTCCCTGCATGGACATGAAGATGTGAGCACTCAGCTTTCTGCTCTGGCTGTCTCCTGCCATGCCTCCACTACCTTGATGGACTTTTAATCCCCTGGACCCATTAATCAAATAAACTCTTCTTTCTATATGTTGCCTTGATCATGCTGTTTTCTTACAGCTAAAGTAAAGTAACTAACACACTCCTTGTCCCAAAATTCAACATCTGAAGAATCATTTTTATCTTCAGGAGTCAAAAACCAGAAACAGTATCTAAACGAGAAAGAACTGATTTATAGGAACAATTTGATTTCCAAATTCAAGGAAAGAAGTTCCAAATATTTAATATCAGCTTGTTCTTTCAGTGGGAACATATGTTCATTTGCATTTGAAATGTAATAATTTAAACTTTATGTTATTGATTTATGAGAAGAAAATGTGTCTATATTGTTAATACTTATAATTTATTATTTATTTATTCATTCATTCATCTATTTTTATGGTGAAGACAGCTGAATTCAGGACCTCAGACATGGTAGGAAATCATTCTATCTCTGGTCTCAGCTCATGATACTTTAGTATATTTTTTTTATCAACTTTATGAAAAACAGGATATAAGAATATTGGGGTCAATGGTGTAGCTAAGAAGTAGAGCATGTCTTTAGTATGAGCCATGCTCTGGATTCAGTCTATGGTTAATGGTAAAAAGATTAATGACACATTTATAAAAATAACAAACAAATCATATCTCAGGAACAAAGATAAAAATTCTTCAACAAAATATTAGACAGCCTAACAATGCATAAAAATATTACATAAAATATGCAACTTGAATTCATAACATTAAAGTAAAATAAAAAACATGTGATCAAAAGAGAAGATTCAGAAAGAGCATTTGCTGAAATCCCATGCTGATTCATTTTAGAAACTCTCAGTAACTATAAATACCAGGGAACTTTTTTAACTTAATAAAAATTGCCTTTAAAAGCTTATAGCTAGCATCATACTTGATGTGAAACTTGAAATCTTCCAGCAACAAGGCAGTAGTCTTTTCTCACCACCCCCTCTCAAAATTGTACCAGCATGAAATAAGTTAAGAAAAAGCAATTACAGCATCCAGTTAGATATGAAAGAAAAAAGACTGCTTTCACCTGCAGATGCCATGATTTCACCTACAGAAAGCCCAAAAGAGCTGATAATCACCCAAAACCTTCTGGAGCTCATAAGGAATTATAGCAAAGCTTCAGTATGGAAGGTTACTCTTCAGAAGTCAATCTCTTAGCTATAAAACAACAAAAAAGACCATTTAAATCAACACCCTCACATTGAAATACTTAGTGACAACTTTAACATATGTTATGTGATTGTATTAATTACTTTTCTTTTGCTGTGATAAAACATCATGACTAAAAGTGACTTATGAAAGAAATAGTTTATTTGGGCTTAGAAAAAGTATCCATAATGCAGGGGAGGCACAGAGGTATGCAGCCATAGCAGGAAGCTAGAAAGATCGCATCTTCAATTGCAAACACCAATCAGAGAATGGATTGGAAGTGGGGCAAGACCACGAATTCTCAAACCCTTTTCCCAGTGATGTGCTTCCTTCAGCACTGTCATAGCTCCAAAACCTCTCCAAACAGCACTGCCAACTAGGGAACAAATGTTAAAATACCCAAGCCTATGGGAATATTGTTTTTTCAAACCTCCACACTCCACTTGCTGGCTCTGATAGATTTATGGCCATATCATAATGCAAAATGCATTTATTTCAAGTTAAAATTCCCCATAGTCCTTAACAGTCTTAACACTGTTCAGAAGTCTTAACTCTCTACTCAAACTCAAAACAATCACTTAATCCTTTATATAATCTAAAGGACAAATCACATACTTCCAACATACAAGGGCAGAGAACATACATTCTGTTTCCGAAGAGCAGGAATGGAGACATAGTAGGAAAATACCAGATCAAGCAAATCCTAAATGGAGGAAAGTAAATAGCAAATCCTGCAGCTCCATTTCCAATGCCTGGAAGTTTAGTTTCAAAGTTTAGCTGGCTCTGCCCCTCGAACTTTGCTGTCTGAAGCATTCATTTAGCTCTTGGACTGGCTCTGTTTGTTGTATGCAGCTCCCCTTGACAGACATTTTAAGACTCACATCTCCAACATCTTGGTACTTCACCTCAACCAAGGTTTCACAGTAACAGCGCCACACAGTGGCTGTTTAAGGCCTTGTGACCTGTCAGGACCTTTGTGCACCACACTTTGCCTTGCCTCAGCAGCTCTCTGACTATGGAGGAATAATCCACAAACTCTTCACTCTTATGTCTTTCAGATCTCAAAAGCTAGTACCATGCAGATGACACTGCCAAGGTCACATGCCAACATAGGGTGGACAGTTGGTACCTTTGGTCACATTAGCAGCTGCTTTTGTATGCAGTTGTCTTGTAGGAGCAGTCAATCCCTTAGACCTTGTCTTTTAGTAAATTGGAAGATTAGGTGTCTGATCTTGCCCTGAGGGCACCCTTCCCACTGTTCTGTCAGAGTAGGAGACTTCTCCTTAGTGGTGCTAACCTGACACAGCCTGTCCCTCAGCACATGCCTTTGCTGAAACATTAAGCTTCCTAGTGCTCCTTTTCCCTCCAGCTGTACATTTTAGTGTATTTTTTGCCCCATTTCTCCTTTTCAACATAATTCTACACAAGAGTTGTCAATATTAGCCAAACTACAGAATCAATATTATGCTGTCTCAAAATTTCTTCCACCAAAGAAATTAGTCCGTTACTTTTAAATTTAGCCTTGTGCAAGTACTCAGGACAAGGTCAGAATGAAGTTTGATATTTCTTTTTTTCTTTTTCTTTTTGTCAATATGCCACAGGAATATCCTCTAGCTTGGTTATTGTCAAAGTCCTTACGTCTCTCTGAAACTAATGAACCCAGGATCTATAGTCTGCGATACTTTCAGAACTAATGTCTTCCAAGCTCCTACTAGAATAGCCTATTAAGCTTTGCTGACTGCATTCAGCAACTTGGCTAGTCCAGAGTTCCAAAGATTCCCACATTCCTCTAAAATCCAACTGTCTCAGCTTCCTCACAATATTAGCTTATTTTCTGTCACCGACTTCTGTATTACTTTCTTTTCTAGGCCTATAATAAAATGCTATGACCAAAGCAACTTACAGAAAGTAGAGTTTATTTTGACTTACGGTGTCTAAGACAAGCCCTTAAGTACAGGGAGGCATGGCAGCAAGCAAGTAGTGGTAGTAAGGAGCTGATAGCTCACAACTTCACCCACAAGTAAGGAGCTGAGACAGTGAAAGAGAAGTGGGTCAAAAGGATAAACTCTTACACCCTGACCCCATTGACCTATGTCCTCCAATGAGGATCTGCCTATAAAGGTTCCACAAATTCCCCAAACAGTGTCACCAATCAGAGATCAAGTTTGTGAGACTATGGAGGCTATTTCTCATACAAATCACCACAGTAATCTGTACAATGGCTGATTTGGGGCATAAAGTTGATGTAAATAAGGGATATTTTGCAGGTGAAACATTATTTTCAATTCTACAGTAGGTACCAAGTCTTTCTTCAGCTGACTGATAAACCCAGGTCATTTTGCTTTCAGTTAAATTGATGTAAGGATTGCAGGTATGTCTGTGAAACACAATCAACTTCCACAATTTGGACTAAGCCGTACTATCAACTTCTCTGATTCTCTATGAGAATGACTTACAATAGGGACAGAGTCTGGACTAATGAATTTTACTTAAACTTGCACCAAAAAGCTGTAGTTTATATTGTAAAGAAGCTCACTGAGCCTTGTGCTCCTCTTGTGACCTGGGCATATGACCTTCACCTCTCAGGACTCCACTGAATGGATGTGGATGTATTTGAATTAGCATAGAAAAGCACTCTAAGTGACTGAGACTTGAGAAGAAAAAGAATGCTTGATATTGAGAGTATGAGATATTTCAGGCCTAGGAATCAAGGGCAAGAGTCTCTGATAAGTATGGTTCCAAGTTTACAGTTACCCAGTTCATGCTTGAGAAAATGTTAGAATAAATGTGTAGGTGATATTTGGCTCTGGAGCTTAGATCAATGAAACATAAGGAAGAATGCATGTTCTGGAAGTTTGGGTCCACTTTAGGCCTGAATGCTTAAGTCAGGCTGATTATTTATTCAGGTGTAAGTATAATGTGGCTTAGAAACCACAGTTCCCTAGTTTGTGGGTAGTTTATTGTTAGATATCCCAGACTTATAATGAGTTAGGTCTTTAGTATACTACTATCTATCTATCTATCTATCTATCTATCTATCTATCTATCTATCATCTATCTATCATCATCTA
>NW_008351881.1:3066323-3066761 GCF_000622305.1 Nannospalax galili | reverse complement strand
AATAAATAAAATGGATATACCTGGGATTTTTTTTTTGAAGAATAAAATCAAAGAACTACATTAGTTACTTTTCTCTATTGCAGTGAAAGAAAAAATACCTGACAATAGAAACACAAAGAAAGAAGAATTCATTTGGTTCACAGTTTCAAGGAACAGTTCATCAGGATGTGGAAACCATAATGGCATGAGCATCAGGTGCATGGTCACATTGCTTCCCAGGTGAGGAGAGAGAGAGAGAGAGAGAGAGAGAGAGAGAGAGAGAGAGGATTTGTAGTACTTATTTTGCTTTACTCTATTTGTTCAGTGTAACACCCCAGCCCATGGTTAGATGTGGTCATGTTCCAGGTGATTCATCTTTCTTTTTCAGCTAAACTCAGGGGTATATCTCCATGCTGATTTTAAATTCAATCAAGTTGGCAATTAAGAGTAGTCAACATA
>NW_008351881.1:3054013-3059970 GCF_000622305.1 Nannospalax galili | reverse complement strand
AAAAAGAAAAAAGAAAGATTTTAATGCAAAAACCAAGAGTAGTCAACATAAGAAATAAGTGGAGATATGGTCTATGTTCATGAAAAAAAATGATTCAATATTTTCATGATATACAATATTCTGAAATAAGATTGGATTTTCTTCTAAGTATGTTGTTATTAAATAAATCATATTTAAAAATTAAAAAAAAAGAAAGATTTTAATGCAAAAAAAAAGAGTAGTCAACATAAGAAATAAGTGGAGATATGGTCTATGTTCATGAAAAAAAATGATTCAATATTTTCATGATATACAATATTCTGAAATAGATTCATAGATTGGATTGAGTTCAAGCCTAAGCAAAATGTTAGCAAGTTATTTTGTAAGTATGTGTGAGCAATCTGATTATGCAAATTTCACAATAGCACACATAAAATGAGAAGAATATTATCATATAACTGAACTATCCAAATTCAGGACTTACAGTTAAGTCAGTAGTTAGAAACAATGGGATATTTAGAACAGAACAGACAAGAAGACTAGTGGAACAGAATCAAGAGCCCGAAACATACCAACATAAATATAGTCAATGTATCATTGACCAAGGAGTAACATAACATGTTGTAACTCAGATAAAATTAGTGAAAGCTGTGACATAATAGCTGGACATCCACATGTAAAAAGGAATTGAAAAAAGATAGAATCCTTACCCTTTTCACAGATCAATCACAAATGAATGACACATGGAAAATGGAAAACTATGACTTGTAGAAAATAGAGCAGAAAAATTTTTTATAAGGACATAGATATATCAATGAAATGCCAAATATTTCAGTACTAGGATATGCAAATAATATATACACCCCAAAACATTCAAAGCATACATGAAAAATATTGGCATATCTTAAAGATTTGGGTAAGAATGAAATTACTTTCAATATGAATGGAATACCCAGAGAGAAAATTAACACATATAGGAAAACTGAAATTGAACACTAGTACAGACCAAACAGACAGCATATTACAAAACATATATTCTTCTCAAGTACACCCAAAAAGTCTCCAGCATAGAGCATGTTAGGCCACAAACGCATCATAAACAATTTAGGGAGAAGGTAGAAGAAATCAAATGAAGCATTTTATTCAGGACACAATGGAATGAAATCAACATCCACTAATAATAAGATGACAAAAATCATAAATATATAAAAAAGGCACTGAATCATAATTAAATGTCATTGGTTTTAAAAGAACAGAACACTTTAAAAATATTTTAATACTTGCTTTAGAATTTCAAATAATTTATTTTGATATTTATCCATCTCACTAATTACTTTCCAGATCAAATCTCACCTCACAACACGCCCAACTTCTGTCCAATTTTTTTCTTGTTTTTGAAGCCCATCAAATCCCAATTGTGTTGCCCATTGTGAGACCAGCTGCTGAAGTACGGTAGAATGCCAGTGGGTACACCCTTAAAGAAAACAGGCTTTCCTTCCGTAGTAGCTATCCATAGTGAACCGCTGCTCTGTTTGGGGGGTACTTCATGCCCACCTCCTCCAACCATCTGGGAATTTTGTCCAGATTGGCTTTTGTAAGTCTTTTGCATGTGCGCACAACTACTGTGAGTTCGTACATGCAACTGCCCTGCTGTGCCTAGCTATCACCTGCAGCTCTTGCAGTGTTTCCTTCCCTTCTTTCATAATAATCCATGACCCTTTTAGGTAGAGGTGTTATATAGATGTTCCATTAAGAGTGATCATTTCATTGTCTTTTATTCTGTACAGTTTGACCAGCAGTCTTCTCTGCCATCTACAGCAAAAAAAAAAAAATTCCTCTGATAAGCTTTGAGAGATGTACTTATGTATGAGTACAATGAATGATAAGGCATTAGGAGTCAGTTTAATACTATGTTCATTTAGTAGAATAATAGTAGTAGATTCTCCATGAGGGTCTATGATCTAGCTACCCACAGGCTCTTCGCCTCAAATAATGATGCCAAGTATGTATTCCATTTTGTCCTGAAAGACTAAAATCTACTGTGTTTGGTTGTTCTTATATTCAAGCCACTGTTGTGCCACTAGTGGGGTGTATCTTGCCAAGTCAGTTGTTATTGTAGCTCACAGAGATCACAGATAGGTAAAACTGATGAATACCTTTCTCTTCCAGGATACATAACTCCTTCCAGCACTATGAGAGTCAGCCAGTAGAGATGAAGCTTTGAGGTAAGTACCAGCTTTTTTTCTTCGTGTTCTGTGACTCAAGTATATAGTGCCTTCAACAATACTGTCTTATTGTCAAGTACTGGAGGGTGTATGGAGGATAATTAAAAATAAAGGTCTTTTGAAAAATCCACATGGAAACCTATTCATGTAGACGCTTCCTAAAATATGCAGGGATACATGTATAAACAGAGTTTCAATTTAGTTACCCTATAATGGGTGCACGATGCCCCTCCCTACTAGATACCACAGGCTAGAAAGCAAAAAATTTCCAGGAATGCAATACCTCTTTTGCAGTCATTGTTCACTGGATCCCATAGACCGCATATTGATTGCCTTTTCTCTTGGTTACCCTCCAGTACTTGAAGAAAATATCTCATGTAAATATACTTTAAGTGAATGCTTCCTTAGACTTTCCAGCACTTTGTTTATTGAATAATCTACACAAAACGGGGAAATTTTTCGATGCATACATTATTTTTTATTATTAATCAGAATTTCAACAATTTTTAAAAAAATTTTTACTTGGACATTTTAAATGAACAAATGCAAAGGAACAAGTTTTAGATCTGTGAATGTTCATGTGACCAAACACTCCAGTATCATGTAAAACATTTGGAGAACTAGAACTTTCTGTGATGGAAAATTGTCTTATTTATATTTGAAAAAAATATTTCAAAGCAAGAAACTCTTACTCTTAACAGCAGTATTACTGAAGTAACCGGTGAAGAATTACCAAAACATAGAAGCAATTGTAATATAAGCAAAAATACTGAAACATACTTTAATGATACTGTAGACCAAACGAGCCATTTACAGCAGCAGCAAAACAGCAAGTATTCCTTCTTTGAAAAATGATGAATCTGCTCATGGAGTTTGGGTATGATGAATGGACAAAAGATGTTTTCACAAGAGGAAAGGGAATGGATATGGGACAACAAAGAGCAGACATTCACTTGGAATTAGCATGGGGCTATGACACACAAAATAGTAGCATTGCATAGTGAAATTACAATTCAATATTATAATTAATGCTATACAGAAACGCAACTTTGACCATTAACCACACTAAAACTTGCTTCTTTGTTACCTCAATAAATACATGAGCATACTTCTTCCATCAAATTAGTTTTTAGACTAAAGGATAACTTAGCTTTTAAAACTGCAGCAAGTAGTCTTGAATTACAGGAGATCTTAAAGCTTCCTCAAAGGAACTGTTTCTTGATCCATGATTTATTCGTCTTTTTTTTCATTACTTTAGGATTCTATGGTGGAATTTCTTATGTTGTCAAATTTTCAATTCCTTAGAAGTAGTGAGTTGTCAGTTTGAAAGTGGAAATATATTGTTACAGCTATTCATTGTTCACATGTATAATACTGAAGTCTGACACAAGTTAATATATTCAATCTTTCATTCATTTTAATTTTTTTAACAGGCATATTTAGTGTCCCTATTTTCCAAGTAACTTTCTGGATGTTGACAAAACAAAGATGAATGAGGTGGTGTGGTAGAGAGACATGTTTTAAATAGCAGATGCTCTGTGGGGAACTGAGACGTACAAAGAGTAAGAGATGATGGTATTGAGGGAAATATTGAAGGACACCTTATTCATGCTAAGGAGTTTTGAATGTAACTGTAAGAATGATGGTTTAATTACGTTGCTCAGTAATAGATTACTATAAATAGATACGTGTATAAAAAGGCTCTAAAACAGAATTGATTAGAGAGAGAGAGAGAGAGAGAGAGAGAGAGAGAAAATTAGAGAAAGGCACTGAAAAACTATAAAATGCAAAGAACACTAAATACAAATATTAATGAGACATGATTTAAACTTTGAATTTAGTATTATAAAGAATATACATTTTAAAAATATAAAAATTTAAGAATGACTATCCAAAAATATTAAGCATTAAAGGGAGAGTACCTACGTGTGTGTGTGTGTGTGTGTGTGTGTGTGTGTATGTGTGTTTGTGTGTGTAAGTGAGTGCTAGAGATCCTCTTGGAGAAAAGTTGTTTGTACTGGAATTGTGTGTGCATAGGAGAATGCCTGTAGTGATATGTGGACTGGAGCGTGAAGGACAGAGAATAGGATTCATAAAGCTACAAGGAGCTGAATTAAGCTATTCCCCTGAGAAGGAAATAGTGTATGTACCAGCACCTAAGTATGAGAAAGGGTAGTTCATTTGGAAATATCACATAGACTGGAGTTACTAAGTTAATGTAGGGAATTTACAAGGTTCTGTATGCAAAATAGATATTCTAGAATTAATGTTTTGCTGACAGAAGTGGCTCAGAATGGGGAACAGAATACAGTAAAAAAGACATTTGCAAAAGATAACAAACACTATAGGGTTATCACCATGCTTCCTTGAACTTGAAAATAATCAACATGTTCCTTGTTAGGTGAATGGACAAAGTCTGTGATATATCCAGACAGTAGAGTGTTTTCCTGTGCTAAAAATAAATGAGCCATGAAAATATATGGGGGAAATTTAAATGCATATTACTAAGTGAAATAAGCTAATGTAGAATTGAATGTTTCTAACTATGTGGCATTCTGGAAAGGGCAAAATATATGTGAGAGTAAAAAAATAAAATCAATGGTTCCAGGAGTTAGCATGGAAGAAAGATGAATAAATGAAACAGAGGACTTTGCGGGGCTTAAAATTACTCAGTATTATCCAGTAGTGTCCAAACAGATGTAAATATACTTTTGTTCAAACTCATAGAATGGACACCGCCAAGAGTGGGAATAAATTCATAGACCGACTTTAAAAAAAAAAAAAAGACTAGAAGTAATTAAAAAAAAAAAACCAGCTTGTTTGAATGCTAAAGATATTTGTAGAGTGAAATTATGGTATTTGATGTTATCTTGGATGTACAGTTGCAAGTGAGAGAGATTTCTGAGGGCAAATTTGGAAATCACCAACCACATAATGAAGGCAAGAGGACACTGAAGATTATTCACCATTTTAGCATCACAGTATTTGATGTGCCAAGGTGCTATGGCTAGGCAACACAAAACATTAAGAACTGTGAAGTAGATTAAGAAATTGAGTTTTACATGTAAATCTTGGATTAAAATATACTAGTTTTCTGTTAATTATAGCCTACAGCCTATACATTACTGGACCAGACCTCACGAATAATTGATGCAAACTGGGCTTCAGAAAAAGTTGGGCAATAGAAAACCTAGACATATGTAAAGAATCCATTTCCAATTATCAGGTGGGGACAGGATGTTTGCTGGAGTCCATCTGGCATATATTCAAAGGCCTGGGGGTGATAGAAATGTTTCCTCCCCTAGATTTTCTTCCTTTATTATCGAACCTCATATTTTTGCCAAGTTCCTTTCACAGCTAATGTGGTTGATAAATGTCTGCTAGAAGGGCAGCTGGTGATAATAATGCACAGAAAGTTATACTCTAAAATAATCTGAGTCTAGATTTCTAGCATAAAGACAAAGTTACTAGAAATTTTCTAAAATCAAGTTTAATCTCATTATGCTCTATCTTTTTAAAAATAAGATTTATTTATTCATTTATTTACTTATTTGTTATTTTGAGAGACCAGGCTGGCCTGGATCTCATAGAGATCCTCCCACCTCTGTCTCCTGAGAACAGGGATTAATGAGGGTGTTGCAAACCAAACCCAGGTCCTTTACAAGAACAGCAAGGGCTTTTAACTGCTGAAACATCTCTCCAGACCCTCCCTCCATCTTTTATCTTTAATTGGGAAAAAAAAAATCATTCTTT
>NW_008351881.1:3025044-3052216 GCF_000622305.1 Nannospalax galili | reverse complement strand
CCCCTCCTCCTCCCCCTCCTCCTCCTCCTCCTCCTCCTCCTCATTCTCCTCATTTCTCATTCACCTTCCTCTTCTCCTTTGATAACCCATTATCAATGCTCAATGCCCCTTAGAGCACGGGGCAACCTACTACTGGTCACCCTCCAAAGAACAATGGTTCTCCTTACCCAGCACCTATCAACTACCCATGGCTCCTGAATTATGGATGAGGCCTCATAACTGATCATACACTCCTCCTCATTCTCCTCATTTCTCATTCACCTTCCTCTTCTCCTTTGATAACCCATTAATTTCGATCAATGCCCCTTAGAGCACGGGGCAACCTACTACTGGTCACCCTCCAAAGAACAATGGTTCTCCTTACCCAGCACCTATCAACTACCCATGGCTCCTGAATTATGGATGAGGCCTCATAAGCTTCTCCTGATCATACTGGAATTTTGACTGGACCTTGGTCATGTGGAGTTAACCACGTATTGTGAGTTATGAGTCATGAGTGCAACAACCACGCCATGCCAGAACACAGGAGTTCACAGTGTGCCTCACTGTATTCATGCTCTTACGCCTTTCTACTTCCTTCTCTATGAAGTTGTCTGAGCCTTTTCAGGAAGGTTGACATAGATGTCATATTTAGGATTAGCACTTGTAGTCACTACTTTTAGGCAGTTTGACAAGTTCTATGTCTCTGCTTTGCTGCCCACTGTAAATAGAAACATCTATGACCAAGGTTGAGATCAGCCCAGGTCTATGGTTATAAACATAAATAATTGAGTAGTAATGGAGAGCAAATATGATTAAAATGCATTGCATGCCTGTATGAAATTCTAAAAGAATAAATAATATTATACTAAAAATGTTATTTAGAAGGATTACAGGACCATTTAACAAAGTAAACACAGTAGCCTCTAACCTAAGATCTATGACCTCTCCAGTCATGGAATCCCTTCCCACCACCCCTTCAGAAAATTCCAATACATTTAAAAGCTATATAGCATAATTTATTTTTTAAGTATATTTTTGAGTACTGTGCATTTCATAAAATAGATATTAATCAAATTTAGACACCCTCCCTCATCCATAACCCACTATAGTCTCGTCATAGGATTTCATACCACATATGTTAAGGACTATCTGGTAAAACATTTGTACCCAGATGTCCCAGGGTGCAAATTCATCCACTGAAGAAGAGTCAGCCTATCTAGAGTCAACCCACTTAAAGATCAACTCTACCTCACCCAGCAGTAACAAGTTGCCAATCATTCTTCTGTTAAGGTTGGGCCCTGATGCCTATTTCTCCAGTTCTATGATGAGTATTTTTCTGATAGAGTCAATATGGGTCTTGTATATGCTGTCCCCATTGTTTCAAATTCATATGAGTAAGTTCCCCAGTGTCTGAAAGTCTGTGTTTCTTTTTGTTCATGTACCAACCCTGGTTCTTATAGTCTTTCTGTGCCCTCTTCCACAGTAATCCATGAGCCATGGGTGGATGAGGTTTAATATAGGAGTCTTATCCAGGGACATTCACTCTGAAGTCCACTATTCTCTGCACCTTTCTAGTTGTGGTCTTTTGTATGCCACTTCACTCTGTTGCATGAGGAAACTTCACTGGTGAAAGTTGAGGGATGTATTGGTATTCTCTCTACCCCCTGTTCTGCTATGTTCCATGAGTCCTAGGTGTAGAGGTTCCACTGTAGATGTGTCACTTAGGGCTGGGCATCTCTCAGACATACTCTGTGTCCTTGACCAGTTGTGGAACTCTGAAGTAGTCTCCATCTACTTTTTTTCTGTTGAAAAAAGAAGTTTATTTAATGAGTGTTGTATTGTATACTTGTCTGTAAATATAAGAATCCATATTTAGTATATAGTAAGAAATTTCATTTATCTTGCATTATGACAGAGATAGGTTTTTCTCTATCATCAATGGCCTCTCCAGCCTTGTGTATTTGGCTATGTTTACAGTAACTCCCATGAGCTCTCTCCCTACATAGCTAGGCATTGGTTGATTATCCCCACGATAAAGATGCTAGTACTGTACTGCTACAGTTTATTGTGCCTGTCATTGTGGTTATTAAGATTTGAAGCAGGGGTTGAATTATCGATTGACTTTTACCCCTTAGCAGTTTCCACAGTATCCTCTAGATGTATGGCATCTAGTCTTCAGAGAAGATGTTTCCAGATCAGTTCCGGCTCTATTGTCCAAAGTATGTTCTGTCTTCAGTCAGTTGTGGGATTAGGACAAGATTTACATACCAGGCATGAATTTCCTTCTGTGGAGCTGTCCTCAAGTCCAATCAGAAAGCAATTTGGCTATCATGTAAAAGGCATGTGGCAATGTTACACCAGTGGATACATCTTGCCTGGCAGGTCAGTATTGCAGCACTTAGTGTCCAGTGCAGGGTGAGATTGTTGATGCCTTTTCTATCACAGCAGGCTACATAGAACTTCCTGGTGCTTTGAAATCTAGCTAGCATGGAATACTTATCCTGATTAATTAGAGGTTGATTTCTCTATGCCCTGCAGCCAATATGATCCATCTTATCATGATCACAACCTAGAATATAAACACCCTAGATTATATGCATACTATATTCATCAAATGATACTATAGTCTAGCACAATAATTTTGTTGCTTTACTCAAAAAATGTACCTATAAGTCTTCATTATCCCTAGGCACCTTCCCATTGAGGCTGCTGGAGAATACCTGACTAGATGTGTGAGGTAGTCAGAAAGAGCTGTGCTGGGTCATTGGGTCACCATCACCCCACTTTAGGACCAGTACCAATCTTACAGCTCTAGGGCTTAGTTTCCCTGCTAGCTATTCAGAACCAGTCCATCCTACTCCCATTGACAGTTCTTGGGTCTAGGCTCCAGATGCTGAGTCTTCCAGTGAGTACCTGACTAGTTGTGTGAATTAACCTTTTCTTGCTTCTCTGGATCACCATTCTGATACATTGGGGCCAGCTCCAGAGACACAGATCTAGGTCTCTGTTTAGCCACTTAGAAGTAGCCCAGCTCATACCCACCACCCCATCCTGGGCCTAGGCTACTTAGGTTTCCTGAGGTGTTCCTGACTAGATTGCCTTGAGCCATCTAGTCCCTCCAATAAACAATCAAAAGAGAACCTGAAGAACAAGCCAACTAAACTATTCATACCTACATCAGCAAAGATTATGAAAAAAAAATTAAAACCACATGAATGGAATAGTCAGGAGATGTGGGACACCACGAAAAGACCAAATTTATACATTGTAGGCATAGAGGAAGTAAATAATCTCAAGTCAATGACATTGACCAGATCTTCAACATGATTATGGAAATTAAGGAAATTAAGGAAATTAAGGAAAGACATATGCATACAGATGCAAGAACACAGAATATCAAATACTCAGAACCAGAACAGAAAATCTCCATGGCATATCATAATAAAAACACAAAATTGCAGAACAAAGAGAGAGTACTTAGGGCTCCAAGAGAAAACCAACAAGTTACACATATAGGAAATCCCATCAGAATTACAGATGACCTTACAATGTAAACTATACAAACCAGAAGAGCCTGGAACAAAGGATTCCAAATTGTAAATAACTATAGATACTAACTCAAAATACTTTACTCAGAAAAGCTATCTATCATAGTCAAAGAGGAAAGAAAATCTTCCATGGCACAAAAAGGCTGAAAGAATTCATGTCCACCAAAGGAGTCCTACTGAGAATACTTGAAGCAATGAAAAAAGACTGAAGAAAGGAATTATCATACCCAACAGGCTACAGAAAGAAAACAAATGAAGATACAACTGCAGGAACACAAAATGGGACTAAGAACACAGAAAATAAACAGTAACCAGTGCACGTATTTCAGTAATGACTTTGTCAGTGGACTCTACTTTGCAGTCAAAGACTAGGGTTTTAAATGGAAAAAGAAAGAAAATCCATGTTTTTGTTGTCTATAAGAAACTCATTTTCAATGATAGGTACTACCTTAGGATGAAAAGATGGAAAAAATATTCCAAGCAGGAGTGTAATTCTAATATTGCAAAATAGACTTCAAATTAATATTAATCTTAAGACATAAAGAAGGTCACTTTATTCTGATCAAGGGAATAATGGACCTTGTAATCATGAATGTTCATGCACCAAATTCTTGTTGTATAAAAACAGTACTATAGGCCTTCAAGACACAAATTAACCTCAATTCGGTACCCCAATCTCTCCAATAGATAGTTAAACTGAAAAAAGAATACACAGCGGAACATCTGAATTAAATGATACTATGCATCAAATGGACCTAATAGGCATCTATGGAATATTCTACTCAAGCACCAAAGAATACGCATCCTATTCAGAAGTCCATGGAAGTTTCTCTAAAATAAACCACATATGGGGACCCACACAAAAAAACATCAACCAACAAAATTTTTTAAAATTAATTCTATCAGATCATAACAGAATAAAGCTTAAAATCAGCAGTAAAAGAAGCTTTAGCCAGTACATGAAGTCCTGGAGATTAAAAAATACATTCCTTAATGATGAATGGGTCAAAGAAGAAATCCAATGCACATCTTTCAATAATAACACCAAATATCAATGATCTCAACTCCCCTGTCAAAAAATACAGGATAGTGGAATGGATCAAGAAAGAAAACCCGTCTTTCTTTTGCCTTCAAGAAACTCATCTCACCTTCAAGGATAGACAGTACCTTAGGGTGAAAGGATAGAAAAATATATTTCAAGCAAATGGCTCTAAGAAGCAAGCATCTATTGTAATTCTGGTATGTGACAAAATAGACTTCAAATTAAAAGTAATCAGATAAGATAAGGAGGCTTACTTCATTCTAATCAAAGGAGCAGTTGACCAAGAAGATATTACAATCATGAACACTTGTGCACCAATGTGGAGCACCCTATTTCATAAAAAACATTACTCCTTGAATATAAAACAGAGATTAACCCCAACTCAGCAATAGTAGGTGATTTTAATGTCCTACTATCTTCAACAGAGAGATCAACTTGACAAAGAATAAATGGAGAGACATGTGAATTAAATGATATCTACATCAAATGGATGTAACGGACATATACAAAATATTCCACCCAAGCACCAAAGGATACACTTTCTACTTAGCAGCCCATGCAAGATTTTCTAAAATTGACCATATTATGAGACACAAAACAAATCTCAAAAAATACAAAACAAAAGAAACAATTCCATGCGTTCTATCAGACACAGTGCAATAAAGCTTATAATCAGCAGCCAAAGAAGCTCTAGTAGCTACACGTACTCATGGACAATAAACAACACACTCTTGAGTAATGAATTGGTCACAGAAGAAACTAAGAAAGTATTCCCAGAAATAAATGAAAATGAGAACACAACACAACAAAACCTCTGGGAAACCTTAAAAAGGAGTTCTAAGAAGGAAGTTTATAGCTCTTAGTGCCTACATTAAAAAATCAGAAGGAGCACAAATAAATGAATTAGAAGTACAACTCAAGACCCTAGAAAGGTAAAAACAAATCAACCTCAAACCTAGTAGATGAGAAAAAATAACAAAAACAAGAGCAGAAATTAATGAAATAGAAACAAACAACAACAAGAACAAAAAGACGAAAGGGGAAACATCATAACAGGCAACAAAAAAGCCCAGAACACTGTAAGGGGATACTTTAAAAATCCATACTACATTATATTTGAAAATCTAAAAAGAATGGATGAATTTCTAAAGTCATGGACACCAGCAAACATAAACCAAGAAGATATTAACAGCCTAAACAGATCCACAATAAATAAGAACACTGAAACAGTAATACAAAACCTCCTGACTAAAAAAAGCCTAGATCCAGATGAATTCACAGCAGAATTCTACCAGCCATTTAAAGAAGATCTACAACCAGTGCTGCTTAAATTATTTAAAAAGATAGAAACTGAGGGAGAACTCTCAAACTCCTTCTATGAAGCCAGTATCACTATAATACTAAAACCAGGTAAAGATACAACAAAAAAGAAAACCATAGACCCATATCCTATTTTTAATTTAAAAAAACTATCATTATTATTTTTTTAACAGAGCATAGGGTAGGGGCTTATTTACAGAAGAGTAAGCACCCCACATTTACAGCTGTGCTGTAAAGTCCACACTCAAATACAGTTCATGTGACCTCCTGACAGCCCCACAAAATGGTGAGAAGGGCCTCATGGTGTGTGGGGAGAATGGAAGCCAGGAGAGGGAGCTTGTGGGAGGCTGCTGTTATTACAGGGAGGCTCTCACTTACAGGGAGGAGGGTGGCCAGGTGAGAGGAATAAAGATCAGAGCTGAATGAATCTTGGAGAGCTAGGAAACCTGTAAAGAAATGTGATGCTCTCAAAACCCCATGAGTAATGCACATGTATTTTCTGAACATTAGTACATATGCATACCTGAGAGTTGCTTGGCAAGTAACACAATGCCAGACAGAAGAGACCTCCCTTTTACTGGTTGTTCATGGTGGTCCAGAAGACTCCCAAAATAACACAGACTATTGCCAAATCTCTTGGTTATCTCCCAGAACTTGTAGATAGTAACCTACTGCTGAAGACAGGGCATACTTCAGATACAGGACTTGAAGCAACAGAACAGGAACTGACCTGGAAGCTTTCTAACCAAAGTTTGACTATCATAATGCTAGATGATAATATGCAATATGCAAGAGAGAAAAAGAATCACAGGTCCAACCCATCCCTAAACCTAATAACCATAACGACTGAGTTGGCAAACTACATCTATTGGTGCAGCAGTGGCACTGTTATCTGTGGGGCAATCAACAGCTATCTAATTGGATTTAAAGCCATCTCAATAAGAGTGAACTCAAGCGTGTCACTGAAAACTCAGCCAAGTACACATGGCAGGAGAGGACATAGATCCTGGAGAAAACACTATCTCTGTTATATCTCTATACAAATGAAATATCTTACTATATACTAAATCTCGATCCTTATATTTACAGACAAGCATACTGTACACCACTCACGAAAGAAGATTCTTTTTGTAATAAGTCAAGAATACTGCAATATTCCACAACTGCTCAGACACAGAGAATATACATCTGAGAGATGCCCGGTACTAGATGGCAAAGTGAAACCTCTACAACTAATGCTCATGGAACATAGTGGAACAAGGGGAAGAGAGAAAACTAATGCATCCCTCAAATCTCAACAATAAAACTTCCTATACAACAGAGTGCAATGCACATGGAAATCCCCATCTTGCCAACTGTCAAAGAATAAGAGACTGCAGAGTGTGTGTCCTCGAATAGGACTCCAGTATTGAACCTCACCCACCAACGACTCAGGGACCATTGTGGGAAAGGGGGACAGAAAAATTGCAAGAACTAGGGTTGGTTCATAAACACAGGGAAGCAAAGGCTTTCAGGAATTGGAAGCTTGCTCATGTAAACTTGTAGTAATGGTGCACCGAGCCCAGGACCTATGTCAATTCAATTGAACAAGGCCCCAGAAGGGAGGGGAGAGATCGGTGGCAGGCGACAGTAGACTGAGAACTACTGGAGACAGATTGCTACTGGGTGAGGGAGAGTAGGCCTTACTTATGATCTCTAGATGAGCTGACTAGACTCCAGTGGATGAATTTGCACTAAAGGACACCTGGGTACAAAACTTGACTGAGTAGGACTGACCATGTATGGTGGAATACATGAGGTCTGGTGGGGGATGGGGGTTCATGGATGTGGAATGTCATCTAAATTTAATTAAGAACTGTTGTATGAAATTTAAAAAGCACAATAAAAAAGTTTTATAATAAAAATATTTTTATGTATGGTAGCCAAGCTAGCAACTGAATTACTTTGTCTCAAAATGAGTTAGCTCATGTTTGGAAAGTTGTGAACTCTGAAACCTCTGATTGCAACTGAAAATGGTCTTAACAGTGAGATCATGACTTCTATTTTCCTTCTGTTTCTCAGGGCTGCCAGTGTCTGTCTATTCACTTAATGTTAATTGAAATTTAATAAACATTCATCTGATGCATGGAGACATATCTCAGAGGCAGAGCACTTGACAAGCATGTGCAGAGATCTGGATTTCATAACTAGGCCTGAAAACTAAGCAAATAGTCATCAAACACATATTACAAACTATGCTTCATATAAATGAAAACTAAACTTGCAAAAACTGCATGAATCAGTGAGAGAGCAGGCTTATTTTCTCTGACAATCCAACAAGTCTGTGAGCATTTGACTGTTTTCTCTCCTACTTAATTAATATCTTCTTTCTCTCCTGGCTTTTCAGAGAAGAGATGAAAATTTCTATGAAGCAGACATCGACGTTCTGAATGACTGACTTTTGTAAACCAAAGCTGTTGGTCATAGAGTTTTAGTGACCACAGGCTGGGCTTCTGTTGTGGTAGTGTTAGCTACTTCATTTTGAATTCCTATACAATGTATTCTCTGGAAGTTTCAAATAGTGATTTTATTTATTATTGTATTTTTACCAGAACTAGAGAAAGTAAGATAATTACCTCATACTAGGGTCATCTCCAGCAGACACCTTTCATAAGAGGTCACCATATCATCTCATTTTATTGGGAAGGGTTTTCTAAACAAAGTCCTTATTTCAACCCATAATTACCTTTTTCCATTTATCACAGAAAAATTGATTTTGTTCAGTAGGAAATATTTCAAAGGCTGGTCTTTGCCCCCTTTTCTTCCATTGAGCCCTCTTTAATTATTACAGAATATAAGCTGGTTCTGGTTGTCACCATTTTATCATTTAATACCTGTGAAAGCAATTCCCACTTTATTAAGCACACTCAGGGTCTGTTATGTTTGAACTGAAGTGCTTTTCCACATCAGACAAATAGATATACCAGGGTACAGATATAAAATACTGCTGTTCACTGCCTACAGGAGAACATGAGACAAAAACATGCAGTTATAGGAACAGCAGTAAGAATAAATATTAAATAACAATTTCTAAAATGTATTAAAGTTCTATTGTCCATCTTTTTTAATGTTTTCCACCCACTTTCTAAATATATAGTTTTCCAACATGGAACATAAAAAGATTATTTCTGAACTTGAGATTGTATTGAATAGTATTATATATGATTAGGCACATAATATTCACAAATATCATCCTTTCTACTTACAAATCAGTTTCAGTTACAGCACCACTCTAGAATTTTCTAACAAGAAAACCTGGAAAGTGTTTCCAACAACACATCTCTTTATGGCATGGTAAAACCAGGAGTTAAGGTAAGCTGTGCAGGATGAGAATTAGAACACAGATAAGTGAAGGGCATGGTTTCCATGGGTATATATATTTACTTGAATCTTCTAGTGATATTTTGTGTGCTTCAAGTTCACAATAAATCAATGTTCCATGGTTGTGGTTCTCAAAATACAGTCAATTCAGTATCACCTGACAAGATAAAAGTTATTAGAAAATAAAAATTCTAGATTCCACTCAAGAATACCAAATAACAAAGAATGGGGCTGCACAGAAAGTTACATTTTGTCAAATACTCCTAAGACAGATGCATGCTGACATCTGAGAACCACTGACCTAAAGGCCTAGTTCACAGAAACGTGCTGCAGGTCATAACATCCTTGTTAGTACTGGGCTTTTTCCAGGTTACAGCACCACGGAGGAGAGAGAATATTTGAAACCAAATACTCTGAAATATCTAAAAGTGAATCTAATGAAGTGAGAACTACCAATAGAATGTAATTTCTAAAGCTTCTTTGCAGTAAACTAAATGTCTCTGGTTTCTGGTTCTGGTGCTACTGTCTTGTCTCCCACCATTTGTGTCTCTCTTCCTGCATCCATAATCCCTCTGAGACACTGTGAATTCAGACAACTAGTTCCTCTGAAAATCTATACTTATTGTTCTTGTTCCCAGTAAAGTGCTTCTTTTATTGTGAAGATACTATTTTCAAAAGACTAAAATAAAATAACTTCCTGTGTACTTTCATGACAATCATCTCTGTATTTGTCTAATTGTACTAGGCTTGATAGATGTTTTTCTCTAAAAAATAAACCACATTCTTTAAAACGTGGTCTTATTTCCCCAACACCCGTGTAAATTCAAGATTTTAAAATTTATAGATGAAAATAGTAAGAGATGACATTGTGCAAGTTCCTAATATGTTCTAAATGGTTTACTTACATCATCTCTTTAAAATATGCTTGGAAGTTATCTTTTTATCAAATAAATGATTGAAAATACTTTGTCCCATTCCAGAAGGGGTTTTTCATGTTGTTGTTTTTTTTGCTGAGACCTACATGTAAAAGATTAATTTTTATTAAATCAAACTCATAATGCTGTTTGGTTTTTCTGAAGTTGGTATAACTAGTACTTACATTTGTTTATCAGTATTTTATCTTTAATGTTTTATAGAGCTTTTGTGCATTTCATATTATATATCTTAATCAAATTTAGACCCCCTTTCCCCTCCCCACATCTCATAGACACCCCCACATTTCATAGGACCCCCCCCCAGATTTTAGGTACTATGTCATATATGTTAAGTCTGATCCAGTCAAGCATTCTATTCATGTGTCCCTACAATCTCTCTGCCTGCTCTTCCACAATGGTCTCTGAGCAGTGGGTGGGTGAGGTTTGCTATAAGAGTCCTATCCATGGACACACACTCTACACACTCCTAGTCTCTAAAACTTAGCCATTTCTGGCTTTCTGTGCCCATCACACTCTGTCACACAAAGAAACTTTACTGGTAAGAGTTGAGGGATATATTAATATTCTCTCTACTACCTGTTCTGCTATGTTCCATGTAGATATTCAGATATATCAGATAGAACCGGGCATCTCTCAGACATATATATTCTGTGTAGGACTAGTTGTGGAACTCTTCAACAGCCTCCATCTGTTGCAAAAAGCTTCTTTGATTAGTGGTGCACTAAACATTTGTAATATAAGGATCCATATTTGGCATAAGGTAAAAAATTTCCTTTGTCTAGAGATATGACAGAGATAGGGTTTTCTCTATGACCTATGACTTCTCTAGCCATGTATATTTAGCTATATTTGCAGTGCCACACAAGAGTTTCCTCCCATTGAGTGGGCTCCAAGTCCAATTAGATAACTGTTTATTACCCCCTAGATAACAGTCCCACCACTGCACCAATAGAGGCAGTTTGCTGTGCCAGTCATTGTGGTTATTAGGTTTTAGAGCTGGGCTGGACCAATGATTGATTTTCTCCCTTAAAAGCTTGAATAGTATCCTCCAGACCTATAAGAGCCAGTCTTCAGGGAGAAGACCTCCAGGTCAGTTCAAACTCCATTGCTCCATGTCCTGTATCTGAAGTACGTTCTGTCTTCTGCAGTAGGGACTTTCAAGTTCTGATAGTAACCAAGTGATGAGGTAATATCCTGTGTTATTTTAGGAGTCTCTTGAACTACTCTGACCAACAACTCAAAGGGAGATTTCTCCTGTGTGGCACTTGTTTCCTTATTATATAGCTTTCAGGAACACACATGCACTAATGTTCAGATATTTATGTGTGTTTTTCAGGATTTTTTTTTTTTCAGATAATATGCTTCCCTCTTCCTTTTTTTACAAACTAAGCTTCATTTACTCTCCTCTCTCTCCCTGACTAAACTCTACCTTTTCTCTTCCCTCCTCTTTCCTCCATCCCCAATTTAAGTGATCCTATTTCTTGTCTCTTATTAATCCCCCTGTTTTGAATTGCTTCTTCTCCTTTACCTTGTGTTTCCTTCCCTTCTCCCTTCCCAGTTCCCCATTTTTCCTTTTTCCTTCTTGGTCAAATATGTTCCCTACTGTCCCCCCCCTTCAGGTTCCCTTTACTCCATGTTTCCTTTCCACTTTCTTGGGTCCTGCTGTTACATAAGGATATGTACTCACATATAAGGAATTTGCATTATAAGCCATAAAAGAGGGAGAACATATGTTGCTTGTTTTTCTGAGTCTGTGTTACTTCACTTAATATAACAGTTTCTAGCTAGTTCCATCCATTTACCTTCAAATTTCATAATTTAATCTTTCCTTATCACTGAGTAAAACTCCATTGCCTAAATGTACCACATTTTCATTACCCATTTGTCAGCTGAAGAACATTTAGGTTGTTTCCATTTCTTAGGTATTGTAAAAAGAGTAGTCAGAAACATGGTTGTACAAGTATCACTACAATAGGATGAGTTTTTTTATGCCAAGGAGTGGTATAACCGGGTCATATGGTAGTGTTGGGGAACCCTGCTGTTAGGGTTGCAGTTTCTCCATGTTCGGATAGCCCTAAGGGGCTCGGTGCCTGATGGAGAGACTCCCCTTTTCAGCAGGGGGCCTCCTGCTCTCTTCCTGGCTCACCTTGAAGTGCCCGCCACAGATGCCTTATCTGAAACATGACCTCTGGCATAGAAACTACCAGGTTTTTTCTATGGAATAATCAGGCACTGTCTGACAGCCTGAAAGAAGCCCACCGCCACATGTAAATAAAGCATACTATGGAGCACCTATCAACTGAGGCTTTTGCTACTGCCTCCACACTATAAATTCTCTAGTTTCCCCCTAATAAACCGGAGCTGTATCACTGAATCTGGCTGAGCTGTATCACTGAATCTGGCTGAGCTGTGTTTCACTGCGCCTAGGACCAGCCTGTGAGCAGTCTTCCCGGAGGAGCTGTCCTCTGTCAGCACTCACTCGCACAGCTTCTGTGTTCGCCGTTCCTGCACTTCCTCGCTCTCGTGGGCTGATGGCCAACAACCCACGAGCAGAGAGGGAGCCTCCCGCAGCTAGCCCGAGCCTCCTGCAGCTTGGCACAGAGCCCCCTGCAGCTTGGCGCAGAACCCGCCCGCAGCCGCCTGCAGAGCCTGCACTCGCCACCGCCGAGGACCCGCCGATCTGTAGCCGCCTGCACCCGCAGCCGCGGAGGAAGAGAGAGCCAGAGACCCGCCACCTCGCATGGTAGATTCATTTTTATGGTTGCAAAAGTTTGCAATCCCACCAGCAGTGAATGAGCACTCCCTTTCTCCACATCTTTACCAGCATTTGGTATCTCTTGTTCTCTTGATCTTAGACAGTCTGACTGGTGTGATATAGAATCTTAAAGTGGTTTTGATCTGCATTTTTCTAATTATTAAGGATGCTGTTTACTCTTTAAGGTGTGTCTTATCCATTTTTATTTCTTCGTTTGTGAGATCTCTGTTAAGATCCATAGTCCATCTTTTTATTGGGTCTTTTATTTTCTAGGTTCTTTGTTTTTTGAGTTCTTCGTGTATTCTGGATATTAATCCTCTATCAGATGTGTAAGAGATGATGATTTTCTTCTACTTAGTGGGTTTCCACTTAACTTCAATGGTTGTTTCTTTTGTTGAACAGCTTTTAAGTTTAATGACATCCCACTTGTTGATTATTGACCTTAATTCCTGACAAGCTGATGTCAGATTTAGAAAGTCCTTTCTTACACCTATATCTTAGAAGGTACTGCCTATGTTTTCTTCTAGCAGTTTCAGAGTTTCAGGTTTTATATTGAGGTCTTTGATCCATTTAGAGTTGACTTCTGTGCATGGTGAAATATAAGGGTCCAATTTCATTCTTCTTCAGGTGGTGGTCCATTTTTGCCAGCACTATTTATTAAAGATGCTGTCTTTCCTCCATTATGTGTTCTTGGCACCTTTGTTAAATATCAGACAGCTGAAATTGCATGCATTAATGTTTGGGTTTTTTTATTGTGTTCCATTGACCTATGTGTCTATTTTTGTGCCAGTAGCATGCTGATTTATGACTATATCTTGGTAATGTAGTTTGAGATCTGGTATGGTGATTCCCCTGCATTGCTTTTTTGCCCAAGACTGCTTTGACTTTCTGGGGTCTTATGTCATTTTTTTTTTCTAGCTTTGTGAAGAATTTCATGGGAATTTGATCGGCATTTCATTGACTATGTAGATTGTTTTTGGTCAGATGATCATTTTCACAATATTAATTCTACCAAACCATGATCACAATAAGTCCTTCCATCACTATCCTTTTCTTTAAAGATTCAAAATTTTCAAGGTAGAAATCTTTGATGTCTTTGGTTAGGTTTATTTCTAAAAAATTTTTGAGGCTACTGTGAATGGCTACCTTGAATGCTTTCTCCAATTGCTTGTTATTGGTGTATAGAAGGGCTATTGGTTTTTGTAAATTGATTTTTTAAAAATATTTGATTTGTTATATTTATTTTATATACATTAATGTGTAGCCTATATGTGTAAGTAAACCTGTGTCATTCAGTGCCCACAGAATTCAGAAAACACTTTTGTTGTGGGTCCTCCTCAACAAAGACCCTGACCTGGATTGGGTCCCCTGCCGATTCGTGGAGGGGCAAGAGGCGTGGAGTCAACACACAGACACTTGGAGTCAGGTAAAAGCAAGCACTAGGCAAGGTGCTGCAGGCTCATTTAATGCAGGAGGGGACAGGCCTTATATTTCCATTTCTCTGCCCCCAAGTCCCTTTAGTCAGTGTATTGTTTACTGGTTGGTCCGTGCTATGCAGTCTGTTTGCATCAGCAGTCACGGCATGTGAGCAGGGGACAGAAGCGAGGGCTCCTTTTCATGGGCTCCTTTTCATGGGCTATTTGTGGGCCAGGAAGTGAAGTGAACTCTCGCTGAATCCCAGGGCTCTGGGTCTGAGCCATGTTTGGAGGCCTCCTGCTACATTTCCACCCTTTTCCTTTAAAAATGACTGTCCAGCGAGAGCCCGTAGGCAACTCTGCCTTGGGATGACCCCAGGATTATGGACTGTGCCTGTCTTAGGTTGTCCTATCCAGGCATGAACCTTACCTACCATTGGAGCATGGGCATTCGTGTCCGTTTCCTTGCTTAGGTTGATTCAGCCCGAAAAGGGGCTTACCTGTCATTCACTACCAGCCCTCCAAGGAGTATCATGCTGGGGGATCAGTCAAGGTGGGGAATTTTCTGTAGGAGGCTTCGTACATCTGTGTGAGCCAAGTCTGTTGGGCTGCATAGGTGGGTTGAAATCATCTTTGTGTATTGCTCTGAGGGCCTGATACACTGAGTGGTTGAATTTTTCTGATTGTGGGAATGAAGAACAAGGCATTTAGGAAGTAGAATGAGAAGAATAATTATGCCTGTCAGGAGTAGGTAAGTGACGATCCAAGACGGGTCAAACAGTGCTTTTAGGTTAGACCAAATTTTCTCTAAGAACCCTGAATTGATGTCCAGCATGGGGGAGTGGGTATAATTTAGAGCAATAAGTTGAATAGATAGTAATATAGAGTAATTAAGAAACTTTTGATTCCAGTGGCTGTGAATACAGTGCACAAGTTGTAGGCACACTTCAGTAATATTCTGTACATTTTAGGGGGTGAGACAGGGTCACAGGCTAGCAGAGCCATGTCTTTGGTAATTGCCAGCTCTTCACTTAAGAGATCAGTTTTTTGTTGTAACACATTAATTGCCTGATGAGGATGCTGATTGATAAGAGACTGAGTGTGAAGGGTAGAGGAGGTTCTAGACACAACCTCGTTGAGTGTCTCCATAGTAGTGGAGGATTGGGTGATAGCCACAACAGCAGTGGTGGTTATCCCTAACGCAAGAATGATGGCTGAGATCAGAGTGGCAGTGACCATGAAATCCCATTTTAAGCAGGGGACCTGTGATAGAGCTGTCCACTCTATAAGGGTGACTGCATGGAAGTGGGTGGCATTGGTGACTGGAACCCAAAGGGCAGCAGGTTCATGCATAAAGACAACTATGTGAGTGGGATAGTTCCAGCAGGCTGCCAGTACACAGGTGTTGTTGGTATTGGAGCAATTGAGTTGCCCCCAAGTGTCAGAGGTAACATTGACTAGCAATAAGGCAAACAGGAGCCACACAAAAATGGGGGTAGGGGACCAGGATGTCGTGTGCTCAATGGATGTAAAGATTTTGTTTTTGGCACAAGTAGAGGGATTGGTGTTAGTGTAAGTGCCTTTGGAGAGCTGAAGGCCCTGCTGTGCCAGTAATGGCCTCATGTCCATGCAGGCGTGTGGGCCACAGAGGTCCCAGTTACCGAGTATTGACTTGCATTTGGTATGGGAGATCTTAATGCCAAAGGGATAGGTGGGGGCCAGCTGTTGCCAAGATCCTAGGAGGGTGATCAGATGGGGGGCAGCTGAAGCAGCAGAAGCAAGGGATGGCATGTTTGGTCTTAGTGAGGCATCTCTGCCATGGTATGGGGAACATGAGGAAAAAGGGTGCAAGGGAGCATGTGCATGGCCAGTTGGGGAGTGGTGGGAGTAGAAAGCAGGGCAAAATGGGGCGGAGGGGTGGCAGCCCCTTCTGGCACCCCTGCCATGATTGACCCCAGTGCAGTGAGGACCGAAGCTACATCAGTGTTGTTGAAGGTAGGGGAAAGGCCCTTGAGTTTAATCTTAGATGGTTGGGTTGAACAGCCCAATGCATGAGGATGCATTGTTAGTAGTGAAGCATAGAGAGTTATTTAGGGGCCAGGAGTCATTGAGTGATTCCCAGGAAGTAACTGAGTCCATGGTGGGAAGGCCAAGTGTAGAACTAGTAGAATAGAGGGTGGCGTAGGCTGGGGAATGAAGCAATAAGGGCAAGAGTATAGGTGGGGAGGGGACCAAGGCCCAGAAATTATGGGCCGTGGCAGGGGCGGGAAAGAGCAAACCAATTATCCCATTGTTTGGTTGCTGGTCTCACATCTCTTGCTGGAACCTATACTGGCTTTATTTCTGTCTGAGGAAACACACAAGCATAGCCTTGCCCTCTTGGTAACAAGGGGATGGGCGGTTGCCATTGACATGTTATGGGGTCCTTTCATCTCACTAGTAGCAGGGGTGTAGGCCTAGGTATGGTAGCCCAGTGTTTGTAGGCCGGGCTCAACCCATTTTCATCGAAGGACAGGAGATTAATGTTAAATAGAGCTCTAATTAGAGCCAGGTTTGGGTCCCTTTTAGACTCCGGGGTAGCAAATTTTTGTAATGTTTCTTTGAGGGCCCTATTAGCCCACTCCACAATGGCCTGTCCCTTTGGATTATAAGGGGTGCTGAGGGAGTGGCTAATTTTCCACTTGACAGGAATGATTGGAATTGTAGAGAGGTGTAAGCTGGCCCATTATCAGTTTTTAGGGTCCATGGCACTCCCATTACCAGCATTGCTGATTTGACCGCCTTAATGGTGAGTGAGGCCTTTTCACCAGTTTGAGCGATGGCTAAAAGAAAGGAGGAGTAGGTGTCAACAATGACATGGACATACTTAAGATTACCAAAGGAATTATAATGGATGGAGTCCACTTGCCAGAGGGCATTGGGAAGGAGACCATCATTGGGTAGGAGACCATGCAGGTTAACTCCATATCTATTGAGGGGGCCTAAGGGAGCAAGGAGTGCACATGTAACGCAAGACCTGCTCAGATGTTTGCATTGAGAGATGGGTAGGTTGGGTAGAAGGCGGTGCAGACTGCGAGAAGAAAGGTGAAATTGTTGGTGTAAGGCTCTGGCTTGTTCTAGTAGGGGAATCTCTGCGAACATAATAAGTTTATCTACTCTGTCATTTCCCTTCACCAAGATCCAAGGAGCTTGGTGTGGGATCTTATGTAGGAGATGTGCCAGGGCCATTGTCTGTTATCTAATATGATCTGGAGAGCTCTCATGGTTCTAGTGATGGGATTCTTGTGGTCTTCTACCCAGGCAAAGGGAAGACATCTGAGGGCCTGAACCACATACTGGCTGTTGGAGAATATATTGAGCGGCTCAGTCTGGCAGACCTGGAAGATTTTTAACAAGGCCAGGAGCTCTCCCAACTGGATAGAGCCGGGATTGGATTGGACATAATAGGTGTCATCTTTTCCTGTGCATTGAATGACAACACCATAAAGGGACTTATTGGCATCCGAGAAGGCTAGTGTGGCTAAAGTAGGGGAGTTTTGCAAGGGGAAGCATGTGGCTGAGTGGTGATTTCCAAACAGGATAGGTTGGCCAGTCTCTTATCTGGGGTGTATGGTTATCCAATCCCCCTGTGAACCCAGACATCATTAGTTGGAAAGCCAGAGAGTCTTCCCATAATGTTTGGGAATGCTTAAGAGGAAAGGGCAGTATAATTTTGTCAGGTTCCTTTCTGAATATGCATCTGGCTGTTTGTCAGGCCTTAATTGCTAACTTGAAGGCAATATCATACTTAGAGCTAAGCCTGGTTAGGTCTCAGGTAGCCAGGTGGATCCACACCAGGGGGTCTTGCTGCCATAGTGCCCCCAAGACACTATTTTCAGTTCGGAGGATCAAGGCCAGTAATGGTTTTGCTGGGTCACGACGTTGGAGTAACGCAGACCAGAGTATATGATGTATCTTATTAAGAAGATCCTTAGATGGCTGGGTGAAAGAGATCCTTGAAGTTGTTGAAATATGGCCTTCCAGCAGGGAGAACAATGCCAGGAATTCCAAGTCAGGGACCAGCATGAGTTGCTTGAGCCAGTTTATAGTCCCACACTGTTCTTGGAGCTCAGTCAAGGTATATATAGTTTTTCATAAGACGGAAGGATTAAGTGGCTTAATTGCTGTATCTATGTGGTAGCCAAGGAATGTGAAAGGTTGGATGTATTGTGACTTGTCTCATGCAATGTGGAGACTTAGACATTCTAGATCAGCAGACAGACTGGGTATTGTAGCCTGTAGAGTATGTGTGATTTGTGTGCTAGCAGTATGTCGTCCATATAGTGGATGACAATTAGGTCCTTGGGGATGTTGGTTAAGGCCTTATTAACATATAATTGAGAGATTGCGGGGCTATTTTTCATACCCTGTGGTAGTACTTACCGTTGGTATCTCTTGGCTGTTCTTTGAAAGTTGGGCTCCCGTACTGTGAAGGCAAAGTGAGGTCTATCATGTTCCACTAGGAGGATTTGGAAGAAACAATCATGGATATGAAGTACCATGATATGGGGGGATGGGGGGATGGCTGTAGGGTGTGGTAAGCCCACTTGTAGAGAGCCCATTTTTTCCATCTGGGCATTGACTGCTCTAAGATCTTGGAGCAGTCTGTGTTTCCCTGATTTCTTTTTAATAACAAATATCTGGGTATAATGTTTACTGAGAGGGCTCGATGTAGCCAATCCTCAATTGTTCAGCTACCAAATTTTTGAGGGCAGATAATTTAGGTTCTATTATAGGCCACTGGTCCACCCAAATGGTGTCATTAGAGAGCAAGGTAATGGGGATCGGCTCAGGGGCCAAGATTGGAGTCGGTCCCAGGTGGGCAGGGGCAGTTAGGATTGGGAGTGTTGGGCAAGGTGTTGTCCTCTCCCTGAGAGTCACAAGTTATCATGGAGCATGATATCATCATAAAAGGTACGGTCATCTGTGATAAGGACTGTGCCCATGTCCTCTAGGACGTCTCGGCCCCACCCGCTAATATGGGGGTAACTGTGCCCGGGTTTCCACCCAATTCCTTCCAATATACTGGAGGTGTGACTAGCTTGGTATCTTGTTTGCCACCAACTCCTTTTATTGGTGGGCCTGGCCGGTATTTCCAATGAGAGAATTTAAGGGATTCAATTTCTGATATAATGGTGACATCAGCCCCTGTGTCTACCAGGCCCTTTATGGCAGTCCCATCTAGGAACAGGGTTATTAGTGGGAGTGATTGAGGATCGGGAGGGTCCACAATATCTGTCTCATTTCTCCTCTCGTGGGCGAGGCCAAGGGGCACCCTGGGTGAAGTTTAAAGGAGCCGAGTCAGGTTGAGGTGACCTACAGTCCTTATCCCAAAGGAACCCTTTTTACACTTGGGGCAGTGAGTCTTGGGGCAGACTGTACCTTTTGGGCAGTGGCTAAGAAAGTGCCCAAGCCCCCCACAGTTCCAACAGCCTTCGTGTGTGCCAAAGTGGGTGGGTTTTCCTTACAACAAAAGAGTCTCCAAGGAAGTGGTCAAAGCCTCAATAGGGCCCACCCTGGTGTCTAAGCCTTCTAGTAGCGAGTACCCATTTGTGAATGCTATCATTGTGGAAGGCATGATAGGATTACGAGTAAGGGTGTTTAGGCCCTCCCAAATTAACTATTTGATAAGCACCTCTCTGGTGGGTCCACACTCCACCCTCCACTCTACTGCCTTAGTTACACAGGTAAGGAAGCCCATGAAGGACTCCCCTGATTGTTGAATCAAATTACGGAAAAAGACTTGTGGGTTACAGGGGGAGCAACATTTAAGGGCCTTAAAGGCCAAATCAGAAACTTTTTGGAAATAGGCTGGGAGACAGCGTCAGTATATTGTCCACGTCCCATGAGCATGTCCAACATAATGTTGAGGCCATATTGGATATTTAGGCATGCCTGGTTCTCAGCCTGATCGTCATAAGCTGTGCACCAGTTTAGAAAGACTGAGGGTTCTAAGACTGCCTTTAGTAAGTTATACCAATCATAGTGGGTTTGTAAATGTAAGGACCACTGGCAAAGAACCTGTTCAAAATATGGGGAGTCAGGGTCCAATTGCTCAGCTGCCTTGTGGATAAGAATGAGGTCAGCAAGTGGGGTGGGCAGCCATGGATGCTGCGCCATATCCGGGCCGGCCTTAACCAGGAATGTGGACAAAGGCAGGTGAGGATTTAAGGAGGGCTGCCTAGGAGGGAGGGGCATGGTAGCAGGGTAAGGGGCAGGATGGTTATTGGGGGGGAGAGAGTAACTCCTTCCATGGGTAATGGGGTGGGGGAATTTCTGGGCATGGTAGCTCTAGGAGAGTATCCTGAGATGTAGGCAAAGGAGTCCTTATTGGAAGTGGGCGCAGAGGCAGCACCCACCTCCAGGTCTGGGAGGTCTGGGGTCGAGGTAATAGCCAGATCTACACTAGATTGCTCCCAGTAGTGCTCGTCATGGGCCAAGATGACTTCCTTAGGAGAGGAGGATTTAAGGCTAGGCCTAGGAGGATCGGTATGAATGATGCATGGAGAGTGATCCCTGACCTGACCTCCCTTTTTTGGGCCAGGAAGGGGACCCGTATCCACGTGTCAGGGACCCACTCATTTTCAGGTGAGACCCATGGAGCTAGATTAGTGGCTTCATCCCAAAAGTGTTCGATAGCTTTTGGTTTCACTTTCAACCCTCTGGTTTTAAGGAGCACCTTGAGTGCTGCCATTTGTGGTTCCCTGCATTGTGGTCGTAAATTGCCCATTGAGGGAGGGTCTCGCGAAGGGGAATTTGCCACAAAATAGAAGATGAGAGTGACTACCAAGAGGGCACAAAGGAAGCAAAGAAGCACTATGAGCCACTCAGATATAAACCGTCCAGACATGTAAGTGTGTATCAGATCCAAATGTCTTGTGATTAGTGAGGGACTTCTGAAGGTCATGACCCCTTCAGCCATATGCTCACATGGTGTCTCTGGGACAGGCAACTGGGTGACCCGAAGCCTGGGCTCTTTGGGGTGGATCAGCCCTTATGTGAACTCACTGGGACAAGCCAAGAGGGGAGAGGTACCAATGTGGGCTTTGGGACCATGTGGCAGAGTGTGCCTTCCTGATCTAACAAACTAGTCTAACAATAAAAATGACAGGATGGAGGGGACAGAGGAGGGGGATACTCATTCACCCTCAAGCAGCCGAAGAAACAGACAAATCCAGGGGCCTACTTAATGAATGAACTGAGGTTCTGGGTGTCACCAACACCATAGTCAGGGATCCCTGTTTGGGCACCAGGTGTTGCGGGTCCTCCTCAGGCCAACTGTGAAGACCCTGACCTGGATTGGGTCCCCTGCCAATTGGGGGGCAAGAGGTGCAAGAGTCAACACACAGACACCAGAAGTCAGGTAGAAGCAAGCACTAGGTGAGGTGCTGCAGGCTCATTTAATGCAGGAGGGGGCAGGCTTTATATTTCCCTTTTTCTGCCCCCAAGTCGCTTTAGTCAGTGTATCATTTTCTGGTTGGTCTGCACTACACAGTGTGTTTGCGTCAGCAGTCACTGGGCTAGCAAGCAGGGGACAGAAGCACGGGCTCCTTTTCACAGGCTCCTTTTCATGGGCTATTTATGGGCCGGGAAGCAAAGTGAATTCTTGCTGAATCCCAGGGCTCTGGTCCCCGCCATCTTTGGAGGCCTCCTGCTACATACTTTGGATTCTGTGAGACTGGAGTTATGCGTGGTTTTTAGTCACTATGTGGGGTTATGGGCCGGGAAGCAAAGTGAATTCTTGCTGAATCCCAGGGCTCTGGTCCACGCCATCTTTGGAGGCCTCCTGCTACATACTTTGGGTTCTGTGAGACTGGAGTTATGCGTGGTTTTAGTCACTATGTGGGTGCTGGGATTTGAACCCAGGTCCTCTGCAAGAGCAGTCAGTGCTCTTAACTGCTGAACCATCTCTCCAGCCCTCTTTAAGTTGATTTTGTAACCTGCCACATTACTAAAATTATTAATCATTAATAATTATTTCTAGAAGTTTTATGGTGGAAGTTTTGGAATCTCTTATATATAATATCATGTCATCTGCAAATAGTGATCACCTGACCTTTTCTATTCTGAATAATATTCCTTTAATTTTCTTCTTTTGTAGTATTTCTATAGAAAAAGTTTCAAGTGCTACACTGAAAAAGAGTGGAAATAGTGGACAACTGTGTCTGGTTCCTGGTTTTTAATGGGAATGCTCCCAGTTTTTTTCCATTTAGAATGGCATTGCCTATGAGTTTGATGTATACAGCTTCACTTATGTTGAAGTATGTTCTCTACAGTCAAGTTCCCTCCAGGACTTTTAATATGAATGCATGTTGAATTTTGCCAAAGATCTTTTCTGCATCTATTGAGATGACCATGTGATCTTTGTCTTAAATCCATTTATAAGATTTATTTCATTTATCGGCTTATGTATATTGAACCGTCCCTGCATCTCTGGAATAAAGCTGACTTTATTCAAAAGGGTGGATGACCTTTATGATGTGGGTCTGTGAGTGATCTGACATTACTTTGTTGAGAATCTTTGTGTCTATGTTCATTAAGGATATGGGCCTATAGCTTTTTTGTTGTTGTGTCTTTACCTGGCTTTGGTACTAAAGTGATGCTGGCTTCATGGAAGGAGTTGAGGAGTTCTCCCTCTGTTTCTAGGTATTTGAATAATTTAAGAAGTGTTGGTTGTAGATCTTGCTGAATATGTGGGAGAATTCTGCTGTGAATCCATCTGGGCCTGCACTTTTTAAGTCAGGAGATTTTGTATTGTTATTTCAATGTATTTATTTGTTATGGGTCTGTTTAAACTGTTGATCTCCTCTTGGTTTATATTTGGTGATTTCCATGATTTTGGAAATTGATCAATTTCTTTTAGATTTACAAATTTACTAGAACATAGGTTCTTAATATAGGTTTTAATTCCATTATAATACTTTGAATTTTTGTTGTCTGTTTTAGTGATGCTTCCACATGCATCTCTGATTTTATTAACTATATTTGATCTTTCTTTCTTTTGATTAACTGGGCTAAAGTATGTTAATCTTATTTAGGTTTTCAAAGAACCAGCTCTTAGAGTCATTGATTCTTTGTATTGGTTTTCTTTGTTTCTATTTCATTAATTTCTGCTCTGAGTTTCGTTATTCCTTAGAAGAGCCCATTTTACCATATTCTACCTCTTAGTTCTTGTGGAATTTTTTTTTTTTTTTGAATGTTTTGTTTGTTTCTATTTCATCAATTTATGTTCTGGTTTTTGTTATTTTTTTCTCTTCTACTAGGTTTGGGTTTGTCTTGTTCTTCCCTTTCCAGAGTCATAAGTTCTATTGTTAAGTCATTTATATGTGCTGTTTCTGATTTTTTAATGTAGTTGCTTAGAACTATAAACATCCCTCTTAGGATTGCTTTTAATAGTGTTCCAGAGGTTTTGTTGTATTGTAGTATCATTTCCATTTAGTTCCAGGAATACTTTTCTTTCTTAATTTAGGAATGTGCTGTTTAATCTTGAAGAGTTTGCATAGTTACTAGAGCTTCTTTTGTGGCAATTGTAAGCTTTGTCATGCCGTGGTCTGATAGAATGCATGGAATTATTTCAAATTTTATATTTGTTGAAGTTTGGAAGTAGTGTGGTATTGACGTCACCTACTATTACTATGTTGGTGTCAATATGTGTTTTATAGTCCTGTAGTGCTGTTTTTCATGAAATTGAGTGCACCAGAGTTTGGCACATATATGTTCATGATTGGAAATATATTGAACATTCTTGGTTAATTGTTCCTTTGATTAGAATGAAGTGACCCTCATTCTCCCTTCTGATTAGTTTTAATTTGAAATCTATTTTGTTGGATATTATAATTGCAACATCTTCTTGCTTCTGAGTGCCATTTACCTGGAATATTTTTTTTATCCTTTTATCCTAAGGTAGTGTTTATCCTTGAAGGTGAGACAAGTTTCTTGAAAACAAAAAAAGAAAGATGGATTTTCTTTTTTAATCCATTTCACTAGCTTGTGTCTTTTACTGGGACTTGAGGTCACTGAAATTTAGAGTCATTATTGAAAGATGTGAATTGTTTCCTGTCATTTTAATTGGTTTGTGCTCTTAGCCCTATTTTGTATTTTTGTAAGTTTACCTTCCTTTGTTTTCTGTCTGCAACCTCTTAGGTATAGTCATTCCTATTTTCAGTCCTTGTATTGATTCAAATATTCACTGTAGGGCTGGTTTTGTGGACATGAATTCTTTAAGTCTATTTGTGTCATGAAAAATTACCCATTCCCTCTTTGCTATAATAGACAGTTTTGCTGTGTAAATACTTGGTGTTGGCATCCATGATCATTTAGAACTGAGAATTCTTTGGTCCAGTCTCTTCTTACTTTCATACTTTGCACTGAAAAGTCATCTGTCATTCTGATGAGTGTTTCCTTTATATGTAACTTGTTGTTTTTCTCTAGCATTTTTTAGCACCCTCTCTGTGTTCTCTATTTTTTATTTTTACATTATAATTGATAAATTATGATTATGAGCAGTTTCTGTTCTGGTCATGTCTAATTGGTGTTCTATGTACTTCTTGAATCTTTATAGGTATGTCTTTCCTTAATTAGGGAAGTATTTTTCTATAATACTGTTGCAGATCTGGTCAATGCCATTGTCCTGAGATGCTTCTCCTTCCTGCATGCCAATGATGTGCATATTTTGTCTTTCATGGTGTTTCACATTTGCTGTGTATTCCATTCCTATGTTTTTTTTTTTTACATTATTTATAGTCTTTTCTTGAGAAATCCATTTCTTCAATTTGTCATACAGTCTTGATATTCTGTCTTCTGTTTCTATCATTTTACTTATGTGGCTTTCTCCTGTTACTTAAATTTACTTATAGAGCTTTTAAATTTCATCTTCATATCACCTTGGGTTTTCTTCAATATTTATATTTCTTTTGTGAATTCACTTTCAAGTCCTGAATTGTTTTTGTTATTTTATTCAGCCTCATATTTCTGTTTTCTTGAGCTTCCATCAGAAGTTTATGCCTATCTTCTATGTTTTCTTTGAATTATTTTTCTGTGTTTTCTTTAAGTTTTTTTAATCTTGTTTATGATTGTCCTGTTAATTTCTGTGTCTTGGGGTTTCTCAGGGTGATTCTTATTGTTGTAGAGTTCTGTAGGATTGGTGAGATTTTTGGAGACATATTCTCTTGGTATTTAATATTTTTTTGTGGTTTTGCATTGCTCTTTGGGTATATGTCTTTTGTTGGTTGTGTATTTGATAGGAAATTCTATTCTTCCTTTGAGTTTTGGTTCCCTTCATACTGTTGATGTAGCTGATGGCTTTTTGTTCATGTATGAAAGGTTGGTTGGTGTCTGGTTCAGGTTCTAGCAAGGTATTAGGCTGTTTGGGGTAGTAGGCTGGTCTCTGTCAGGCAGACAGCGAGCCAGGAAAAAGTCAGTGTGGTGACAACCTGTATATGGTTTAACAAACTACGCAAGAAGATTTATTTAATCTGGATTAGGAAGCTAGTCCAAAGATCTGAGGCAGAAAACCAGGAGAGAGCCTGGGACCAAGGCTAGAAGAGGGACAGGTTGTGGGGGTGGGGGAGATTGGAGTTGCTCAGGCTGCAGAGGAATCAAGGTACAACGGGCAGTATCACTGACTCACCAGGTTAGAAGGCTGTTCTCATGAATCCAAGGCAAGGTGAAAGTGGCAATAGTCTGTGGAGGATTTAACAAACTGGGCTGGAATATTTGGCTGGTTTGAGTGTAGGAAATCAGGATGCAGTGGATGGGTCTGGAAGAAGAGGTTAGTCCAGAGATCTGGGACAGAAAGACTGTTTCCTCATTTTTAAAAATCCATTCCCATTGAAATCAGGACCCAAACCAAACTGTCCACTATCCCCACTCTCTTTAACATAGTACTTGAAACTCTTTCAAGAGCAAAAACACAAAAAAGGAAATTAAAGGAGTAATAATTGGAAAAGAAGAGCTCAAATTATCCCTTTTTGCAGTTGATATGATACTATAGCTAAGGCCATCAAAAATTCCACCTGAAAAATCGTAGAAATTATTAACACGTTCAGTAAAGTGGCAAGTTACAAAATTAACCTAGAAAAGTCTATAGCCTTTCTATATACCAATAACAAGCAATCAGAGAAAGAGCACATGGAAACACTCCCATTCACAGTAGCTGCCAAAAAAATAAAATATCTTGGAATAAACCTGACCAAAGACATTAAAATTCTCTACAAGGAAAATTTTAAATCTTTAAAGAAAGAAATTGAGGAAGACATCAGAAGATAGAAAGACCTCCCATGCTCATGGATTGGAAGAATTAATATTATGAAAAATAAAGTCATATATAGATTCAGTGCAATGCCAATCAAAATCCCCATGACATTTTTCACAGAATCGGAAAAACTATCCTAAGATAAAAAGACCTCAGATAGCCAGAACAACCCTGAGTGCTAAGAGCAATGCAAGGGGGATTACTATAGCACAATTCAAGCTGTATTAGAGATCTATAGTTATAAAAACAACATGGTACTGACACAAAAATAGCCCCATAGACCAATGGAGTAAAATTGAAGACCCAAATATGAGTAAATGCAACTTCATCCACCTGATATTTGACAAAGGGGCAAGAACATTAACTAGAAGAAAGACAGCATGTTCAGCAAATGGTGCTGGCAAAACTGGATATCCACTTGTAGAAGAATGAAACTAAACCCCTATCTTTCACCCTACCCAGAAGTCAATTCCAAATGGCTCAAAGACCTCAATGTAAAGACTGAAACTCTGAAACTACTAGA
>NW_008351881.1:3024129-3024993 GCF_000622305.1 Nannospalax galili | reverse complement strand
ACAGAATG
The DNA here is from genome assembly GCF_000622305.1 of Nannospalax galili. Taxonomy (NCBI): domain Eukaryota; kingdom Metazoa; phylum Chordata; class Mammalia; order Rodentia; family Spalacidae; genus Nannospalax; species Nannospalax galili. The sequence goes on along the minus strand of NW_008351881.1, from coordinate 3,024,985 downwards.
GGAGAAAATCTTCACCAGCGACACATCTGATAGAGGTTTATTACCAGAATATATAACGAACTTAAAAAACGGAGAACCAAGACAAGAAGTAATCCAATTGAAAGATGGGCTAAGGAGATGAACACAGCTCTCAAAAGAAGAAATAAAGATGGCTAAGACGCTTCTTAAAAGGTCAACATAATTACTAATTAGGTAAATGCAAATTAAAACCACTTTAAGATTTCATCTTTCTGCAGACAGACTGGCTAAGATCAAGAGAACAAATGATACCAAAAGTTGGAGAGGATGTGGGGAAAGGGGAACACTCCTCCACTGCTGGTGAGGCTGCAAACTTGTTCAACCCCTATGGAAAGCAGTGTGGGGAACCCTTAAAAAGCTACAAATGAACCTACCATTCGACCCATTTATACCACTCCTTGGCATATACCCAAAGAACTCATTCAATTGCAGAGACACTTGTACATCTGTTTGTTGCTGCTCTTTTCACAATAGCTAAGAGATGGAAGCAACCTGTGTCTCCCTCAATTGATGAGTGGATAATGAAAATGTGGTTCATTTATCCAATGGAGTTTTACTCAGGAGTAAAGAAAGATGAAATCATGAAATTTGCAGGTAAATGGATGGAACAAGAAACTGTTGTTCTAAGTGAAGTAACACAGACTCCGAAAAAAATTGACATATGTTCTCCCTCATATGTGGATCCTAGAACGAGACTCTGATAAATAAGTATGCAACCAGACGTAACTACAGGAGCCAGGATAATGGAAAGGCAACAGGGAGGTAAAGGAAAAGAAATAACCTGAAAGAGAAGAACAGTAGGAAACAGGCCTTAATAAGGGGGATATGGATAAAAATT
>NW_008351881.1:3022771-3023745 GCF_000622305.1 Nannospalax galili | reverse complement strand
AGACTAGTTCCAGGGGACTATGAGCATCTCTCAAAATGTCCTATAATGGTGGTGGGTCACCTGTCCTCTTGATCAAGGAGGCTGAAGAGACTCCACGAGATGGACTTGAACCAGTGTCCAGTCTATAAAGAAAGAGGAGGGTCAACACAGAGGAATCATTTGCTCCATGCTTCCAAGTGAAGTCAACCTTTGAGCACGACCTTTGATTTATCTTCATATAGGAAGAACTGGTAAAAGAAAGGAGCCAGGGGCTCCTTCCAAGCACATGTGACCCCTGAGAAACAGATCTTCATATGACCTTAAGAGTAAAAATAAATCGGTTTATCTGGTCCAACTGTATGGCCTTAAACATCTAAAAGGAAAGTATAACCAAAGATTAGGAGGCCAATATAATTTCATAAGAGTCCATATGTATAGCTAAAGGCTACATAACAGGCAACAATGCCAGACAGGTGATACCTTGAGTTGTTGGCCAGAGTGGCCAAATGGATTCCCAGATAGTAACCCAGCATACAACTGGGAAAATGAACAGCAGACCCCAATCTTATCCAAGGAATATTGACAACTGATTACTGCTAGGTGAGGAACAGCTGACCCTCCTAAAACAAAGATCTCTAGATAGGCTGATTAGATTCACTGGATGGACAAGTAGTGGGGAATGGCTGGTTGTACCGACAACACAGCAGACAGTAGCAGGGATATCAGAATATAAGAGCTCTAGTGGGGGGAGGGAGACTATGGGAGGGTGTTATCTGGGATATGGGTGTAAAAATAAATAAATAAATGTTTTTTAAAAATTAAAAATATAGTAATTCTTCAAAGCATAAAAATTTGCTCCTTAATAATTGGTAGATGTGAAAAACATCACCATTGAAATCTACCAGATGACCTTATATCCATGCTCAGATTCCAAGGAGCTCAGAAAGTAACCGACTGTGACTAGTAATAATCAGATATACAGAGATTAGAAATGC
>NW_008351881.1:2992410-3022745 GCF_000622305.1 Nannospalax galili | reverse complement strand
AAACTGTATTTTAATAATGAAATGGAGATCTTTTTTTAAAGTTTAAAACCTTGTTTAATTTTATGTCTTATAGGGGTTATACAGAGTATGATATTGTATGACTGCATCAATTCAACTGTAAACCTAAAAATTTACTGCCAATTTTGAAAGAGATGCATCTTAGCTCTGGAAATTGTTATTGAATATGTCAATGCCGTTGTAATTAAATTCTTCTTCTAATTATATGGTTATTAAATAAATAATATTAAAAATCATATAACAATCTATATAGTATACCTCAGTGAAGTCTTTAGTAGAGATCTATTAACACACTATACTATTAGAGTTTTCAATCATGGTTTCTTTAAGATTTCTTCACATTTGACTGTTAATGCTTACTACCTGTGCCTTGCAACAAATTCCTTTATAGGCTTTTCCCTTTTCTTTCTAATCCTACTGATCCATAGATTAATGAATCTACAGGACCTGTAGATGCTTGCTGCATTTCTTGGTGCTGGATATTTGCAAGCTTTATTTTAACGACTGCTGTTGCACCTTCTTATATATTACCAGTTATTTGTATTTTCTTAGTTATTACTATGTTTTAAATTTCCATGTGAATTATAGAATACTTGCAAGCCATCATAAAGGTCATTGCCAATAATAGATTAATGAATCTACAGGACCTGTAGATGCTTGCTGCATTTCTTGGTGCTGGATATTTGCAAGCTTTATTTTAACGACTGCTGTTGCACCTTCTTATATATTACCAGTTATTTGTATTTTCTTAGTTATTACTATGTTTTAAATTTCCATGTGAATTATAGAATACTTGCAAGCCATCATAAAGGTCATTGCCAATAATTGCCTGAAATGTATTATGCTTACAGGATAATCTGGCAAGCAGTAACATTATGAAGTTGTATGTTTTCTTTTATGAGTAGCTCCCATTTATTTTGTATTCCATTTATTCTATTTTAATATCACAATATTGCACTTTAATAGTATATCACATTGAATGAATCACCTATGCGTAGTTTTAGGATTCACTCTGTACAGGTTTTCTTTTAGGTTTTGGATGGTTTTATTTTACAATTGGTCATTTCTGATAGATATAATGATTTATTTCTTTTTTATAAGCATTTAAAATTTATTTGAAAAATCAAAATCATGACAATTGCCATGGTTATTGTTGTTGGTCATCAGTAACTCCCTTGCTTATCTACAGTGATGCTGTATGGTCCAAGTGGTTCTTTTCCACTATGTTTAAATAATCATCTTTAATACACAAGGGGGCACACATACCACATTACCATTGAACTTGCTTAATGTTTCTTCACAAATCATGAAAACTTCTGAAGTACAGACAATCATCGTGTGTGAGGAACAATAGAAATATGGACTTACCAATGTAAAATGCTTTGGGGGTCTAGCAAGATGGCACTTGTCACCAAGCCTAATGACCAAGTCCAGGACTTATAATGTAGGAGAAAATTGAATGCTGAAAATTATCCGCTTACTTCCATATACACCTCATAGTACCTACAAACACACACACACACACACACACACACACACACACACACACACACCACAAATAAAAAACCATTAAAGTGGTTTTAGATTTAAAAATTAAATTTGATAATCAATATAGCTCTGTGGTGTCTCTGTGTTGAATAGGGCCAGTCCTCATACTCCTAAGGATGCTCATCTGGGTCCAATTTTCAAGGTCAGATCACTTAAAATGGCATACTTTGCATTCCTCCACCAAAGCCAGATGTTCTGGTTTTAGCAATTTGTGTCACTGCCAGTGTCAGGCTCAATGTTCGATATTTCTTCCTTCAGATTTCTGCTTGGGGTAGCTTGATTTGCCTCCTCCAGAGGAGGCGGGGACGGGGGAGCACGGACACATGGCCTATGGTTTCCTCAGAACCACCTAGGTGCAATGGTGGAAACACACTTCTATGCTCATTGAGTGCTGTAGCACCTACATACTATTCAGGAGAGGCTGTTTTGGAGCAAGGCAGATTTCAGTTTACTCTCTGGGAGACCTTTCTGATTAAGCCATTCCACTATTGTCTTGGTAACTGGTGGGTCCTCAGAGACATTGTGCTTCTTGCTTGTTGGTTTCTTGGCTCAGGAAGGTGTAGGTCCACTTCTCATGTTCAGTTTGACAATTCTACCCTGATTAAAGATGTTTGTTGGTCATTTAGAGCTGAATTGTTATTTACTCCTTGCATAAACTGTATACTGTTTTCAGTCTTCATTCAGATGTATGTGTGGGTGTGGAAATCAAGATCTGCACCTTTCCTTGACAGTGCATCATATTTTTGCAGCACTGGATACCCTATACATATCCCACGGCACCCCCTCAACGTCCACATTGCTGATGCCTCTGTGATAAAGATCTTCTCTTATTTTGCCTGGGTTATCCAGGCTCCTGAGCTCTGGCTGTCTCCATGGTTCTAGACCTATGACATATTGCAGAGGGAGGAAGAGGATGAGTGGGAAGCTGATGCCCTAAGCTTTGTTGTTGATAACAGCTACTCTGCTATGCCAGCTGCTCAGTTGCTTGTGTATATTTTGCTCAAGGTAACTGCTTTGATCATAGCTATCTGGCTATGTAGGAAATGGCTGGTAGGATGGAAGGTGAGTTAATGGTTCCATGGGATAGTTCCCAGGAACCTGCGAATAACTATAATTCTTATGTCTATGTCCTAGGATGTGCTTTGAATGTCACTCTGTTCTAAAATGGGATTGATTTGTTTCAGCAGACTTGCTTTCATCTTATGGTCTTAGAGGTGCAGTGGCTTCCTGGTGCTGCTCATAGACTGGGCAAGCAGAATGAAATCCATATACTGACTAAGGTCCACAGGAAGCCTGGGTGCTGGCAGCTGTAGCAGCAGTGGTTTCACAAGCATCAGTGCATATGGCTATGGACCTGTCCACGAGAAGCTGCCCAGTCAGTGTCCTCACAGCTCACAGTGACGTGAGTCTGATGTAGTCAAGCATGGGTGAACTGTCTGCACATAGATTCCAAAGCTCTGTTTCCTCTATGGGTTGTCTGTGCTTGTCTGAATGCTGGATGTTGTGAACACCATGTCTTCCTCTTGTCGGTAGGCTCTATGATCTGCAGCCTTCTTTTGCTTCCACTCTTGCTCTCTCTCCACACATTCTGTCCTTTTCAGTTTTAACTTTCATACAGTGACAAAAACACCACCCAGGTCAGCCATCTTATCCTTTCCCACAGCCTGTATGGAACCTCTTGAACTAGTGATTCTAATAACTACATTGTTTCCAGTTAAGAGAGCATTTCTTCTAGTTTGATAAGGGAAGTTTATTAGCTTCCTATGTTTCATGAAAACAGTATAAAACATTGGCTATTTGTAGATTATACTTTAGAACTCTGCATGTAAAACCCCTTCGTCCTTGTAGCAGACACTTACAAGAATGTGAACAGGGTTCCTCAGTTCACTTAAGCTGTACTGGATCTGTATTGAAACTGATCTTTGCAAACTCAAAAGTTTTCTTATCCCATGAACTTACCCGAATAAATGTACAAAGGAGTTATTTTTCAGTCAGTAGAGTTGAAAGTGGAGGGTTAGATATTGTTGCCAGATTTCTCTCTGGGTCTCTTGTTTTATCAAGGAAACCATGTAACATATCTTTATGTACATTTATTATTATCATGGGGGTGGTGGTGAGGGGAATGACTTACAAAGAAATGAACACCCAGTGCCTTGTTCCATGCTCAGCTCCATACCACCCAGCTCTGCACCACGGCTCAGAGCCCACCATACCAGATCGCTCCCATGGCATGCCCATAGTCACCGCTAGCTTTCGCCCACACCTAGGGGGCACCCCAGGTCATAAGTGCCAGGCCATTCTGTTCTTGAGTACTCTGGGTTGCTGCTCAGTTCCCCATGCCCTTAGCTGCCAGCCCATGTCCCGGTTTCTGGGCCAAGATGGCTCCACAAACCCCTCCTTCCACTGCTAACTTTCCAAAGTCAACTCTCTGTAGCAGGCCCTGCCCTTTGGAAGAACAAGTACCCCTGGGGAACACAGATGTGTGCAGGGAATATTCAGAATATTATACAAGGTGATGTAAATGATCCCGAGTGTTTAGCTCTCTTTGTTCAGAGCAGTAACAAACTTAATATAACACATCATATATTGCCTTTCCCTACTTTAATTCACATTCTCCAAGCTCCTTCATTTCTTTTTCCAGCTACCAACCATCTCCCAAATAAATTACCACATATAAATCCAGGTCTAAAGCTTTTCTTGTATACCTGAAAACTAGCACATATAACTCTAGTTGAGGGTGGGATTTGTAGCTAGCTTCCTCACTGTAGCTATGACGATCCTCTATCTAAGAGTAAGAGGATGCAATTACTCTGGCATGCTGTATAATAAGTCTTCCTAATCTGTCAAACTGTTGTGCATTAGAAGACATGAAAGAATAGAGATAATTGGCTTGTGTGATGGCTCTTTTGCATTTGAAGGGAATGGGATGACTGTTATTATAAAATTGTGAATTGTTTGTACTTACTGTAGAACCTCTTAGAAAAGGACACAAGTGTACAGGTTATCCAGTCTCTGTTATATGTATGCTGTGAAATGTGAAGGACTCCAGAAAAGGATTAAGAGACTCTCATCTACAGCTTTAGTGAAGCTATGCGGATAATCAAGCCACAAATTTAATTATAAATATGGGGAAATTGCTAAGGAAGCCACGTATACACTATTGATAGCATTCTTATTAGATGTTATGTTATGATAAGAAGTCCTGGAAAGAGACATCAATTGTCTAATAACAGTGAGAAGAAGCAGTGGAGTAGACTTGTTAGGAATTTTGAAAAGATGAAATTGAGAATGTGGAAAATATGAGACTGGATAGGGAAGAATTATTAACAGGTGTTAAATCTAATTTTGGGGCTCAAAATTTAATATCCTGACAAATAAAACTTGATCCAGACTTAGAACTCTTCTGGGAAGGTTCTTTAAAGGACAGGAGGACAAAACACAGTAGTAGGTAGGACAACCTGCTGTGCTGCACTTGAAGAAAGCTGAGGAATGAAAACACAGAAATGGAAACCTGTTTATTTCATGTGATTACATAATGTATCACCTGGTTATATCAATAGAGGAGACGAAGTAATCGTTTCTTTCTTAAAAGCATTATTTATATAGATATGAGCACTCTTCAGAAAACTTATGGTAGCTGTTCTCAAATTCTGGGGTTAAAAAATATTTTAATTGAACTGGGATCCAATAGGAATGATAAAATTTTGGCTTCTGGGGGGGGGTCAAGAGGTGGGAATTACCAATAAGAAGCAATGTGAATTTAATTACCATTGTAGAAAGGAATGATAGGTTGGTAATTTCTGCATTTGACCCATCAGAAGTTAATAGAAAAGAATATGCACTGTGATGTTTTCAGGATAATATTAAATGTATAATTGACAAAAATAAGTTTTGAGTTTATAACTAGAAAAAGAAAGTCAGTAGATGGGAGAAAGTGATGTTGGTTGTCATAGCAAAAACTCAGCCCTTGGCTAGATTCTTGGCACATTTGAGCCTCAGAATCCCTTTATAGGTAGGCTATGACCCCTTAATGAAGGTCTATCCACATCATCAAGGATGTGTGGAGGTGTCTCAAAACGCTTAACATAGATCTACCATTAAATTCAGTTATACCACTCGGGCATTTACCCAGATTATTCTGTATCCTACTACAGAGATACTTGGTCATCCATGTGTGCTGCTGCCCTGTTCACAGTATCCAGAATATGGAAAGAGCCAAGATATCTATCAACTGATTAATGGGTAAGGAAAATGTGGTACAAAAACACACAATGCAATATTATTCAGTTGTTAAGATAATGAAATTGTGAAATTACAGGTAAATATACACAGCTGGAAACAATCATCCTGAGTGACCTGATAACCCAGATCCAGAAAAAGAAATGTCACATGCTCTCTCTTGGTTTTAATTTTTAGATATGTGGGTTAAACTGGAATATCTATAGATATCAGGAAACTAGTGAGGGGCATAAGGGGCAGGCTTTCAAAGGAGGGAAGATAAAACACAAGCGATATAAAGGAAAAATGGGGAATAATGGGGCAAGAAATATTAAATGGGTTGGGAGATGGAAGATCAGGGTAGAGGAGGGAGTGTTAGAGGGGATAACTAGCAGTAAAAAACTTTGAAAATGCCATATGGAAACTTAAATATGTAGATGTTTCTTAAATTATATCCATATAATAGAGTTTAAATGGAGCTAACATAGGAGGGGAGAATAAAATATCCCTGGACACCGTAAGCTACTAATTAAAAGGCAATTGCCAAGAATGCCTTATCTCTTTGAAAGTTGTTGGTTATTAGGGACTTACAGACACCCAAAAGACTAAATTTTATTGCTGTTGCTCTAGGTTACCCTTCAGAACTTGATGGTAAATCCCCTTTGCTGAAGACACTACAAAATTGATTCCGAATATAGATAAATCAAATTGATACTGACCTCAAAGCTTCAACCTTACTGGTTAGTTTTCATAGTGGTGGAAAGTGCTATGCACTCAACTGGAGGAAAAAATAATCATCATCCTTAGGCAGTTGTGAGTCCTTTGAGGTACAGCCATAGCAGACCTGGAAAGATATATCCACTGATGCAATAGTGGCATGAATGTTATAGGAGTCTAATCACCCTTATGGTTGGATAGGCCCACACCACAAGATGGAACACATGCCTGGCATTTTTATCAGGGTTACAATCCTGTAGCCAGGTAATAAAACTGAGGAAAGACCCTACTGCTATTATTCTGTTAAACTGGCATAAAATTAAACTGACTCCTAATGACTTATGGTTATACACACAGATCAATGCATCTCCTAAACCTTATTAGAGAAGCTTTTCTTTTTTTCAGTAGAAGGCAATTAACAGAGTCTTACAGCTAATCAACATTCAAAGAGTAAGAGTAGTCCTCAGCGCTTAATGGGATAGCTAATCTATAACACACTTTCTTTCAAGGCTCAGAGATCATCATAGAAGAAGATAGTAAGATAGTAAGATAGAAGATAGTAAGAAGAAAGATAGTAAGACAAAGAGGTGATGGATGAGTACAATTAAATAGTGTTTTCCAATCATAGCAGAGCCGTTGCACACATGAACGCATAGCAGTTGTGACAGCATGCAGAAGGCCTGCACAAGATCAAGCCAGACTAAATCCCAGCTTGGAAGGGGAGGTGGACATACAGCTCAATCCCCTTCAGAGGAACTGGAAGATAGTAAGAAGAAAGATAGTAAGACAAAGAGGTGATGGATGAGTACAACTGAATAGTGTTTTCCAATCACAGCAGAGCCGTTGCACACATGAACTCATAGCAGTCGTGACAGCATGCAGAAGGCCTGCACAAGATCAAGCCAGACTAAATCCAAGCTTGGAAGGGGAGGTGGACATACAGCTCAACCCCCTTCAGAGGAACTATTGGCAATTTATGGCTGCTGGTAGAAGAGTCAGTCTCCTTCAGGGCTATGGGGCATAGAGCCTATTCATGATCCAGTTAGTAGTCCTAAACCTATGAATGTTGAGAGAGCATTAGGTGGGCTCTGTGTATTTAAAAATAGACCACATGTTTTTGAATATGTTTCAAAACAGAAACAATCCGAAACCTAGCCAGCCAAGAAACCCAAACCTGTGCATGTGCAATGACTTTTTATCAGTCATCTGTTCCTCAACATTCTCCAGGATACTGGGACACCTGCCCTTTTCGCTCATCTTCCTGACTCTGGCCTTCCCCACAGTGTCTGTTTTCTTCTCTACCTACTACTTCCAGTTGTGACTTCCATTCTCCTTATGCTTAGTTTTGTTGTTTGTGGCAATCAAGTACAGCATCATTACAGTTTTGGAAGTTGAATTCTAGTCTTCCCATCTGGGTACCATACTGTTTACAGGTGCTTATTATCTGCCCCCAGCAATGGTGAGGATGAAAAAGGCTCTGTAGGACTGGTTTAGTTCCTGTCTGAAACTGCTTATCTTCCCTTTTCATTAAAGTGAATTATACACTGTTTTAAAAAAAGCACATGAATTAGGAGGGAAAGGTCTTGAGTCAGGATAGGCAAGAAAATGTAGGGAGACTATGGAGTGGATTATATCAAAACATACTACATAGGTGTAAGAAATTCTCAAACAATGAAGTGGGCAAAAGTTATAGTAAAAAATATATATGTTTACACGAGTAAACAAAATATTTGGTCACATACACATATATACTCTTTTCTACCAAAGGAATATGCAATTGTTTGCCAGAAAACCAATTAGGGGAAAGGGACTATCTAGATATTCCAGACTGCTAGAATACAAGTGTATTTCTTCTTCTATCATGAGACCAAAAGGGCATTGTGACTCGCTGTTAGAGAACAGAGCAGGCAGAAGCACAGGATATAGATGGAGACCTGACTCACATCCATCTTACAAGAGTCAAAAGCATCTATGAACACAGCCTAGAGTAATCTTTCCTGATCATTGCTTGCATTATTGGAATGCTTATGGATGGCTGATTGGGTCATTTTGTTTTCTGAGCTATGGAAGTTAAAAGCCAAATTTGCAGGGAGTTTAAAATTCAAGTCCATGAACCAGGCCCACCACTACAAAACAACCAACACACACACACACACACACACACACACACACACACACACACAAAGCTCAATAGATATTGTTAAAAGCAATTTAGAAGTGTTTCAGTAAAATTAAAATGATTAGGGTTATGTTCAAATTCTTCAAAATTGTACACACACATCTTTTCTCTCTCTTTTTTGAAACATGTTCTCACACTGTTGCTTAGGCTGCCTTTGAATTAATCACAATCATATGTCAGCCTTCTGAGTGCTAGGATTTTAAGTGAGCCACCATATTGGTCTCTCTTTTCTCTTTTCAATCTACTTGTGTAGCTTTGCAAACACAAAATGGATTATTGGGAATAAAACTAGTTCGGAGCCCCAATAACCATTTCTGTGCATACTATTTCAAACATCAATATATACTCTTATACATATTATCTATCAATGAAACAGATCAAAGTCACACATTTTAAGGAGCAAGAGTATGAACTCATGGTTTTACCCTCAATACTATGTGACCTCTCCTGCTTTCAATTGCAATATAGTCTACAATAACCAAGATGGTTTTGAGGTACTACAGAATGCTATGTTGGTATGTTATCTTGTATCCCAAGGGGCCTGGTTCCTCTGAAGGGCAGGGCCTGCTGTAGAGAATTGACTATAGGGAATTAGCCATGGAAGGAGAGGCATTTGGTGCCATCTTGGAACAGAAGCAGAGTGGCATGGAAAAAAAGGCCCCAGGGTCTTGCCCGTGTGGAACCAAGAGGGGGCATTTACTGACCTGAGGCAAGACCCGGGCCCACAAGGAGTGGGAAAAAGCTAACAGAGACTGTGGGTGGGGTGCGGAAGCAATCTGGAAGGGCAAGCCACTGAGCCACAGAGTAGAACAGGGTGCAAGGTGTTCGACTTTTGTGGAGTGCTGGGTGTTTGCCTTTGTAAGTTGCTCTATTTCCCCTACCCAGGATATAAACTATGAAAACATTCAGATAAAGATGTGTTATATGGTTTGTCTAAAAGCGCCCGGAGCAGGGGACTTAAGAGAACTCGGGCAGCAAACGTTGTCATCAATCTCACAAGATCTGTGAGATGTGTGTCCAGGAAATACATAGTCCTGCAAGACACACGGGACCTTTGTTGAGGAAATAGACTTTATAATTCTTTAGAGCCCTGAATCATGGTACAGTGTATTGGATTATGATGATCTTGTACTTCTAATTCTTAAATTAAGGCCCAGTGTTTCATCTTCCCCACTGTACTGCTGGGTAAATAAAAGAGCAGGTAGTAGGCTTTTTTGAATTTGAAAAGCAGAACTTATCACCAAAATATCCTTACAGTTTGTAGCATATTTTTAAAAAGTCTAATATACAAGTAAAATAACTGAAAATGCATTATTAAATCTGAGGATCCGTATAACATGCATTAATTTAGACATAAGTTGAACTAAGGAATAAAAGGGATGTGCTTGGTTATTTGTTTGCTGGCCAAAACATCCGACTGGAAACATTTTGAAGGTCCAGTTGTGTTTACAACATAGAGGTCCATGTGCTTGATTCTGAAATTTTCTTTTCCTGGCTGATTTCACATTTCTCACAATGAAAGAATGCTAGCAAAATCTTTCTTTACAAGCTGAGGCTCTCCACAGACTATTTCTATTGAAACAATGTAATTCTCCTTGGTTGATTTTCTCTAATTCCATTCATTTAATGCTGTCAACATCATTATTCATGACTCTGCATCATCTGTAATAATATCTGTGAGTACAGACTTCTATTCACCCTTTAAAAATTTGTTCTTGTTTATAAATAGTGCAGAATTTTTTTAATGAATTTTTAAATTGTGTCAATGTACTGCTTGACATTTAATAGCACATACATAAAACAAAACATTGTTCTACTTTGCTACTTTTTAACTATTAGGTCCTAATGTTTGCATCTTAGAATATGATTCATGTTAACCTTGACTACACCTGCTTCCCATACACTGTAACTGGCATAACCCAAAAGCCCAAAGGAAAAACTGGCACTTCTCAAAGTAAAAAAAAATTATTGCTCATCCAGCATAGCTGAAGACCAATCTAGAAAGCACACAGCTACCCTGCTCTAATATAAGGCAGGACATTGAGTAGAAAATCCATTGTCTAAAGTTTCAGAGTTAGGAAGTTGTGGAGAGGGACAGGTGCTGCAGCAGCACTGGAGGAATAGAGGTGTCACAGGAAAAGCCACAACTGCTGTCAAATCTGCATTTCTCTAATACAAGTATGGAAGGTCATATCAGCTGAAAACAGGGATATGAGGGCCGAGGTTCTTAGGTTAGTGGGAATCATCAAGAAGTCTTTCTTCGATATTTTGATAATTCTTACCAATGGGCTGTTAAGTAAGAAAAAATCTAGCCCCTCCGTCCACCTTGCTTCATGACTTGAGATATGGTCACAATTATCTGCACATGTTCTTGTCATCTAATACAATTTTATCACTATACACAATGGGGGCTCACTGGAACTACATCAACTCCAAAATCATGAAGTAAATGAACTATGTTTTCCTCAGAATTAAGGCACATCCATTATTTAGTCATAGTTATGAAGAGCTGATTAATATAGTGTCCAACATGAACTGTTGTCAAAAGATAAGTGAGCACCACCATTCTGGAAGCAAAATTTAATTCAGTTCCACAAAGACAAAAGCCTCTACTAAGCTATCCTCATGGAACTATGACCTAATTATAAGACCTTCCTACTCCATAAATAGCAGTCCCATAGTTCCTTAGGGCATCTTGTTAATACCGTATGAAGGCATTAGAATTCTTGAGACAGGAAGCAGCTCCATGTAAGAGTTTGGAGCTAGAGTTTGTGTAGATCCCCTTCTGTGCTTCTGAGGGCTAGTGCCAGGCACCAGAGGGTCTTAATGATCAGCCCTTCATCATATGGAGCATCTGTGTCACATGATCCTGCTGGCCCCAACTCCAGAAATTAAAATGAAAAATTTGAGGAAGGTGACCCTCAGTATGAAGTCACTTGAGATGTTTGGTAAGGGTTTTACTTGTCCAGATACAATGACAGGATTGGATAATACAGCTGGGGATGAATCTGAAATCAACACTAAATCCCAAAATGTCACTCAGAGAATAAAACAATGTAGTTTTAGTAGATGTAGGTCACTGATTCATAGTTGTTAATGTAACAAAAAATTTTACTGAACCTTTTTATCAACAAAACTGATGTTTGAATAAATAAAAATATACACATGAGATTAATGTATTAATAGAAGAAACAGTATGTCAACAAATCAATATGAATTGGTATACATATGTACAGCATACACAGATACTTATATGTGAAGCTGTCCATAAAACATAAAAAATGAAGCCTTGAAAAGGGTGTGTGCTGGATAGCTTTAGTGTCAACTTGACACACCTGGGTTGAGGGAGCCTCATTTGGGGAACTTCCTCTATTGGACTGGCCTGTGGCCTTATCTGAGGAGCATCTTCTTGATGAGTGATGTGGGAGGGCCTACCCCAGTATGGGTGGTGCCACCCCTGGGCAGGTGGGTCTGTGTTGCATAAGACAGCAAGCTGAGCAGGGGCCAGGGGAGCAAGCCAGTAAGCAGCATTCCTTCATGGCCTGTGCTCCAGCTCCTGCTTCCAGGTTCCTGTCCTGAGTTCCTACCTTGGGCTCCCTGATGAGCTGCGAACTGGGAGATGTAAGATAAAATAAACCCTTTCCTCTCCAAGTTAGTAGTGGTTAGAGTGTTTTGTCACAGCAATGAAGAAACAAACCAGGACAGGGTGTAAGGAGTGAGGAAGGCTAACAGCAAAGATAAAATGCTACTGGGATGTTAACAAGATAAAGGAGACAGTTATACATGTATCTATAAGAATCGAGACTACTAAGTAGGGCCGGGAGAAGTTGATGAGGATCAACTTAATGAATTTGAAGAAAAGTACTGATGACTGAAGAACTGTGAGTCAGAGGGTATGGATAGGGAGGCAGGACAAGAAGGTGCAGGATTTTTGGACAACTGTATCGTTCTTTGTTTTCTGTCATTTTGATGGAGATGCATTGGAAGCTTTGAGGTGGAGAATGCTGTCACCTGCATTGCATGTTCAAATTGATGCTTCCCTTGTGTATGAAGAATAGGACACTGGCTAACACGGAGACAAAATAGCCTGGAGCAGCCTGCATGACGGAGTTGTCCATGCACATCAGAATTTAATTCTTAGGGATCTGAACAAGTAGTTCATAATTATCTTTTGACTGTGTATCATGCATGTGTGTGCAGTATACTAACATTTCTCAAAATATGTTCACTACAACCTTGTATTAGTCTGTAAAGCTCCTATGCTTCATTCAAACAGCAAAAAAAAGTGAATTTCTAAAAGGAGTAACTGAAAGCAATCTGTTAGTGTTCATAACACAACAGAAGAAAAAAATGTTATAGCTTAGAAATGTTTAATTTTACTGACGGGAGTTATTTCCATCTTACGACAAATATCTTATCCATTTAATGTTTCCAAACTTCTGGAGTCAGCTATTAGCTGTATTTCAAAGTGTGCTCCAATGAGAAGGCCCTGACAAGGGCACTTCCAACAGTGATAAAGTACAAAATTGCAAGTGATATATGGCTTTTCTTTAAATATTTCCAATGAAAATGGTTAGCATGGAAGGGGATTAGGCAGTCTGAAATACAATTTACAGATATTGAGTAATCATTCTCTCCTCTGCAGATGATATATCTCACTGTATTCTGACAGCACTTAATCACTTTTATGGAATTACAATTTGGTTTTCACTAACTGTGATTTACTTAGTGTAAGTTGATTTATGCCATTGAGAATTTGTTTAGTTAATGGAACATTTTAATTTATGACAGAAGGCGGCATATAATTGCTTAGAATATCTGGATTGCATTATTATTGACTGCCAGTCAAAGTTTTCAATGAGATGAAAAGTGACAGGTTAAAAACATTTTGTTTCAGTTACACCTATTACTGGGAGAGGACAGGTTTGAAACTGAAAACACAAGAAACCAGCAGTTTTATACTTGTTTCTCGCAACTTTTGACTTGATATTGCAGTTCTTATTGACATATGGTCCTGTCTGTGAAGTCTTTTCAGTGAAGCCCCACAAGGAACGACTGAGATGTTTCATAATGTAGCATCATCAGGATGCTCTTGGTACTCTTGGGGCTCCTTTCATCTGGTCCAGATGGTACAGATCCTGGACTTGTTCAGTGCCTACCTGAGATAAGAGACAAAGGCTCAGCAGCTCATGGTCTATATGTTGATTACAGAATGACATGCACGGTCCAAGAAACCAAAGGCACCTGAAATTTGGACTTCTCAAGCAGTGCAGGTTCATTTGACCTTCATTATGAAAGTATATTGATTTCATTGGATAAGTTAAACAAATCAGTTTCTAATGTCACAATTATTCATTCATGCCTGTGCTTCCTTTAGACTGTGCAATGTCTGTTGAATGAATGGATGAAATTAGTGTTTCACAGAATCAGAGCCCTTAGAGTTTTGTAAGCTGTTATATACTTAGTTCATAGGAGATATTTGCTGCTTTAACTGTAAGATTCCTTCATACCATACAGATGGATGTGTAGAGTCTAGCACCACTCTGGATGCTGTCAGCTGGACTATTTCAAGACCTACATTTCTGTTGGATTTGACAAATGGATGGAATCGACAGGTCAAGGTGTGTGGCAGGACTAATACCAGAGAGATGTCAAGATCTCCATGCTCCCAGCTCCTTGCTTCCCAGGCCAGAAGGAGTTTCAGCGGCTGATCCATCATTTAAGCCCCTGGTTTTGCTCCGTGGTCTTCTTCCACAAAAAGGGGCTAGGCATTTTGTGTTCTGGCAACCACGCTGTGCTCTCAGCTTCAGCTTAGGGTGCTAATAGTTCCCCATTCTTTACAGTCCCAAGATGTTTTCTCAGCCCCCCCTTTTTTTGGTCTCTGTGCACCAAAGACATATTTTCAAAGAATCTATTCATTTAAATATTACTGACATCTGTAGTTCACTATGTCATCTGTCTCTAGCCACAGCGTGATGATATATTTATCTAGTCTCAAGACAATTTGGATGTTTGACTCTCCGTTACAGCATCTCTTCTGAATGGTATCTTTGATAATGCACTTGAAGAATGTTATAAGAGAACAAATCACTTCCTAAAGCAATGTATTCTACTCAGGCAAACTTTAAACAGTGTAATTGATTATTCACTGAAAAATGGCAACACCTTATTATGTAACCTCATAGAGAATGCTTTTATATAAATAGTGCTTTGGGGTATGAAAAATTGGTTAAAAGACAAGTTTTTCCAAACTCTCTCAACCAGAGAAGAATAAAACTTTTTTTCTTATATTGATTACTTTATCTAATATGCAGAAAACCTCAATCAGGAACATGTTAAATTTAATAAATAAGTTTGATAAGGTTGAAGGATACATAAATCATGGTGCAAAATTCATTATATTTCTTTAAACTACTATGAAACAATTTGAAAAGGAAATTAGGTGTGAATATCTTGATTGGGATTTCAGTTTGGTCAACTCTAGGCAAAAACCACAAAACAAAAAACAGAAGAGCAAAAGCTGTGAACAGAGCTCATTCCACATTAATTCGCCACTTTTTGCTGACAATTTTCCTCCAGCACCATCTTTTGACAGGCTGTTTTCTAGTGTCCAAAAATATCTTTCCATCTTTACAGTGCACTTTTCCTCATATTCTTTTTTTAACTTACAAAAAACTTTGATATTTCTTTTTAGATTTTTAATACCTTTAACTTTCTTTTGATAGCAGCATCATTATTTTCCTGTGTGTAATATTTTCTCATTACAAGTGACTGAGGCAGAACAGCAACTGAAATAATTAATTCACCGAAAAGAAAACACAGTCTGCCCAAGAATATATAGGTGTTGCATATCCAACAAAGGTCACACAGGTATTACATATCGTACCAAGGCCACACACGCATTGCATCTTTGGATCATGAATCTTGACTTGAGTTGCTAAACATCTGAAAAATTATGAGACTCTAATTTTTCTGATGATATTTTATAGTATCATTGTAATTGTTCTTGTTAGCTTGATCTTCTTTAATTTTTTTCTGAACCTGATACTTTCAATAGCAACTAGAAAAGCATGGATAATATATTTAAATAAAGCCTTAACTTGATAGAGGTTTTGTAAAAGGAGAGCCAGGGAGTTGAGAAGACTTTTTAATATTTGAAGATTCGGCAAAGAAGAGACTTAGATCATCAAGATCAGAACTTTAAACCATTTCTTCTGAACCAATCTCTGAAAGTTTATAAATCCCATCCACAGGTAGAAGAGACAAACTGTGGTAAATGTTTAATTTTATATTTACTTTTTCTATGCTGAAAACAAATCTGAATTAGCCATTATCATTGCTTCAGTAATAAGTACATTGCTTCTCCACATCTATTCTCAAATTTAGAGGGTCACAGTGAGATCCAAGCATAGTTTTATGTGGGTTCAAAATTATGGGCATAAAATTTATAGAGAACTGATAAAATATTGTTCTCCTTTACTCACTAGAATGCGAGAGAAACCTATTCCCTCAAATATAAATAAATCATATCTATAAAGATAAAATAAACTCTTAATTTAGAAATTTTTAGAATTTAAAGAAAGGACCTCTAATTTTATTAATTTTTAAATTTTAAATCTTTGCTCTGGAAGAAGATTAACCTTTACCCATTTCTAGAGACAAATATATAACAGGGATGACAGAGTATATAGGTTCCAGTGGGAGGGGCTATGGGAGGGTGCCATTTGGGAAGTGGGTATATAGATGAATAAGATTGTGTGGGGTGTTCTGTATGATACACACACACAAAAAATCAACAAATTAAAGAAAAAGACATATTTGAGGAGAAAGCATAAAAATTTACTTCATGTTAATAATTAGTAGAGGTGATAAAGATTACCATAGAAATCTACCTGATGACTTTATATACATACTCAGGTGCCAAGTATCTGAGTGTAACCAATTGTGACTAGTAATAATCAGATACCTAGAGATTAAAGATAATGTGCAAACATCTAAGTGTTAGTAGCATTAAAAATGTAGGAAGCAGCACATTTTTAAATGAAACAGAGATCTTCTTTAAGGGGTAAAAACTCATTCAGTTTTATGTCTTACAGGGTTTATAATGAGTTAAATGTTGTGTAACTATATTAATTCAACTGTGAACCTAAAAATTTACAGCCGCTTTGAAAGAGGTGTATCCTTGCTCTGGAAATTGTTACTGAATATGTTAAAGCTATAATGAAATGCTTCTTCTAATCATGCTGTTATTTAAAAAAATGAATTAATTTCCAAACAATACTAAAAATGCACAAGAAAAAAAGACAAATATTTAATAAATCGACTTTGACAAGAAATAATTTTAGTTTTTACTATAGTTTTACCTAGGAATTTTGTATAAATGAAATGTATACATGTTTTGTAAATTTTATAATTATCTTTCTTTACCTAGTTCATTTTCATCAAGAAATGCTATTGAACTTAAAAAAATATCTTTTGGTATCTATTAATATATTATCTTTCATCTATTAATGTAGTTTTCTTATTGATTTTGATGATTTTGGTTTTCATCATTGAATAATTCATTTTGTTAGTATTCTCAATATATTTACACCTATGATTATCAGAAAAATTCTAATGCAGTTTGCTTTTCTTGAGATATTTTTTGCATGGATTTAGTTTTCATAGTGTTACTGACCACTCACAAATATTTCTTTAAGCATTCCTTAAATTCCTTTTTTTAGAAGATAAATTCCTGAATGCAAATTCTTGGGACACCTAGACATCCACACTCAAAGAATAAAATTGGATCCTTATCTAACATGACACACAGATTAATAAAAATAGATTAAATAACTTAATATGCAACCTGAACCAATAAAATAAAAAGGAGAAAATGTAGAAAAGTCCTTAATATTGTCATTGGTAATTCCTTGTATTTATTTATTTATTGTTCATTTATTTTATCATATACCAAACATTCATGGAGCTAAAGCCAAAACAAACAAGGGAGAATAAATGAAACATAGAAGTTTCTTCATGGTATAAACAAAGTCATAAAGAGGATGGAAAGATAATCTCAAAATAGATGAAATATTTTTGAAGCCTATACATGATTAGAGTTTAAAATTCAAAATACATTACAATTACACAGCACATTAAGAAAGCATAATACAACTAAAAATTAGACAAAGAAATATAAAGACATTTTTCAGAAAAAAGGTTTAATAGTCATCAAACAAAAATTAATTGAAACCAAAATGAGATGTAACCTGGAAGTCTTAAAATAATTATTATCCAGAAGGTAAAGACAAAGGGCAACAGTGAGAGTGTGAAGTAAAGAGATTCATTTTATACTGTTGTTGAGACTGAAATCCAGTGTAGCCATAATGGAAAACAGCATGAGGATTCCTAAATCAAACAGTACTAAGATTCTAACGAGCAGCCACAAAGGCACTCCTATGTTCACTGCAGCCCTGTTCAGATGAGCCAAGATATGGCTAAGCTTCTTTTGATGGATGAATGTATATAGTTTGTGAGAGAATGTTATTATGTATTCATAAACAATATCTTGTGTTTTAAAATAATATGGCTTAATTATGGGATATATTTAATAGTATTGTGTGCTGATACATGAAATGAGATTAGATTATTGTAAGAGCTCTTACCACAGACATACACATAAAAACCATGTAAAATGGTGAATTACATAAATTCGTATCAACTGTAAAAACATTTTTAAGCTGATATATCATGTTGCATACCTTAATTTACATAATATTTTAAAAATGTATCCATACCTACATATTTATTATCAATAGAAAAAGTGCATTTTCATATCTAAAAAACAGAAAATTTGTTGCTATTAGCATATCTTAAGTGAAAGAAATCCAAAGTGAATAGATGCACTTAGCAGGAAGCAAGGTGTGACCCCATGTTCCTCTGACTCTGTGGTGACAAGCCGTGGTCCCGCCTCCTTCCCTTGCTCTGCTCTGGGAAGGAGTCTCGCCCATTACCTCTTCCAGCCAATCCTTGACCTTAGCTGCTTGAAGGGGAGGGACTAAGGGTATAAAAGCTGGGAAAACCACAAAGCCACCCTCTTGCTATTTTGTAAGTGTGTCTGGAACCAAGGGATTTGTGTGGACTTTTGAACACAGCAGTGAATGCGGGGCGGGCAGGCGGGGGCTCGCTCTTCTGTAACTATACCTACTCCCTAAGCTCGGTTAGCGAGTCCAATAAACTCCTTCAGATTCTTCACCCTGGGGTTTGGAGAATTCTTTCCTCAGACGGTCATAAGGACAGTGGGAGGAGGGGATCAGATGGCAGAAGTGCCTCCCAGCAGTGAATTTGGCTTACACAGGGATTCACAAGGTAATGTGCCCTGTTTGAAAGTTTACATACAGGTAGGTGTGAAGTCAGAAATGACAACACGAAGCTATAAGGTAATATGCTGGTGAATCTAAAGTATAAATAGAAGAGCTTGTTTGACAACAAAACCAAGGCAGGTGGAGAGGGGGAAGATTAAGAGGCAAATGGTTCCAAGATGTTAGCGTTTTACAGCAAAAGATAAATTAGGACTTTGTAAAATGATATAAAAAGCTGTGGGTATATTCTGCTCTAAAGAAAAAAATGCAAAAATGTTTTTAAAAGAGCCCACGTTAAGTATAATTATGAAATAATGGAAGACACTGATTTACATAAAAAAGAATAGAAGAAAATTGAAACTTCAGCTTTCTAATGGAAATCCAAACAATGGTAGATGTGAACCAACATTACCTTAATTATTAAAAGCAAAATGTGTCACCTGGAAGCTAAAAGATCTCCATTTATTTGAAACAATGAAAAAATTATTTTCTATTAACACAAATAATTGCATAAATATAAAAGGAAGAAAAATTAAAAGTAAAACATTTGAAACAACATTAAAAAAAAACATAACATTTCTGTTATATGGAAATGCTAGCATATTGCTACCTTACCAATATCAGCTACTAATTCTGTTTTTTCTTGGGGTTTTCTGAAAACAGGAGATAGCTGGGTTGGTAGAGTACTTGCCTTGCAAACATGAGGACTTGAGTTTTTTGCCTGTACACAGGGTGGCAGGTACATTTGCATTCCCAGCACAAGAACAGTAGAGGCAGGCAGATCCCTGGACCTAGCTGACCAGTCAGCCTAGACTGCTAAGCAAAATTTAAACTATGGAGAGACCCTGTCTCAAAGAAGAAGGTAGATAAGTCCTGAGAAATGGCAGCTGAGATTAACCTTGAGCCTGTATGCCTGCATGCACCCACATTCATGAACAACCCCCCTGCCCCAAACACACACTCATTCCCTTAAACACAACAGCTGAAACTACAGATTATCAGGGCAGACTTCAAATGAAGAAACTGTACTAGAGATAAAAAGATATATTTGGAATTACAAAAGCATCATTATACTAGAAACAACAGTAGTTGTAAATCTAGCATTTGTAACAGGGTAGCTTCAAGATCATTCAGTATAAAAATGGGTTCCTGACACTATTATCAGAGTAAAGAGCTGAGGCTAGACAGGCCACAGGCCATAGGGGAAAACCTACTACTGTTATTCTGCTAAACATACATAGTATTAAACTGACTCCTGGTGGCTTAGTGTTATACTCCATAGATTAGTACATCTCTCAGCTTTCAACAGAGAAGTTTCTTGCAGCAGATGGAGATTAACGCAGAGACCCACAACTTATCAATGTTCAGAGAACAAGAGAAATGAGTTCTCAGCTCTAAATGGGACACCTGCATCACAGCCTCTTCTCCCAAGGTTCAGGGATCACTGGGGAAGAAGAAGCAGAAAGATTATAAGTGACAGAGGTGATGGATAAATACAAGGAAACCATGCTGTCTGGATACCACCAGGTAGTTGCACATATAAACCCACAGTACTTGTGACTGTGTACACAAGATCTGTACATGCCTAAACCAGACAAAAGCCCAGCATGGATGGGGATGATAAGCAGGAAACTCAGTCCCTAGTTGAGGATCTATTAGCAATTGTTAGCTGATAGGAGATGAAGAGTCAGTTTTATTTATTGATGTGACACCTGACACGTTGACTAGACTCCAAGGGATAGACCCATACCCAACAGCATTTGGGGAACACAGATTAGATGGAACAGGCCTTAAACATATACAAATAATAATAAAGGACATTGAGGTGGGGGAATGGTAAGGTGGAGGTGAACTGAATGTGATCAAAATACTTTGTATAATTCTCAATTCAATAAATTTTTTTTAAAAATGGTACATCTAGAAGGGGAAACAATACATTCACAGAAAGGAAGACAAATGCTGCCACTAGGTTAAGCAAAAGAAATAAGAGGTCATAAAAAATTTAAAGGACTCTAACTACTTTAGTTAGAGTCAATGATACTAAACATATTTTATCCAAAGTGACAAAAACACATTTGTTGAAGTACATAGAGGGAAGTCACTAAAATCCAACACAGCATGGGTCATGGAAAAATTCTAAGTTATAAAGTTGTTTACATTGTTTAAATCACTAGCAAACACTATCAACTCTAAAACATTTTAGATTATTCCCAGTGATTTGATAATGAAACAATGTAATTATAAAAAGTTCCTTGTCCAAAGAAAAATAATAACCAAAATCTGAAGAATATTTTGTACTGGACAATCTTAATCTGATGTCTCAAAATTTCTAAACTGTATTTAAAGCAATGCTAAGAAGGGAAATGTAATTTTAAAACACATCATTTAGAAATGAATCTAACATAAAAGATTAAACCCAGGACTGAAGAGCAGAAACTTAAAATACATGCATTGACAAAAATAAGATTAAAAAGCCATTTCTAGAAAAAATTGGTGTAACATTGCAGTACTCATCATCAAAATAAGAAGATACAAATTATGAATTGCAACAAAGAGGATAGGTGAGCTAGCCAGAGGTTATATGGGCAAGATGAACCCGATAGAAAGATATCCTAATAAAAGGGAAAATTCAAAAAGGAGATATTTTTTAAAGTGCAATTTACTATGCTCAAAAAAGAATAGAACTCAAATAATTCTACTTAGTAAATCAATTGAGTCTGTTATTTAATTTAAATTTTTCCCCAAAGAAAAAATATAATTCCAGCTTTTTACAATATTGAATTACAATACTGAATTACTCTCTAAATTAAGAAGAACCAGCTTTATAAAATCTTTCCCCAGTAAAGGAAGAAAGAGCCACTGATAAACCATTGTATGTACTTCATGTTTGTTGAGACATGAAGCTTATCAGAACATTGGGAAGAAAAAGTAGAAACCATTTCCAAACAGAGATGGAAACACCTAGCAAAATAATAGCAATTCTCACCCAAAGAGATAGAAATGTCAAAATAAGTAGAATTTCTTCCTGATAAGGTAAAACTTAATTATTTTCTGATGAGGAATTAATGTATGTTGGGATACTTATGCGATGAATCAATTACAGCACAATCTTTAAACATTATAGGATGTAGGAATGGATGCTACTTGAAAATTGAAAATCTGTATGCTGAAACTGTCCTCAATTAAAATGTCAAAAACAATAAAATTCAAAGATAGTATTCACTCTGTCTTAGTAAGTAAAAGAGAAAAAAGCTACATTTTAATAGTTACAAAAATGCACATGACAAAGTTGAACAGGGATTTATGGTTCCGAGCTACTGCAAGCATAAAGTAGAAGAGTCTTTAATCTGATAAAGAATGTCTATGATGAAGAAAAGCTCTATCAGACATCCTGTTTATTGATGACTGAAAGAGCTCCCTTTGGGACTGCAAACACAATGGACAGAAATAAATGAATGTGCAGCAAAAGAGTCTGCGTTCTACAAAGAACCAAGGTCCTGACCAGAGGCTTAAAGAAATAAAAGACATACAATTTTAAAGGCTGAAATAAAATTGTCAGGTTTTGTGGACAATGTGATCATTCATACAAAAACTCAAAGGATTTTAGAAGAAAAACTTAGAATTAGTAACTGGAGTAGTAAGATAACAATGCACTTGCATTTCCATATAAGAGCAAGCACAGTAAGAAAAATTGGTATAATTTCAATAGCATTAAAATCTTCAAACTCGGTGAAATCTGTACAAATGTCCTACAATGCACAACATTTAGCATCATTGATAGTTATTTTTGAGTCTGAACTGAGATTTTTTTTCATAGCATTGAATCTTTAGTATTTTAAAGATGTCGGTTCTCGCTGGGCGTGTTGGGACAGGCACAACTTTAATCTCAGCGCTTGGGAGGGGGAGGCAGGAGGCTCTGTGAGATCCAGGCCGACCCGGTCTACACAGGATGTTCCAGCTAGCTAGGTCTAAAATGAGATCCTGTCTCAAAAAAGACTAAAAATATGTTGATCCTGCCTAATTGGAGTGTGTGTGTGTGTGTGTGTGTGTGTGTGTGTGTGTGTGTGTAAATATTTGTGAGTTGATGAGCTGGTTCCGATTTTTTGAATGTAAAATAAATTGTGAGGAATAGCAATTGTAATCTTGGAGAACAGCATCTGAGAACTTACACTAACAGTTAGAGGGATTCATTTTAATGCCATGATACTTAGCGTTGTGGTTGCACAAAAAGAAAAGAAAATCAATTAAAGGAACAGAAAGAAGAGAATCCGTATGAAAATAATACGCAGATTCATTTGGTGATTTTACTTGCCCTTTACTTAACAAATGTACACAGCAAATTATCTCCGGACTTAGGGACTAAACAGCAAGCATTTATCATCTCACACATTGGCTTTGTTAGAACTCTGGAGCAGGAACTGGGAGAGCTCTGGCTCGGGGTCTATCATGAGCCGCAGTCCAGCTGTCAGCTGTGCGGGACTGTACCAGCTTCCAAGCTCGCTCAGGTGGCTTCAAGTAAGAAGCTTCCATTCCAACTAGCATGGGTCGCTCCACAGGCCTCCGTAGCAGCTGGCTTCCTCAGCTATGAGAGAAAAGTCTAATGAGAGAGTACTCATAACCGAAGGCACAACCTTCAGCAGCTTAATGTCATAAAGGGCATCCTGTTCTTTCTGCTGAATTTATGTTATTTTTAGACAGGGTCACCCTGTAGCCCCAACTGGCTTGGAACTTGCCATGTAGATCAGGCTGGCTTCAGTCTCACAGAGATCACCTCCTTCTGCCTCCCAAGTGCTGGGATTAACTGCCTGCGCCATATCGCCAGGCCCCAATTCTAATGACTGTTAACAGCACTCCATACCAGCCTGATGCAGCATGGGAATAGTTGAAGGTGTCGGTTTGGGGGATGTCTTACGACTGACTACCACTGACATGGCAGTGTTGGTGTAGTTAAGTGAGGAAAGATCGTACTTTTAAAAAGGAATGTCTGGGTCATTTAGATATTCTTTTGGAAATGAACAGTCTTGTCATATGTCACATAATAGTCAAAGAATAAATACCACCTTCTCATGTAAAGGTGAAAAAATAAAGTCTCTGCAAGGAACTTGTAGAGAACATCTTCATAATGCTGTGTTATGGAATAATTTTAAAGCAAGATAAAAAATATTAAGTGTAAATGAAGAATTAAGACCTCTGTTTTTTAAGGAGATCAAGAATGGAGCAAAGAAGCAACACGAGGGAAAACATATATGGATAATGAAAGACCCAAAGAACTGGAAACCATCAGGGCAAAAGCAGGTGACTTGCACACTGCAGGTGAGTGCTGAATGTTCTCCAAAGGCCCCTGTGTCAAGACCTGGCCTTAAATGGAAATTTGATCACTGGTACAACCTCTGAGAGGTGGGGCCTGCTGGGAAGTCACTGGTCACAGGGGGGTGGGCCCTCAAAAGGGCCAGGGATCTCAGCCCCTTCCACTCTTTCATTTGTTTTGATTTGCTCTCCACCTCACTGTATAAGCAGTTTTGTTCTGTCGTGAGCTCCCACCACGAGAAACTGATTCACCACAGGCCAAATCAATGGACCAAACTGTTTAAAGTGATTATGGAATGGAATTTCTAAAACTGAAGCAAAATATTTCTTTTCTTGATAAATTTATGATCTCATCATCTTTTATTATAGGGACAGCTCTGGACGACTTAGTAAGAAAAAAAAAAAAAAAAAAAAAAAAAAAAAAGCAAAAAACTGAACAGGCTTACAGTACAGGTAAGATAACCAGCAAGTAAATAAGTAAGTATGTAATGTTAACACCTTTATTAAATCATCTTAGAAATGCAAATTAAAATCATATCACATGAAGAAATTAATCTCTGGCTTTACTAGAATGTTTTTATAAAAGAAAACACGTAATATTAAAAGAAACATAATTTAAATATTTGGTTATACAAATTCATCCAAATGGCTAAAATTCAAAATACATTAGAAATGGGTGAATGAGACTGGGAACACACAGGAATTCATCCACCCTGAAGTGGGTGGGGATGAACTGTTGCAACTACTTGGGAAAGTACTTTTTTGTTCTGTGTTAAATTTGAGTGTATGTTAACTTCATGACCCAGCTAAAGGTACTCATAAAGATATAGCCAACATAAATACATATGATAGGCCAAAGGTATGCATATTAGCAGTATTATTCTTAATTTTTTTTACAAAGTCCAAATAAGTCAAATCAATTGCCCATGATTTTGGACTGGGTAAAGTCATCATGGAGTATTCTTATAATGGACCCTTTAGCACAATGAAAATAAATCACAACTACAAAGAAAATTGAACTACAAAAGAAAAGACTACAAGCTACATATTTTCACTTCTGTGACGTTCGAAGGAAGTACAATGTACTATCAGTTCAATGCTTGCTGTTGGTGAGGATATGCACTAGAACTTGTAGGGGACAGCAAATATCTGGGTATTTATTGATGCTACTACATGGGTCTGTACCTTGACAAAAAGAAATGTGTAAAGCAGCTGTTCACATAATAGACAATTTTCTGTAGATGATATAATTCAATGAAAAAATTATTTTTAAAAATATATTGACATGTAAATGGGAACTAAGACTAATCTTAGAATGTGATTGGCAGTGGAGTCAAGAAGAGACTGATGTTGATCTAACTTCAGGAAAAGGCTTTTAGAAAGAAAGGGACTGGCACATTCTTTCCCCAAACGTCACACATAGATAGAATCTGACAACTCAGGAGAGAATGGGATCTGAAGAGCAAACTCTCTGAGGAAGTGTGAAGGGGTGTGGGGAAGACAAGAACACTACAGAAAAAGAGAAGTGTGGGTGGAAACAAGACCTTTTTTCCCTCCTTTTTACTCTTCTTTTTTGGGAGCAGCTCTTCAGGGTCTTGCTAAATTGTTCAGGGTAGAATTGAACCCACAATCCTCCCACCTCAGCCTCTCAAGTAGCTGGGATTACAGGCATACAACATCATGCTGACTTTAGGAGAGAATTTGAAATAACTTTATGAAATTTCAGGCATTTTTGCATTGAGGAAGAAATGAAGATGGAAACAAAATGTAAAGTTTAGTGACTCTACGCAGAAAATATTTTGCAATTGTACGTATTTATTTTGTCAGTTCTTATCACTTGCATCAGGCTTATTTGGGCTTGAAGACATCATGATCACAGGCTCATAGGATACATTTGGGACTTGGTCACTGTTCATAGAATGTATTTTAGAACTGATCATTGTTTAAATAGCATGTGGTTTAGAACTGATCACTGTCAATAGCATGTATTTCAAAACTGATCACTGTTCATAGCATGTATTTTGGAATGGATCACTGGTTTCCTTTAGCACTGACTTGTCCTCTGAAGGCTAGCTTCCTAATTCCTGGTGCACTGAAGAATGATTTGGATCACAAGTGTGCTAATCTGATGACTAGTTCATATCTGAATGGACTGTAAAGAGGTGGACCTTCGTTGGAGCAAGTATGTCCCTGGGTGGTGCTTATGTAAGCTCCTCAGGCTCACAGGGTTGAGGCACTTTCTCTCTCCATACTCTTCTGCCATCATGTTCCTGCCCAGATTCAGTCTGCAAAGCCATGGAGCTAGCCAACTACTGACTAAAACCTCTATATCACCAGAGCCTTCCTCGCTTGTTCATCTCAGGCTCTTGTCACAGCGTTAAATGTGTCTGTCTTAATCATCTTTCTTACATTTATACTAAATACATTTTTTTATTATTTTTTCATTTGCTATGATGATTCTGAGATTTATCTCACTCTGTTTAAGACAATAAATGGTCATTTTTATTAACAAAATGATCAGCAAAGTGTCTACAAATTATTTATGGCTGGTTTTCATTGTGTTAAACTAGGCTGGCTTCCAACTCATAGTACCGTACCTGTCTCTGCTCCCGAGTGCTGGGATTAAAGGTGCGGGCAAACAAGCCTGGCTTACATACACTTCTTAGTGAATATGGATTTACTTATATAAAAGAATTAGATGTTATTTTTTAAAGTAAATGAATAAAATTATTGATTTCTAATAGAAGGTTGATTTCCTTACCCCCACTATCTAGAAAAGGATAAATCTGTGTTTTGAATAATCATCATACAGTGACTGGTTTCATATAGGCATGTTCAGTTGAATAAAATCCTTGGCATGCATCTCTTTGCTCATGCATCCACTTCTTTACAAGACAAGCTCCAATCGCTTACACTTCAGTCTTTAGTCACTTTTCCTCCACACATCACAATATCCTTTAATGCTGATTGTCATCCACCTGAAAAATGAGGAAAAACTTATAATGAGTCCTGAATTTTCTCTGAGTTAGAGATATGAGTGTATCTTGGACTTCATAGACAACCTGAATAAATCAATACTTACCAGTAAACTATTTTAAGACTTAAGGAAATTTATATACATAATTTTCTGTTTACAGTTTTTCCCTATTAGTCACTTGCAGTTAGAAGTGGGAAGATCTTCAGAGATTTCATTAAAACAGAAATCTTTCCCTCAATTATTTATAAATAAAACACATTTCTTTTTATCATTTATTTAAATAAAGAATTTAATAATTTGAAAAGCAGATACTTTAAAACAAATACAAAGAAAGAAATAATTGGGGCAGAAAGGCCTCTAGCTACTTAAAAACAAATAAAAAATTAAAGAAAATGATAGAAATGACTATGTTAAGTCAAGCTTTTTTATAGAATCCCACAGAACTGACACATGAAAATTTTGTGGGAACATTTTGTATTAGTAATTTTTCTTTTGCTTTCATAAAACACTATGACCAAGTCAACTTATAGAAGGAAGAATTATTTGGCTTAATATTCCAGAAAGTTAGAGTCCATAATGGCTGGGGAGGGATGTCAGTAGTGGTGCCTGGAGAAGAATGCTGATCACTCACATCTTCAAGCAGGCACAGGAAGGAGAGACGGTGACTGGAAATCCAGTAAAGCTTATGAATGCTCAAAGCCTGTCCCCAGTAGTGTTTCCTCTAACAAGAATACATCTTTTAAAATCTCCCAGAATAGTGCCACCAGCTGGGAACAAAATATCCAAATACTTGGAACCTGTCGGGGACATTCTCATTCAAACCATCACATTTCACTCCCTGGTCTCCATAGACTCATGACTGTATCATAATGCAAAATGCATTTATCCAACCTTAAAAGTCCCCATAGTCTTTAACATTCTCAGAACTATTCAAAATCTCCAGAGAACAAAGTTTCTTCTAAACACTCAAAGCATTCTCTTAACTATAAGCCCTCTGCAAAAATCAAATTACGAATTTCAGACATATGATGAAACCGAATACACATTTCCATTCCAAAAGAGAGGAATGGAGACATATTAGGAAAATACTGGATTAAAGCAAGACTGAAAACCATCAAGGAAAATATAAAATCAAGTAGCTCCATGTCCAACATGTTTCAACATAAATTTCAAATAAAATGGTAAAGTTTCACTATGTAAGGAGCATTACTACTTGAATTTTTTTTTCATTATCTTAATTTTTCATTATCAATACTTAGTGGGAAATTACATTTTCTTCTTGTTAGTGGCTTCCATTTCAAGAAACCCGAAGAAATACTGTCCTTGGTATATCTGTGCCAGCATTAGCTTCCTAGTTCACAGAGTTCTAAGCAGAGCTCTGAGGCCATTGCCTTATTCCAGGCACAGCCAGAGATGCCAAACTCAGATCCAGGAACCCTGGCATTCTCACCAGTCCTTTGCCACGCTCTTCACTACAGAAACTGTTCTGGTAATACAATCTACTTTTCTACTATTCCAGAAACATCAAAAGTCAACTTAGCAGAAGGCCAGATATTTTGTATTTTAAGTATTATGGCTTTCAACCTTTCCTAGGCAGGCCAGGCAGCTAAACCATCACCTCAAACTCTACACTTCTCTACAAGTCAAATTTCTGGTAAAAATACTCCAGGTAGAACTCGGGTATAAGCTGAGGACTCTCGCCTTCTCCAGGAATTAAAATCAAAACATTCATCCTCTGTGTTAACTATTTATCAAAACAGTTTGCAAGAAATAAATGTAGCCATCAAGATTTGAAGTGAACATAGAAAAAGAAATCTGACTTTGAAGTTGAGTTCTTACTCAACTATTTCACAAGTTGTAGGATATTTAGGGTTATCAATGAACATCATTTATGCATATGGGTTGGTATGTATGGACTGTATATATGTATATATACATATATGTATATAAATACACACACACATATATATATAAATGTATATATGAAAAGATATTGTTAAAATGTTAACAAATAGCACCAGTTATTGGAATGTTTGTATAAAAGATATTTTCAGTTTATTTCTTTTAAAGTTTCTATACTTAACCAAACATTTTATAATTAACCTTTGTCCTATATAAATAATTTAGAGTAAAAAAGCATTAGCTGCTAAAGTACCCATTCCATTCCTTTTTTGGCTAATTAATAATAGAAAAATCCTTCCAAGTTCTCTTTCCTTAATTTCATTAAAAATAATTCCCAGACTGAGCATGGTGACACATGCCTTTAGTCCCAGCACTGGGGAGGCAGAGGCAGGAGGATGTCTGTGAATTCAAGACCAGCCTGGTCTACATAGTGAATTCCAGGACAGTCAGAAAAGCATAGT
This sequence comes from Nannospalax galili, assembly GCF_000622305.1. NCBI lineage: Eukaryota > Metazoa > Chordata > Mammalia > Rodentia > Spalacidae > Nannospalax > Nannospalax galili. The sequence continues at coordinate 2,993,075 of NW_008351881.1, read as the reverse complement.
GAGATCAGTAATCAAAAATTCCAATTCAATTGTCTTCCAAATATGTTTAGTGATATTATTTGTGCAGACTAAATTATTAGCTCAAAGTTTACCTTCATAACTAGAGATATTTCATAAGCAATCTCACATCTATTAATTTTAAAAACAACTATTAGTCCAACTGTGTTTACACACCAAAATTTCTAAATACCTAAATATCACCTAGGGTTTCCGGAAATTGCAGCAGAAAGAAATAGAAAGCATATTGAACCAACTTAAGTAGTTATTGGTTCAGTGTTATGATTTTCATAACATAACCAAATATATTACAAGTAGAGAAGAGTTGTAGAACTAAATTAATTCACAGAAGTCACTTAGGATTTGATTTGATAACTGCACCTTTCTAACAGAGTTTTAAGAGCACTAGAGTCTAGCCTATTACTAAATGCATACTCACCTAGTTTTGGCTGGCTATTCAGTATGCTATGCATGCATGGTTAAAAGAACAAGTCACAAAGCATTTCTTTCCCTGATGATCAAACATGTTTTTAAGCATTCATTTTCAAATTGCATCTTTCCTTTTGTGACTGTCCATTCAATTCATCAGTCCATTTGTTGACTGAATAATTCACATACTTTTGCTCCATTCTTTTACCAGTTCTCTCTCTCTCTCTCTCTCTCTATAT
>NW_008351881.1:2943679-2992274 GCF_000622305.1 Nannospalax galili | reverse complement strand
GGACTATACAATAAATTTTAATTTTAATATAAATTAATGAGAAACTAAATTAACAAGCTAAAATTAAGTTGCATATATAATTAAATTGTAATTTAAATGTAATGATCCTACTATCTCAATTTTTCTTTGTTTCTCTGAGCAATATATTATATGTATTAACCTCTTATTTAATGTGTAGTTAGCAAACATTTTGTCCCATTCTGTAAATGTCTCTTCTCTTTGCTGATTGTTTTATTTGCTGTTTAAAAGCTCTTAACTTTATGCAACCCTACTGGCCAGCTGTTGGGGTTATTTTCTGTGCTATTGGAATCATTTTTAGAAAGTTCTTTTATTGAAATATTTTACTAGTGTTTTCCTTTAATATCATTGATTAGTTTTCCACCAGTATTCCCCAATGCATTTCATTGCAAAATCTGTGAGGACTAGATGAGTTCTGAAACCTGAGATTAAATGTAACTTTTCCCACTTCCTCAGACTAACACATTGCTACACTCCAAATAATACGAGTCTTTAAATCTTGAACTATGGCAGTAGAGGGGCAGAAGAGAAACACTTGCCCTTTAATCTATCAGTGGGCATAAAGATTATAGAGTCCTGTGACCCTCAGTATTTTGTTCCATATGTTAATTATGAGTGAAGAAAACCAGGAGTCCTAAAAACCTATGAAATATATATATTAATTTCCAGAGAATACACAGGTATATGTGTTTACTTGCTGCAGATATTTCTAATGAGCATTGAGCCAACAATCTGTAACTATATCTTATATATTGATTAGGCAGTATTGATTAGAATTAGTATCTTAATTTTTAATTGAGACTGTGTGGTAAAATTAGAAGGCTCCTAGGCTTTCTGGTCTTCTATCTTTTGCCTTTCCTCCATAGAATATCAATTTTTCCTGAAATATTTTATTTATCAGCATGAACTATATAATAAACTGTAATTTTAATATCAATTAGCATGATTTAATAAAATTAATTCCATATACATTAATATAAAATAATTAATTTTGAAGCTAAAATTAAGTTTTCAGTGTATGGAAATATAAATATAAATGAATCAATTCTATCATCTGAATTTTTTTATTTCAATGAGCAATACGTAAGTTAGGTAAAGAATGCAGTCCAGTTCAGTGGCACTGTGGGTGTTCCATATCTGCCATTGGCTGGAAAGAACATGTGAGAAAGCAACTTTGGGAACTGGTGCTCTGCTGAAATTATGAGAGCTCTGTGCAGTCAACCTCATTAGACCACAGTTTGTGCTGCCCTACGTCCCTTGCTGACAAACCAGCACTTCGTGAGAGTGTTCCCCTCACTCTAGCCCAAATCCCCACAATTTCTAATTGAGCAGAAATAGTCTAAGCCTCCCAGAAACTACTAAATATTTATTTCATTTCATTTCATTGGCTCTCAGGGGATCCTAAGTCCATCTCTAAACCAATCATAGTTACTGAGACTGCAAGGCTCTGATAAGTTCAGATTAAACACTATACTTGGGAGCTAGAGGTGGAAATTGTGGGGACCTAAAGGCCCCACCTTGCATAGGTCTGAAAGGAAGTTACTGGGGGTGCGGCCTGGCTTGCTTTGAAAGTCTGAAGAAAACTTCCGCACTGCTGAGGAGTGCATGATCAGCACATGACCATCCTTAAGATACACCTTCAGGGGGGAGGGGGGGAGTTCCAGGTACCTTTATAAGCTTTGGAACACTTGCAATAAATGAGTCTCTGCCTGATTAAGACTCCCCGGTTGTGTCTGAGTGTCCCCGGGGGTAATGGGGGTGGCGTGGGCTGGTGAACGGTGTGCATACACATCCCCAATCCTCACTTCACAGGGGGCGGCGGGTTCAAACCCCTGGCATCTGGTGCCCAACGTGGTGCTTGAAGGAAGGTGAAAAGAAGAAAAGAAAGAAGTAAGAAGAAGAAAAAAATGGATTGGGGCCAATCGAGGAGGTTCGGGGTAAGCAAGACCCTAAAAAAGTGGGTAATGCAATTTTTAAGTTTGAAGACCCAGTGCTTAAAACGCTGAGAGATATGCTTAAAAGCAGGGCATTGGATTTGTCAGATCCTATAGCTCAAAAGGTTTGGGCAGAGGCGATTCATTTGGCTCCCTGGCTACTTGGGGCTAATGTTTTTACTGGGGATACATGGGAATCATGGTAAGGGTTTGAGGAAGAAGGCAGAAATGCAACAGAAGTGAACCCCAAAGCAGCCAAAGTTACAAGCTGCACCTCTGGTGTGCCCTGGCCAGCTTCAGAGCCTCCAGGGCAGACAGGCTAGTCCACCCCCACACAGGCGACTAGTGACAGGTGGGAGTCAGGGGCTCATGTGAAAGCCGGGTGGGCACCGCCCCCTGGCTGGGGACAGTTGCCAGTCAGGGGGCCTGCTCAAAAGCCAGGCTGACTGGCAGCAGCAAAGTTACAAGCTGCACCTCTGGTGTGCCCTGGCCAGCTTCAGAGCCTCCAGGGCAGACAGGCTAGTCCACCCCCACACAGGCGACTAGTGACAGGTGGGAGTCAGGGGCTCATGTGAAAGCCGGGTGGGCACCGCCCCCTGGCTGGGGACAGTTGCCAGTCAGGGGGCCTGCTCAAAAGCCAGGCTGACTGGCAGCAGCAGCTGCGGGGCAGCAGCGGGGGGGGGGGGGGGAGGGGGTATTTAAAAAGCAAAGAAACAAACAAAGCCAGCTGTGACTGGCTCCACCACAGCTGAAAAGGCCCTGTTTGGGGAAGGTGGCTGGGGTGGGTGGCCAGGAAACCACCAGGCCCCCAAGTGCTACGGACCCTCCAGCAGCAGCACTCACCAAATCCAGGGCCTAGGGAGCCCTTAGTAAAAGCCTACAATATTTTCACTGACTGGGGCAGATGTGCAAAAAGCAAAAAGCAGCTCAATTCAACAAACTCATGGCCTTTGTTTTCTGACCTGCATGCTCCTTAAAGAGAGAGAAGCCCCTATCTTTTTACAGCATCTTAGGGGGCACCAAGGATTGCCTGGGCTTTTATCCCAAGGCAATGCAGAGGCAGCAGGTACAGCCTCTGCAACAGCCAAGGGTAAACCACAGGTGACTCAAGCCCCATTCCTTGTGGCAAATGGATGTCACACACTATGCTCCTTTTGGAAAGTTTAAGTATATTTTTGTACCCGTTGACACATTCTCACATGTTGGGTTACTGCTCATACAGGAAAGAAGTCTAAACATGCTCAGTCTCATTTTCTCCAGTGCTTTGCTACATTAGGATTGCCCCAAAGAATTAAAACTGATAATGGACCATGTTTTGTGAGTAAAAATTTATAAGATTTCTCCTCACTTTGGGGAATTCAACACAATACAGGAATTCCCTACAATCCCCAAGGTCAAGCCATTATAGAACACAATCATCAAAACCTAAAAATTTAATTACAGAAACAAAAAGGGGGAATAAGCCACCACCAACAGTTGGGTATGGCCTTATTCACTATTAATGTTCTTAATTTTCAAAAAAATCAGTTGGAATCCCAGTTTCAGAAGCATTATGGATGACAGGAGCAGAGACCTGAGGTACAGGTAAGATGGAAAGACTCCATGACCAGGCAGTGGAAAGGACCAGATCCATTGCTAACCATGGGGTCAAGGCTTTGCTGTGTCTACCCTACAGGAGATTCAAACCCCATATGGGTGCCTGTGAAAAACCTTAAGTGGGTAGGCCAGGACCTGACTGACTAGCATGACGGTCCATGGACGATAGTTCATGAGACAAAATTCCTCTCTTTATTTGTATCCATCTGAAGTGAAAGACCCAGTTCCTTGGCTTCACTGCAGCCTCTTTGACAACTGGCTGTTTGGCTAAAAGGCACATGGTCCCAGAAGTATTTCAACTTGTCCTATGCCATGACTTGCTTTGTTTCCCTTGATAATGCTTATCTTTAAGTGTCTTTACCAGATAATTCGGTGACAGAGGAACCTTGGAACTGCCACGGCCCACCTCCTCATGATTACGGACTCCGCCAGGATCCCCTCCAGTTGCCCATGCTTGGCTAACCGAGTTAGGCTGAGACTAAGACTGTCACGGGCTGGCATTACCCATGTGGCTGCCCTTAATCATGATGCATTTTTAGCCAAAGGCGGGTAAGATGTCCCATGACAAGTACTCCTAAGACAGGACATGCACATGGTCAGGTATATGATCCAATGACGGGCAAGGCTTGGTCAGAGGTGACACAACTTAAGATAGGCAAAAATGCATAGGATTAGAGGAAGGAGATAGCCATCTCTCCTCAGGGAGCTGCCTATGAGGTGGGTAACCCATGAAATAAAGTCAGTCTGTCCTTAAAATAAAAATAAAAAGGGGGATATGTGGGGACCTAAAGGCCCCACCTTGCATAGGTCCAAAAGGAAGTTACTGGGGGGGTGGCCTAGCTTGCTTTGAAAGTCTGAAGAATACTTCTGCACTGCTGAGGAGTGCATGATCAGCGCATGACCATCCTTAAGATACACCCTCAGCGGGGGGAGGGGGGAGTTCCAGGTGCCTTTATAAGCTTTGGAACACTTGAAATAAATGAGTCCCTTCTTGACTAGGCTCCCCGTTGAGTCTGAGTGTCCTCAGGTAATGGGGGAGGCATGGGCTTGTGAACGGCGTGCTTACTCATCCCCAATCCTCACCTCACCGGGGGTCATGGGTTTGAACCCCCGGCAGAAATAATTTTATGAAAAACTGTAGACAATATGTGAAATGATTCTATCTTCACAGAAGATACTGAATCATTTTGTCTGATGAGGACCACAGACATCAGTACAAATCCTTATAGCACAAAGAATAGAAACCAGTTTGTTTGAACTGAATTAAATAGGTTAAAGTTCCCAAGGAAATGAAGCCGTTTCTTTAAATTTAGGAACAGGAACAGAAAAAGTACACATAACCAGTTAGTTTTCCTTCATTTTTATTTTCCCTGGTTTTTCTACAGGCCTGATTTCTGCTGGGCAGTTTATGACAGTTGAATGAAGTTTTTACATCATTATTCCAAACTAGATTAGAGATTCTTTGTTCTCAAATAGTGCTTCTTGTTGGTGAAAATTTGATTGGCCACCTGTTTCAAAAAGCCAAACTTAATGCAATTACTTGTAGCTCCTGGTTAGGTTAGGAAGAACCAAAGCAGCTGCTCCAAAACTCATTTCTTCACATGATGCAGGCCTGGCTTGTCCCAAGGGAGTTAGACTATATCAACATTTGAAACTAAGATCTGATATTTTTATATAACAGCATCCATGAAAGTGGAGGTGACATGTTTACAGGAGAGGAGTGTTAGAAGGTGAAAATCAGCCATCAAATTAAAAAGTTGAGATGTATTTTTAATTTATTGTATTTATTATTATCATTAATGAATATCTAATATAGGTATTGGAGGCTGCAATGCACAATTCGCCTGGAAGTCTGAGGATGACTGTGATAGGTTGATTCTCTCCAGGTTCCTAGGATGAACTCAAGTTGTCAGGCTAGCAAACCAAGCACTTTTACCAACAGAGCAATGTTCCTGCTCTTGGAAGTTGAGCCTTCTAAAACAAGCTATCTCTTACACTTACCCCTGGATCACCCTTCTTACATTCTACTATCATTAAGCAAAATAGCTTAGGTTAGTATACATTATTTATATTACATTTTATTATAAAACAAGGAAGGTTAAAAGTATATAATTATCTCCATATAATCCTGAAAAAATACATAAAAGATTGATGAAAACATCTGCCTCCAGACCACTAACATTTAAATCAAAGAGCCAGATTTGAGCGCTGCAGCCAAAACCCAAGCTGCAGGCTCATTCCAGATGTAGATGTGGTCCACAAGGCAGTGCAGCAAGCCCACCACAAGGGAATTTACAAATTAAACTCAATATGTGAATTTCACTGCCAATTTGTGCTGATTACAGGGCTCTAGTGCATGGCCTCTGTTTTCATTCATAGAGAGCCACATTTTCTATCCCTCAGGGGCTTGGAAAAGCTATGCCTGGGAGTCATGGAAGGCAGAACTCTTCTGAAAAAGACTGCCTAAAATTGGTTTGCATATATGCACAAATACAATATACACATGCATATGAAGGAACGAGAAATATTTTGCAACTTTCTCCTTTGGTTTTTATTTGTTATAATATGATGTTTAACTAAAGGTGAGTCAGCAACAAGATTGATAAAAAGCAATAGCCATCAGGTCAGGATTTTAACAGAGGACATGAAAACTTCTGTTTATTCTCATGAAAAGGAACCCTGCAGGATGATCATGCCTGTTTCTGGAGCAGAGATTTTTAGGTTGAACACAGCTTTACCAAGTTATTTGATCTTCTATTTCAATGTCTTTGTCTGCAAAATGGGTATGGTTTGGATGTATCAAGACTTCTCAGTTCGCTTTGATTTTCCCAGACAACTCAACCTGCAATTTTCTTATATATCCTTTCAGAAATGATTGTAGATAGATGCTTACTAGGGTGTTATATTGATGAATCATTTGCTTTTAGCTCCATAGGAGTTGATTTGTTAAAATGGTCATGTTACAAACAACACAGTGAGTGCAAGAGCTCTAAATATCTTTATAGGTATATATTTTTGTGGTTAAGTTAGTTTGTCAACATAATTAGTAATTAGATATGGAATTGTTAAGTCAAAGATGAGAAGTTTCCAAATAAAGATGTTACGTTATGGTTCATCTTTTAATTCTCTATTTTCTATAAATGTAGAAATAAGATAATCGTGTTCATTTGAACAGTATATAATGTAAGCTCCCTTTAGAATAAAACACCACATGTGTGGCCTGCTTTGTTTGTTTAGACAGTGTTTTCTCCCTTTCTCCAGATTTAAGCTGTTTCCATATCCAGAGCATTGGAGGAAAGTGAGGAGTTGTTTCCTAGCACAATACTAAATGGATACTTTATATTTTCCCTTTTTTTTTCTGTTCTCTGACAAATTCAACCTGGCAGTCTTTGAAAGAAAACACAATACATGACTGTAAGAAAATATATAAATTTTGTTATGGGAGAACTTGGCCAGCACAGCTAATATCTGTTTATAACTGAATTCTCTATCTCTCACGTAAAGCTTTGCAGAGGACACAATGTAAAATGTGTCAGTGTGCTACATGGGCATGACGGTGCTCACAATACTAACATGAAGCCCTTTCTTCAGACAAAGAAATCGTGGGGCTTTTCTCTGAGCAAATAAAATAGCCCCCATGTATCTTCCCTCCCTTTTATTTTTCTCTTGGCTTTTCTGTTTTGGCACTGAATTCATCGACAGTTCAAAATGCCTCCTTCTGTCAAGGTGTCCGCATGGCTCTGTCCATTTCTAAATCTTTATTTAAGTTTTCTCTAGTGGCATCTTTTATCTACTGAGATAACAAACTCCTTTTATCTCAGAATTCTAGGATGAAGGGCTTAGGAAAAACCCGAGTGGGGTGAGCGAGCAGGACAGCACAGCCCTGTTCTACAGAGGACGGTAGTTTTCACTTTATTCTGTTTCTTAATGTGTGTGAGGAAAAAAGAGATTATTTAACATGCTGCTCTTTCTCTGCCCTTCTGCCTTTAGCCAAGTGTTTTTATGCATTTCTCAGAGTGGAGAAAAAATACACAGCAGAAAGATTCTTTGTTTCACAACTAATCTTCAGTTCAAGTGTCTTAGATTACCACAAAACAGTTATCCGAATCATTTCAGAAATTGTTTCTGAGTACACACTGAAGCCTTAATAACACAACTGAATGACAGCTTCAGGCCTCCCCACCCCCCACCTCAAGGTCACAGCATTCTCCTTCAGCTTCAAAGCTTCTTTATCGTGCCTGCAAATGAAAGTTAAAGAATTGCCAAGTTTTATTTCATCAAACATGTTCCATGTACTGATTATTACCTGATATATGGTAGAGAATATTTAGCCTTGGTCTCTATTCAGACATTATCTATTCATTAGAGATCACTGTAAGATGGTTTCACCATTAAGTTAGAAATCTGATCTAGAGACACCTTTCGAATATCGTGCTGGCAGTGTGACATTTCCATAACTAATCTTTCTGCATTTCATATATTTGCACATACAAGGAACGCTCCTACATTCTCTAATCCGTAATTCAATAATTCTGCCAACAGTTTGGGCTATAATAAAACTGTTTGTACCACTCTGGCCTGACATCCCTGTGCTTCAGCATCTGCTTGTATGAGGGGGGAGAATGGGCATCCTCTCCTCACAGGGTAAAGATAAACATTATAATGGAAGATGTTGGAGGCACTGCCTGCCTCACGGCTGCCATTCAATAGAAGGCTCTGGATACAATGATATCCAGATTATTCAATGCATTCACAGGCTTATGGCAGCTTAGTCCAATAGAGTAATATCATAAAATTTATATTTCTCAGTTTCTTATGTTAAAGCACATGACTGTGTAGGAAAAGCAAACACTTTTTTGGCAAACACTGAGGTGAGGACTGATTTTACCAGATGATCTTTCAACAAAGACTGCAGGCAATAATACAATGGACTGTGTCCTTGTATTGTTTTCCAATTGTGGTTCTTCCAACTTTCCATAGATTTCAAGACAACAACAGCATAAACACCTTGTAGTTCTATAGATCACAAGTCCAGCATGGGTCTCACTTCACTAACAGCAGGTGTTGGCCTGGTTGCCTTCCTTCTGGAGTCTTATAGGATAAATCTTTCTCCTTGCGCATGTACCTTGTTGGCTGAGTTTATAGCCTTTCTGGTTGTTGCCAGGTGACAGTCTCAGTCCCAAGAAGCAGTTGAATTTCCTTGGCTCAAAGTCCTCACTTCTCCATCTTTGAAGGGTCATGAAATCCTCCTGATAATCTCTGTTGCTAATCCCACCCAACTCTATGCTGTCTCTCACTTCCACTTTTAAGGACCTACATGTTAAATTATGCTCGAATGATATATACACAGGTCCCAGGAGTCACAGTACCGGCATCTCTGGTGGGCTGAGATGTTTCTGGCTTCTCTGGGCCTCTCTTGCTTTTGTTGCATTCATTTCTTCCAGCTCCAGTTCCTGTGATAATTCTGTCCTTTGTGGCCTGACTGTGCCCCAAAGTTATCTAGAGAGCTTTCTAAGCTATACAAAACTCAACCACTCACTGTTTCAGAATTCAGAATTCCTAGAGGTGAAGATCTTTATTTAAGACTATCATGATATATTAATTTTACTCTTGTTAAATATTCTAGAAGAAAATCTAAAATTATGTAACTCAAGAATAGTTTTGTGTCTTTGAGTTTAATGATACAAAGGAGGCAAAATTGCCAATGTGGTTCGAGAACCAGGGATATCAGCATCCAGTGGGAACTTTGGAGAGATGCCGAAATGTGGGTCCCAGGAAGGAACTGAGATCTGATTGGACTGGTCCATGGTTGAGAGGCTACACTTCAGTCAATGATTCAATCAGGTCACATATGCTGGTCCCTGAGCCCCACTGAAGAACAAGGCCAGAGGGTTGGCTAATAACACCAATGTCAAGATTGACAAAGCTTACCTGGTAAGGTTTTGTTAGTTGCACTTTACAAAAGAAAGGAGTGAAGCTTCATGAATTGTGAGTTAATTATCTTGTTAGCATCCAGGAGGTAGTGGTGAAATCAAGATGCGTGCCTTGTCCTCCTCTACCACAGTACCGGCTTTTGCCAGTACTCAAAGATAAACAAGCCGGTCTGTTTACCTATTTATTAACTTGCCTGCTTGAAAGTTTGAAACAGCTTGAAATAAAGCAAGTACAAATAACGTAATTATTGCTTCCTATTCTTAGAAGGAGTAATCATGGGTTTAATTTTTCAGTTATGATGTTAGAAAAAGTGAGCATGTTTCTTGGAAAATTAGGGATTATACGTTTTTCTTTTCTAAGCATATCATTTTTAATACCAGTTACTGAAAATATTAGGAAAATAAAGTGGTGTATTGATGGGTGAATTTGATCTTTAAGTTTTAGCATTTTGGACTTTTTGTTTGGTCTGAAGTGCAATTTATATTAAAATCAAAGAAATACTTATTCCTTCATATTCTCTCTCTTTCCCTCTCTCTCAGTGTCTCGAGACTTCCAGCTGAGACCACAATTTTCTAGGACTGGAGGTATATATTATCAATTACCAGCTGCTTTTTAGCTAGATAATTTGATCAGCTTTTCATATTTTTAAATGCCACTTGATTGAACAGTAGTACTAATTATATATAGCATATTACACCATAATAGACTTCTAGTGTTAACAGTGACTAGCAGCATTTTCTGAATTAGACCAATATTTAACACCTCATTACCAAAGCTTTTCATGCTTTAATGGAGAATTCCAGATTTGACATTTCTGTTGTGAAATCATTGCATGACCTATAAATAAAAGAAAAATATAAACATAAATGAACTCTGTCCATTTCTTCACCAAATTAGTAAATGAATAAAAAGCTCTAAAATATCACTTGGTATTCATATTAAAGTTTTAGATTTTCTACAATGAAGCCAAATTTAAAAAATTAAAGCAGTTATTACTTATAAAATGTTATTAAAAGTTTTATTTCTGGATTCAACCATGGCTTTGAAACCTAGAGAGATACAAGATAAACTTTGAGATTTTTGAATCTGCTAGGCCACAGTCAGGATTATGTACAAGATTTTCTGTATATTTATTACCAGGGGAGAATGGATCACAGGATGGGCTGGGCTAGAATAGATCTAATGTCCCTAACTGAGCTTCTAAGAGTGACCTTTGTTGTCCTGTGCTCTTCACATAGGTAACCTTATTTAACTGTCACAATGTGGTATGCTATGGGAACAAGAACTGGAGCTCAAAGGATATAAAGTAGCTCATCAGGAGGTTTTAAAGAAGCACCTCATAATGTCTAATTTCAGTGAACACTTATTTTCATTAGCACCAGGACCTTCCTGAAAATGAAGATTATGTTTGAATGTAGGTCCTTAAGCCCAAAGCACAGTCTATTTTAACATATTGATTTATTATTTTCTAAATACTTCTGTTTAGTGCTATGTATGAGGCTTTAGGTAAAGGGTCTGAGGGGAGGGATGTCAGGAGAAGCTATTCAGCAAATCCTAAAACACGTTGTTGAATGGAAGCAACTGGCCCCCTGAGTCCTAGCTCTTAATGTTGTGTTAACCTTCCTGGAAGGTATATGGGAAGTAGTAGAAGTTCTTTTCCTTTTGCAGCAAGAACAAATGAGAGACTGTGAGATGCCACCATCGACATCTAGGCAGTCTGTTTCCAACTAAAGGAATAGCATGTTTGCCTAAATAACATTTTCCACCATATTTATGTCACTGGAGATGGCTCAAAAATTAGCAAAGGTGATATAGAGTAATACATCCCATGATATTTCCCAGTAGAAAAAGCCAGAAGGACAAATACAATGTGAATTAAGAACAAATTGCCAAATGTTGTTTACAAAAATCTAGTAAATTATTTGAGTTAGCTTCCCGAGATTATTACAATATTAAATGTGAGTCTGAAGTCAGTGTGGGCTACATGTGAAAGGAAAAACTGAACACAATTATTTTCTTCTTACAATTATGATATCAAGCAATTACCAGGCAATTTCTTTTATTTTAAATTTAAATAGCCTCCAATCGTCATTTTTAACCTATAATATTTCAATTCTTCAATGGTACAAAGACAGTATCATGTGTTAGAAACTGTACTTCATATTTTGAATTTTGATCTTCCCAGAGCCAGTGCTACTTTCTGATGACAAAGGGTGGCAGAAGAAGGAAGCGTCCATCAGCCAGCACGAGGGCCAACAGGCACTCAGAGCAGAGGCATTCAAATTTTGGCTTCTTGGGGCCACACTGGATGAATAATTGACTTGGGCCACACATTCAATGTACAAACCCTAATGAAAGGCAAATAACAAAAATTCCTCCATCCATCATTTTCATGATATCCATCATCACACAGAAGTTGAAAGTCCTCACATAATAATCACAGCTACATGGTTTCCATTCAGAGAGTCTTTTATACTCGTTGAGCCTTTTACAATTGTCTCAGGTTTCCTGTCACTGATAAGCATAGTGAATGTGTCTAAGTAGTCAAATCATTGACTTTTCAAAAGCATTTTTGTTTCAGAGGTAAAAGAGGGGAACATAAAACTGTTGGGGTGTTTGGCATTGTTAGAAACCCATGCATCAATGTGTGGTTTGAAGAAGAAATTGTAATTGTTAGTGTGTCCTCACAGTGATCATCATATATTGTGGTACTATTTATTCTTAGTGTCTTTACTCTTGAAAATAGTCACTCACATATACAGGTGATGCCCAAAAGTCATGACATGAATAAAGGTATGATGGTGAAGAGGCAAATTCTTTGGTCTTAGAAGATATGAATATGAAATTGTTGCTTTATACATTTCATCTGAAAATTGACAGGTTACATATGTTGACTGAAAACAAAATCACAAATATACTGAAATATAGTTTCCTAGAAATCTTGAATTCTTTTCCAAATTCTTGTATCAGATCAGAAAGCAAAATATAAAATTGAATAAAATTGCTTATTTAATTTGATCTTCAAATAAATTTTCTTTCATCTGGAACACTGTTATGACTGGAAACATTGCACAGTTTAGTTGGATTTCATATTTAACATACATGTTTAACTCATTTAACTGAGTGCTTAAATCTTTTAGAAACACTAAATCATTAAACCAGTTTTCATCATCAAGTTCTGGCACAAATGTTGTATTTGATACACTAAATGTCTTGGTAACATTTTACAGATCATAAAATAATTTTCAACAATTGGCTGGATCTGGCCATCTCACTTTCCAAAAAGCAAATCACGTCACAGTAGTCAGCATCAAGATTCTTAAGGAGTTCTTGGAATTGGTGATGACTTCTAACCTTGGCTCTTATGAAAATTCAGTGTTGGTAACGATTAGCATGTCTGGTTTCAGTGGTTTTGCATATAAACTGTCTTTATGTACTGTGTACTTATACTCCATTAAAATGTTTGTGTTTGTGGCACCAATTGTATCATACTCCATTCATTTCATGTGTATCCTCTTTTACACACCTTGGCCAGTTCCTACCATTAGTGACCTGTTAGTGACTATACCAGATTTGTTAACAATGAAAATCACTTTAACATATTTCATTTTACTGCTTTGTATAAACCTCTCAATTTTTTTTGTCTTTTAATAATACAAAGAAGCCATTTTTCAGTGACATTATATTTATCATCAATACCTCTAATAAAAATGGCCCACTGAGCTATATGTATACCATCATCATCATTGTCTATCACCAAAACATACATTTTATTACTAGTGGCTTGAAGTTCCAAATTCCTGAACAGATTTTCCAGATTCTTCAATTTTCCTGGTTTTCGTTCTGTGAAATAAACCTGCTTTAGATGTATTCTCCTCTTTTTTAAAAAGATATATATTTTCCTGTTACATTCCCCATATTTAGTTAATAAATATAGCAAGTAGATTTTAATATTTTTGTCATTGCATATTGTATATATAGCTTTGACAATAGATTCTGTCTGAGTTATATCTTCACACTCAAAAAAATTGTTGTGTCTCTGGGAATAGAGTTAAATTGGAAGAGTGCTTACTCAGAATGAATGAAGCCCTGAATTCCACCTCCAGTAGCACATTAATAAAAATATGTGTGGTGGTACACACTGAAATCTCAGCACTTGAAAGATAGTAACAGTAGAATCAAAAGCTCAAGGTCATCCTTAGTCTCGCAGTAAGTTTTAGGACAGCCTAGGCTACATGAGATAGTGACAGTTAAGGATCAAAGTTTAGGGGCTGGTGAGATGGTTCAGCAGTTAGGAGTTTGTACTGTTGTTTCAGAGGACCCACTTTCCATTTCCAGCACCCATATCGGGTGATTCAAAACCACTTCTGACTCCAGCTGCAAGGGAATCTGACACTGACACCTCTGGCCAACAAAGACACCCATGCTTGTGCAATCTTAACAAATACAAAATGAAATTGTAATAATTCCATGCATTCTATCAGACCACAGTGCAATAAAGCTTATAATCAACAACAAAAGAAGCTATAGTAACTACATGAACTCATAAAAATATAATAGAACACTCCTGAATGATGAATGGGTTAAATAAGAAATTAAGAAATAAATAAAACTATTCCTGGAACTAAATGAAAATGAGCACAAAGCTTCTGGGACATTTTAAAAGCAGTTGTAAGAGGGAAGTTCACAGCTCTTAGTGCCTATATTAAAAAAATCAGAAAGAGTACATGTAAATTAATAGTACAACTCAATACACTGGAAAAGCAAGAACAAACCAATCCCAAACATAGTAGATGAGAAGAAATAACAAAAATCAGAGGAGAAATTAATGAAAGAGAAACATAGAAAACAATACAAACAAAATCAATAAATCTAAGAGCTGGTTCTTTGAAACATTAAACAGGATGAACAGACACTTAGCCCAGTTAACCAAAAGAAGGAAGAAGAAAAAAAAAATCCAAATTAACAAAATCAGAGATGAAAGGGGAAACATCACAAGAGCGACCAAAATTAATTAATTAATTAATTCTGGAACATTGTGAGGAAATACTTAAAAAATATATAGTCCTAGCTGGGCGTGGTGGCGCACGCCTGTAGTCCCAGCACTTGGGAGGCAGAGGCAGGCGGATCTCTGTGAGTTCAAGGCCAGCCTGGTCTACATAGTGAGTTCCAGGACAGCTGGGGCTACAGGGAGACCCCATTTCAAAAAGACAAAATATATATATATATACTCCATTTTATTCAAAAATCTAAAAGAAACGGATGAATTTCTAAAGTCACAGTTACCACCAAGGTTAAACCAAGAAGAGGTCAATAGTTTAAACAAACCCAGAAAAAATAAGGAAATTGAAACAGTAATATAAAACCTCCTGTCTGAAAAAAAAAAAAAAAACAACCCAGCCCAGATGGATTCACAGTACAATTTTACCAGACATTCATAGAAGAGTTAACACCAATACTGCTTAAATTATACAAAAAGCTAGAAACAGAGGGAAAACTTCCAAACTCATTCTATGAAACTAGTATCACTCTCACACCAAAACCAAGAAAAGACACAAAGAAAAAGAAAACCATAGACCCATATCCTTAACAAACATATATGCAAAGATACTCAACAAAATACTTGGGTGCCACATACAGGCACACATCCAAAAGATCACCACCACAGGCAAGTTGGCTTTATCTCACAATCGCAGGAATGGTTCAATATATGTAAGTCAATAAATGTAATAAAACATGAATGGACTTTAAGACAAAAACCACATGATCACCTCAATAGATACAGGAAAGTCCTTTGAAAAATCCAACATGCATTCATGTTAAAAATCCTAGAAGGAATTGGTCTGGAGGAAACATACCTCAACATAGTTAGAGCTATATACAAGAAACCCACAGCCAACATCATTCTAAATGGAGAAAAATTGGAAGCATTCCCAATAAAATCAGGATCCAGACAAGGCTGTCCACTATCTCCAGTCCTTTTCAATATAGTGCTTGAAACTCTTGCAAGAGCAATAAGTCAAGAAAAGGAAATTAAAGGAGTTCTAATTGGAAAAGAAGAGGTCAAATTATCACTATTTGCAGACAATATGATATTATACATAAGAGATCCCCCCAAATTCCACCAGACTGTTAGAAATGGTTAAAACTTTCTGTAAAGTGGCAGGTTCTAAAATCAACTTAGAAAAATCAGTAGCCTTTCTATTTGCCAATAACAAGCACTCAGACAGCGTATTCAAGGAAACCATTCCATTCACAAAAACCTCAAAAAAATATTTAGGAATAAATTTAAGCAAAGACTATAAATATCTCTACAAAGAAGATTTTAAATCTTTAAAGAGACAGAAGACACTAGGAGATGGAAAGACCTACCATGTTCATGGATTGGCAGAATAAATAGGGTGAAAATGACCATCTTACCAAAAGCAATCCATAGATTCAATGCAATGCCAATCAAAATACATATGATACTTTTCACAGAGATAGAAAAAAAATCCTAAAATTCATATTGAATCACAAAAGACCCGGGATAGCCAAAACAATCTTGGGCAAAAAGAACAATACTAGGGGATCACAATACCAGACCTCAGATTGTGTTACAGAGCTATGGTCATAAAAATAGAATGGTACTGGCACAAAAATAGACACGTAGATCAACAGAACACAGTAAAAGACCCAAACGTGAGGATATTCAATTTAAGCCACTTGATATTTGACAAAAGTGCCAAGAACACACTATGGGAGAAAGACATCTTCAACAAATGGTGCTGGTAAAACTGGATCTCCACCTGTAGAAGAATAAAATTGGACCCTTATCCTTACCCCTGCACAAAAGTCAACTTCCAGTGGATCAAAGTCATCAATATAAATCCTGAAACTTCTAGAAGAAAACGTAGGCAGTACCCTCCAAGATATGCATTTAGAAAAGGATTTTCTAAATCTGTCATCAGCTGCTCTGGCATTAAGGTCAACAATCAGTATCGAGACTTCATTAATCTACAAAGCTTCTGTACAGGAAAAGAAACAACCAAGGAAGGGAAGAGGAAACCCACTGAGTGGGGGAAAAGTTTTACCAGCTACACATCTGATAGAGGATTAATATCCAGGATATACAAAGAACTCAAAAAACAAAGAAACAATAAAATAAATGACCCAATAAAACAGATGGTCTATATCCAGAGGACTATGAGCATCTCTCAAAATGTCCTGTAACTGTGATGGGTCACCTGTCTTCTTGATCAAAGAGGCAAGAGAGACCTCAACACATGGATTTGAACCAGTGTCCAGACTGCAAAGAGCAGGGTCAAGAGAAAGGAAATATTTCCTCCATGCTTACAAGTGAAGTCAGCTATGGTCGAGCAGAACCTTTCTTTGACTTATCTTCACATAGGAGGAACTGGTAAAAGATAGGAGCCCATGTTATCCCTGAGGAACAGGTCCTCAAACAACCTTAAGAGTAAATTGGTTTATCTGGGTCAACTATATGGTCTTAAACACCCAAAGGAAAGTATAACCAAAGATTAAAGGGATCAATATAACTCTTTAAAAGTCCATGTGTATAGCTAAAAGCTACATACCAGAAACTTTGGCCAGTGTAGCCCAAGAAACTCCCAGACAGTAACCCAGCGTATAACTGTGAAAATGAACCACAGACCCCAATCTTATCTAAAGGAATATTGGCAACTGATTGCTACTAGATGAGGAACAGCTGATCTTCCTAAAGCAAGGAACTCTAGATAGTCTGACTAGTTTCAGCGGATGTACAAGCACCCAAGAACAGCTGGGGGTGCCAACAACACAGTAGACAGTAACAGGGATTACGGAGTATATGGGCTCCAGTGGAGGTGGGGGGAGACTATAAGAGCGTGTCATTTGGGATGTGGGTATATAGATGAATAAGGTTGTTTGGAATGTTCTGTATAAAATACACACAAAAATAACAAATAAAATAAAAGAGTTATATGTGAGGAAGAAGCATAAAAATTTGTTCCTTGTTAATTAGTAGAGGTGAAACACATTACCATTGAAATCTACCTAATGATTTTGTATCCATGCTTAGGTGGCTCTCAGAAGGTAACCTACTGTGACTAGTAATAATCAGATACATAGAGATTCGAGACACATGTGCAAACATTTAAGTGTTAGTAACATTAAAAATGAGTTTTTCTGTATGAAACAGTGTATTTTAAAATGAAATGGAAATCTTTTTTAAAGGTTAAAACCTCATTCAATTTTATGTCTTATAAGGGTTTTACGGAGTTCAATATTGTATAACTGTATTAATTCAACTGTGTACCTAAAAATATACAGCCAATATTGAAAGAGATGAATCTGTGCTCTGGAAATTGTTATTGAATATGTTAACACTATAATGAAATGCTTCTTCTAATCATATGGTTAACAAATAAATAATTTTTAGAAGATTAAAAAATAATAATTTTAAAAAAATGGGATATAGACCTGAACAGAGATTTCTCACATGAAGAAATAAAAATGACTAAGATACACCTTAAAAAGTGCTCAACATCCTTAGTAATTAGAGAAATGCAGATAAAAACCACTTTAAGGTTCCATCTTACCCCCGTCAGAATGGCTAAGACCAAGAGAATGAAAGGTACCAAATGCTGGCAAAGCTGTAGAGAAAGGGGAATGCTCATTCACTTCTGGTGGGACTGCAAACTCATGCAACCAGTACAGAAAGGAATGTGGGGAATTCTCAAAAACTAAAAATGAATCTGCTGTATGATTTGGTTATGCCACTCCTTGGCTTATACCCAAAGAACTCATGCTACTGTACAGTTACCCTAAATTCGTGTTATTTCTGTTCTCTTCACAATAGCTAAGAAATGGAAACAACCTAAATGCCCATCAACCAACAAATGGATAACACAAATGTGGTACATTTACACAATGGCAGTTAGCAAAGATGAAACTATAAAATTTGCAGGTAAATGGATGGAGCTAGAAAGTTATACTAAGTGAAATAACACAAATGCAGAAAAGAAAGCAATATATGTTCTCCCTCATTTGCTGATTGTAGCACCCATTTCTTATATGTGAGTATATAACCTGATGTAACACCAGGAGTCAGGAAAATGGAAAGGGTACATGGAGGTAAAGGAAAAGAAAGAATCCAAAAGAGGGGGATTGTAGGCCACAGATATTACCACAGGGGATGTGGGGGAAAGTGGAAGTTTTTGACTGTGGGAGGAGAAAGGAAGGACATACAGGGGGCCATGGAGGGGGCGGAAGGAACTCAGGAGAGGGGAGATGGCAGGAGACAGGTGTTACTGAGTGGAGGGTGGGGATAATGGAGGCACTTGGACTGGGAAAGGAGGACCTCAGTCAGATAGGATGGATGGACACTGCATAGAGATGAATGGATCTTGGGGGGCTAGGGAAGCCATTGGGAAATGTGTTGCCTCCAAAACCCCCGGAGAAATGCACATACAGTTCCTGAACATTACTGTATATGTATACCTGGGGGGTGTATGGCAAGGAACACAGTGCCAGAAAAGAGAGATCTCCCTTCAAGTGGTTGGTCAGAGTGGTCCACGAGACTCCCAAAATAGCACAAGTTATTTCCATAGCTCTTGCTTATCTCCAAGAACCAGAAGATAACCCACTGTTGAAGACAAGACATATTTTGGACATAGGACTTGGAGTAATGGAGCAGGAAAGTGATCCGGAAGACTTCTACCTGAATTTTGGCTCACATAGTGCTAGGTGATAACACACAAGTTGCTAAGGAAAAAGAATCAATCAATAGTCCATTCCAGTCCTAAACTTCATAACCATAATGACTGGCACAGCAAACTACCTCTACTGGTACAATAGTGGCACTGTTATCTGGGAGGGTAATACATAGCTATTAATTGGACTTAAAGCCCTCTCAATGGGATGGAAGTCATGGGTGGCACTGTAAACACAGCCAAATACACTAGAGAGGTCATAGATCCTAGAGAAAACCCTATCATAGCCATATCTCTAGATAAATGAAATTTCTTACCATATGATAAATACAAGTGTACAGACAAGTGTACTGTACACCACTCATCAAAGAAGTTTCTTTTTGCAACAGATGGATGTTACTTCAGAATCCTAAAACTGCTCAGATACAGAGAATATACATCTGAGAGAGGCCCAGTTCTAGGTGACACATCCATAGTTGACCCTCTACACCTAAGGTTCATGGCACAAGGGGTAGAGAGAAAATTAATGCATCCCTCAACTCTCACGAGTGAAACTCTTATACAACAGAGTGTGATGAACAAGAGGGCCGCAACTGGCCAAGTTTTAAAGAATAAGAGACTGCAGAATGTGTGTCCCTGGATAGGACTCCTATATTAAATCTCACCCATCTGTGGCTCAGGAACCATTGCAGAAGAGGAAGCAGAAAGATTGTACGAGCCAGGTTTGGTCCATGCTCATAGAGAAGCAGAGGTGTTCAGGTCACTGGAAGCTTGCACATGTGAACTTGTGGCAATGGTGGCATCGAGCACAGAATCCATGACTACTCAATCAGACAAGGGCCCAGAGTGGAGCATGAGAAATGGGTGGCTGGTGGGCCCTAGTCTGGGAACCATTAGATATTGATTACTACTGGAGGAAGCAGAGTAGGCCTTCCTTATGATCTAGGCTGACTACATTCCAGTGGATGAATTTGCAGAGAAGGACATCTGGGTACAAACACTTGATATATATGGTGGAATGCATGAGGTATGGTGTGGGGGAGTTAAATTTGGTTAAGGACTGTTGTATGAAATGTACAAAAGCTCATTCAAAATTTAGAAAAAAAAAGAATTATGGTCCAGAAACTTTTGCATCATTCATACAGACTTGAACATTTTTCATAGTACGTATTAAGAAGGATAATCAGAATTCTTCCCTGTGTTCTATGAAGCAAGGTTGTTTCATGTTCCAGGTGGTGATGGCTAGTGACCATTTGTGTGTCACTTGTACCATGCAACTGCCTGGCTTAAGGGAAAATAAAATGCATGATATGCATAAATACTTAGATTTTTAAAGAAACTATGCGCTCTGCTCCCAGGTGGGTAAATACAACCTTGCAATGACATGAAAGGGTAGGTTCAGAATGAGAATGTTCTCCCTAGATTTCAGCAGGTAAACAGCAGTATGATCAACAAGCCCTTCCTTCCCTAACCGTGGCTCAGTGTTAGCATGCTTGGGCAGGAAACCTTCACAGGGTACAACTGAATATAATGGGCTCCTTTTGATTGAAGCAGTCCATGCAGGGAAGACAGCTGCAGTCTGCTTCTGGGCCACACTCCATTTGGCTGGATATAAGGTTTTCCTTGAGGGGAAATTAGCGCTCAGAATCTATAACTCTACAACACTTACCTGATCACACCTCTAAGTTCCTAACAAGAACTTTCACCTGTATTATGGCTTGAAACGAAAGAAAAACGAATGGGGCTGCTTTTCTAGAATTTTCTCACACTGTGTTCGGATGTTTCCTGGCCCGAATACACTGTTCTGAAGAATTCTCAGTGAGAGTTGGAAGGACAGAGGTCTAAGGGAGCCATTATTAGGTCAACTTCCTCCAGGCCATTGCACCCACATAAGGAGCTCCAGTTTCCAGCCCACAAATCCACACATTTTGTTCCCGCGAGATGGTGAGGTTGTTTCCATAGAGTTTTAGTTGGCCCTGAGAAGGAAGCCTGGCATGAAGCTGCCTGGAGCTGGAGCCTCCCTGAGGGCTGCAGAAGGAAGCACTGCTTCAGCTTAGCAGGACCTTTGCTGCAGCAGGTGACAGGCTGGCTGCCCCAGGCCCTCAGGACCTCAGCCTTTGCTGGTGGCTGTCAGCTTTCACCTTAAAGCCCTTTGAAGCCGAGACTCCTGTGAGAGGGGAAGCGGCCAGCGAGTGCCTCTATTTTGCCCTGCTGGCTGATGGGAGTTTGCTCTGGCAGAAGTGTGTACTGTGAATACACGATTTCCAGGTTAAAACCACCACTGGGTACGCGGAGAAATCACTCGCAGCTCATCCAAAGGAATGAATTCAAAAGCTGTGGCTGAGCCTCTGTTGAGCAACCTTTACTCTGGACTTTTGAAGTGGCTTTGGTGGGTGTGGCATTGGTCTTCATTGTCACCATTCGACAGTGACAAGGGGACAGAAAGGCTGTGGAAAAGGTCTGCAACAAGCTGAATAAAACCGAGTTGGGCATGGTACACCTGTAACACTGAGGCTGAGTCAGGAAGCCCCATGTTAAGTCTGAAGACAGGCTGAACTACGTAGCAATATTTTGTCTTTACAAAACAGTAATAAGTAAAGAAGTTAAAAAAAAAAAAAACAGAACAAGGAATACTTAAATGAAGAGAGAGCCTACAGAATCTTTCTTTGTATGTGTCCCAGTCTGGACCAAGTGATGTTACTGCTATTGATCTTAGTTTTGTTTTGCTAATTGGATATACCTGCTTTAGGGCATGCATTTAAAAAGCAACATGCAGAGCTGGGCACTTGCAACCATGGAACTAAGACAGATAATGGGAGAGCCTATAAGGTATGAATGATGTAGGTTTCAAGTAAGATACAGAAAATAGGAAGATGGACAGTGAATGGAAAAGTGTATGTGTGTGTGTGTAGGGCTTTGATAGAATACAAGAAAGGTACTGGCTGGATTGATAGAGGTTGGGCAGACTCTTAGTCATTGATGATAGTGGTAGAAGTTAGGTCTACTGTATGTGGTAGTTAATCTTGTAGAAGCTGATAATCGAGGTAATGGCTACTTGGATTTTGGTGGGAAAGTATTCACAAGGTAGTGATCAATAACAAGTGTGGAAGGCCAGGAACCATTATTGAAAAAGAAAATTACCCACAAGACTCTGTATGGAATAATAGAGTGGTATTCACAGAATTGTTTGGAAAGAAAAATTGGAGAACACTATGAGTGTGCGAGCCATTGGGATGCATTAGCCCCAGCAATGACCTCCAGCTGCCTTCTACCCAGCTGGCCATCAAAGTCTACAGAGGGCTTGAATGCAGATTTCAGGAAAGACAATAGGAGAGGCAGCTTGTGTACATATCTTGACAATACCATCATCATTGACTAGCTCTCCAATGTGACTTTTGGGTTGTAATAAGTATAAGGTTGGTATGAACTCACCTCACCTATCTTTCTCCTCCTGGAAGTTTCTCAATACTGGGGCTGTAGAGATTGCTCAGTGGTTACAAACTCTTGTTGCTTTTCCAGAGAACCTGAGATCAGGCGTTAGCATGCAAGTCAGGAACCTCAAGGTCTCTGACTCCAGCTTCAGTATATGGGCCACCCTCCTCTGGGCACTATGGGTATCCACCAGTAAACACACACAGACATAGACACACACACACATAGACACACACACACATAGACACACACACACATAGACACACACACACACACACACACACACACACACATGCTATAATAAAATAAATCTAGAAAAGAATCACAATGCCAAGATTACTTTCTTTTCTTCTCAGTTGAAAATCTCTTATAATGCCAAAGACTCTGAATAGATCATAACCTCAAGGGAGAAAAACAAGAAAGCCCAGTCCTGGAGTAGCAAAAGCCTAGAACTTCAGAGGAACGTTTGCATTCTCCTTGCGCAGCGCTGACTGATATGGGGGCATTTGCACCTGCTAACAATTCTGCTCATGAGGCAGCCTCCACCCAGTGCTGCTACTGTTGTTTACTCCACACCATTTACTTAACAAATTTGTCCTATACTCTTGAAAAATTTAAAAGCTGAGCATTTGCAAAATGAATGCCTGTATCAGCATACGTCAATATTAAAATATGAATGCAAGTTTTTGAGTGTGTCCTCATTTTACAAAGCCTCTAAAATCCTATACATTATGTGTCTTTCATATAGCAATGATTTACAAGTTACGTATTTTGGAGGTCAGGACTGGCAGCATTTTTGACTCAGTCTGAAATAATAGTATTAGTTGTAATACTTGACAGCATAAATTTGTTCACCTACAAACTTTACTTTGCATCAGAATTGTGCAGGAACGGTATAGACAGATGGTACATTTGAAAGCAATACAGTTGTCTCTGTCACTATGTGTGTGTTTTCAAAGTCTATGGAGACCACTGAAGCAATGGCTTAGCTATCTGAAAGAATTTCTTGGTTTTGGTATCTTTACTTGCCAGAAGTTATTCAGAAACATTTTTTTTATTACCAACCAAGACAGTAAATCAATTCTTAGAGTCAGATTTCTAGATTCTTTAAAAGTTTTTAAATTAAAAATTTGAGATTTCATACAATATAATTTGATGGTATACAGATCCCCTCCCCTCCCCACACCTTTTTCTATTGACTTTCTACCTGAAATAATGTATGCTATACATTATATACACACATTATATAAATATATATGATGTAATATATAATATCTATGCTAATACACACACATATATTTATATATGTGTGTGTTATTGCGTCTATTGTGTCCCAAAACGTCCTTTGGTGTGGGTCCATCCAATGGAGCCTGGCTAACCTACCAAGAGTCCCATCCATGAAAGAGACTGTCTCTGCCTCTCCCAAGAGCCATTGGTTGTCAAGAGTTCCTTAGGTTGCGTTTGGATTTCTTACCAACTTCCCTACTTCTACTTTGGAACTTTGTCTGACTTGACCATATGTGGGACTTACATCACCCTTGATATGAGTTCATGACTAACTGCTAGGTATCTGGAAAACTCTATTTTCTTGTGCCCATCCACCGTCTCTGGCTCTCACAATCTTTCCACGCCTTCTTTTACAATGATCCTTGAGCTCTGGGATGCAGAAGGTTGGTATAGGTATCCTATTCATGGATAAGTACTCTGTAGCCTCTTTTTTTCTGCACATTGGCCAATTGAGGATTTTTGTGTTAATCACCACGGACTAAATAAAGAAACTGCTCTGGTGAGAGTTGACAGATGCATTATTAATCCATTGGTATATAAGTCATTAGGAGTCAATTTATTTTTTTTATTTTATGTTTATAAGTGTGCTGCCTGCATGTGTTAAGTGCACGCATGTAGTATAATGCCTGCGGAAGTCAGTGAGAGGCATGGAGTCCCTGAAGTTGGAGTTACAGATGGTTGTTAGCCTCCATGTTGGTGCTGGGAAATGAACCTGGGTCCTCTGTAAAAGCAGTCAGTGCTCTTAATCGCTGCATCAGCTCTCCAGTCCCATGGAGTCAGTTTAATATTATAACTAGTAGAAAACTAGTATCAGGTTTACCTTTACATCCTGTGACCTGTTTAAGCCTGATATCAATGTGAGGTGAGGGTTCTGTCCTATTAAGTGGGCCTTGAGTTTAATTGGAGAATGATTGAGGTTACTCCCACAATATTCACGCCACAATGGTCCTGGTGGGTATATCTTATAGGCCTGTTGTTGTAGCTCATAGGATTAAGAGCTCAGTAAGACTGATGTTTATTTTTTCTTTCTGGTGGCATGACTAGTGCCTTCCAACAAGCCAATGGAGATGAGGCTCTGACATCAGTACCCACTTAAATTCTCCTTTTTTGTTCTAAACAACATGCATGTAGTGTTTTCAGCAATAGGATCTTTCTGCCAAGTTCTGGTGGGTAACCAAGTGCAAGGGCAATGGCCAGTAATGTTTGAGGGTCGATGGGGACCCTGGTAAAAAGCTTTAAGGGAGGGTATCCACCCCTAGCATTGGGGTCTTATTTTGTTAGCCTATGGTGGTCTAGTAAGGGCAATATCCTCTTGCTATGAGTTAAAGGAGTTATAAGCTAATTTCTTTTAATTTATTTTCATAGTGTGTATGTATATACTTCAAGAAGTGTCTGTGTGGTTGAATTCCACGTGGCTTTTTCTAAAGGACTATAGTGTTACTTATCCCTTCCTATTTGCCTCCCATTCCCTGTCCTACCATTCCCTACCCCATTTAACCCTACTACTAGTAATATCCCCTTTTTCCCTTTGTATCACTGGATTCTACCACTTATGACAAGAAGCACCCCCACAATGGCTATTTGTTGGTTTCCTGATTCTATGAATTTTCAAATTGAAGCATACATATCTAGGATTTCAAAGCTAGCATCTAGCTATGAGAGAGCACATGTGACTTTTATCTTTCGGGGTCTGGGCTACCTCACTCAGGATGATCCAGAATTTCATCCATTTGACAGTGAATTTCATAATTTTATTCTTTTATGAGCTGAATAATATTCCATTGTGTATATGTTCCACAGCTTCAATACCCATTCAACAGTGTTGATAGTCATCTAGGTTGTTTCCAATTTCTGGCTGTTATGAGAAGAGCAGCAATGAACATGGATGAATAGGTATTTCTGTAGTAGGATATAATGACTTTGGGATATATGCCAAAGAGTAGTATGGCTAGATCATGCAGTAGATCAGTTTTGAGATTTTTGAGGAGTTTCTGCTCTGAATTCCATAATGGTTACACTGGTTTGCACAGCCACCGGCAGTGGATAAGAGTTCCCCATTCTGCACATAATCACCAGCATTTGCTGCTGCTGTTGTTGTTGTTATTATTGTTGTTGCTGTTTTGATTTATCCATTCTAAGTGGGTAATATGAAATTTCAAATTTGTTTTAATCTTCATTTTCCAGATGAATAAAGATGTTGAAGTTTTAAAAAGTATTTTCCATTTGCGTTTCATCTTTAGAGAGCTCTTTGTCCAGTTTTGGGTCCCACCTTTTAATTGGCTTGTTTGGGTTTATTTTTTTTAGTTTGATGTATATCCTAGATACTGATCTTCTGTCAGAGGTATAGCTGGTAATGATTTTTTTCCAATTCTATAGGTAGACCTCTTCACTCAAATGATGGTGTCCTATGATGTATAGAAGCCTTTTGGTTTCATGTAGTCTCCTTTGTCAATTGTTGGACTTAGTGCTCGTCCTATAGAACAATTCAAGACTATTACTGATACATATTTATACAACTTCTTCTGTGCTCTTCAGCTAAAGGACCAAAGGATACTCTGGATACTCTTCTGCAGCCCTTGATGGTAAAATCATGATACAATACAATGCTTCCACATCAACCAGCATCTCTGTTCTCTTTATTTTTCTCTGACATATAATTTAAGAAAGTCAGGGCTAAAGATATTAATGACCTGTATTAGTTACTTTTCTGTTGCTATCATAAAACATATTGCCAAGGCAACTTGAAGAAGGAAGAGTTTCTTTGGCTTATGCTTCCAGATTGACGAGTCCATTACAGCAAGGAGGCTCAGCAGCAGAGGCAACCAGGGCAGACTGCTGAGCGACTCACATCTTCAAGCAGGCACACCATCAGAGAGGCAAGCTGGCAAGGGAAATTATCTATGAACTCTCGAAACCTGACCCCAGTGACACGTTCCCTCAAGTAAGACAATACCTCCTAGGGATTTCATGACTTCCCAAAACATTACCACTGACTGACCAAGTGTTCAAATACTTGAACCTGTGGGGGACACTTCATTCAACCTTCCACATGATCTTATTATTTCTAAATTATGAAGAATTTAATTGATATCAATATTTTGTTTTCCTATTCAGTCTTTAAAAATTTTTCTACCCTTTTCCATTATTGATCTATCAATCTGTTTATCTATATAGATATCATCTATCTACCTCTGCTTCTCTTTCACTCTCTACTGAGGAGGTTTATTATTTGAAAGAGCATCAATACTGTGTTTGTCGAGTGTTTGGGGATTCAAGTGTTCTTCTCCTGACTTGTTCCCTTTGAGTCTGCTGTGTCATACTTGCCAATCATGTAATAACGTCTTACTCATTTCTAAATGATGAACGATTTAATATGTTATTTTTAACTCTTGGGGGATGATAGTGATGTTGAGGTGGCCAATGAGACAGGATTATAGAGCCTTGTAAGAGATTCTGAAGAGAAGAGTACTGGTTTTTTCTTAGTCCTAAACGTGTCTCAAAGAGAAATACCTGCTTTTCCCAATGTGTAAACTTCTAGCCCTCCCTAAACATTGATTAAGCATTTCATTCCTTTATATCCTTCAAGACTAGCTATACATTTTTACTGTCATAGGTCCATCCAGGTTCTTGTTCTCACTTCTATACCCTAAGTACTCCTGAATGCCAATAGGAAAATCCTAAAAGAAACTGAGCTACTTCAGTTCACTGTAACTTATGAAAATGGCCTGAAAATTACTATTTTTTTTCTGTTTAAGGCTCAAAAGCTGAAGGAATTTTCACCAAAAGGAAGCTAAAATGCAACTGTAGTACTGAAGAAAAGAAACGTGTCATCCCTGACCATCCCTGAATATTATATGTAATGTATATTACTGAATTTTTGTATTTCATACAAAATATCTTTATCATCTTTTTACCCCTTCGCCGATCTGCACCCTCCCATAGCCTACCCCCCTACCAGATTTCATGCACTCTGTTGTTTATGTTAAGGATTATTGAGTCAAGTTAGTATACCCAGATTCCCCTAGTGTAGGTTCATCCACTGGGGTCTAGTCAATCTATCAAGAGTCCTTCCTTTTTTATTCTTCTTTCATTTATTCATTTCATTTATTTCATTATTTTATGTGGCTTTTGGATACCCTAACATTCCCCCCTCTGAAGAGGTAACCCTAAAATCTTTTACGGAGTAGATACAAGCTCCTAGATATTTTTGACTCCTTTAAAGACCAACTCTCCGTAACCCAGAAGTAATTTTTTGCCAATAGTTCTGAGGCCTTCTGTCATTAATTTCCCCAGTTCTGTGCTGGGATTTTGTCTGCTTGAGTTTGCATGAGTGTTGTGCGTACTGTTCCCATTGCTGTAAGTTCATAGGAGAAATGCTCGAGGAATCTGTAAGACTCTTGTTTCCATTTGGTCATGCACCTCCCGCCCTGGTTCTTGCAATCTTTCAAATATTTCTTAATAACAGCTGGAATCTGATCCTGTCCAGAAAGTGGCAAGACAGAAATTTCTGAAGAAGAAAATGAAACTCTTGAAGGAAAGATTATTATTTACAAAAATGCCCTTTCTATGAATGTGTCTCTCCTTTGGCTGTAGGAAAGCAGGAAGCCTCTCTGGAACAAGAAGTCAGAGCTTGTGGACAGTAGTTTATTTATGAACATCAATGACAGCCCTGGAGCAGTTAATTCCATTTCTCTCGTACTTCACACAGATTAGAAGGTGAAGGAAGTGTTTTTTATTTCAATTTCCTAAAAAGGAATAATAGTTTAGCACAGCTTCTAAACTTACAAACTCTTTCACAATTGCCCTTAGTCATTATTTTGATGTCACTAAAAAAACTAACAGGTTCTCTAACAGTTCATTAGATTGATGTTAATTGAATTATGATGGGAATTCTCATGCCCTATTCTGATTTTCCCGAGTCTCCCTTTGAGAGAAAAAATACCCCCAAATCATTGTCAATAAATTAATATATTTCCTTCTTCTAAACAGAAAATGAATATTAAAAAAATTGGTACTTAATAAACAATATTGACTATTTCAGAAATAATTTCTTTGCTGGAAACTCAGAGCTTACAGATAATATTTTAGAGATTTAAGTAATTAATCTCTCATTCAAACTCCTGGTTTTCATAATCTTAAAATGTTGGGAATCAATTCAAAGAAAATAAAATGCATGAAAAGGATAAATTTTGTGGTGAAATTGATTTTTTTGGCTTATCTTTGTCCTTGTAAGTACATTTGGGCTATTATATGTGAAATTAATCAATACTCCAAACCTGTTAAAGAATGCTTTTATAACTTGTTATGAAAAAAGGCAGAGAGAGGTCCCATTTTTCATATGTGACCCTGCAGCATTGTGGTTTATAAGAGACTTTCCCATTTTCAGCCTAAACAGCAATCTGTGCTTGCAGCTGTTCCATCTGAGCAACCTGATTAAAATGGAAAGATAACTTTCCTGTCCTCACTGTATTTGATGATTGCTACAATAAATGGTCACAGTCTTCTCTCTCTGGATAGGTTATTTTCCTGAAGAAACTTGACACCTTTTACCTCTGGGTTTTCAACACTTTTCTTTTTTAGGCTGCTAGTGAAGACCATTTGATCAAAACCTCTTTTACAACCAAGGGCCCACCTCATTATTAAACTAGTCAAATAAACAGCATGCTGTAATGGAAAATGAGTTCCTTAGTGGATTTGAGAGAGAAGACACAAATAAGTAGAATTGCTTCAGAAATATCACAGAAAAAATTGTGCTTTTTAGCATTTTATTCTTGTATATGAATTTAAGAAATAGTGAGTTAGGGAAGAATGCTGCTCCTAGATAATGTTTTCCTGCTTGCAAGCACATGTTGATATAGAAGCAAGGTATGTTTTCTAAAGCAAGCAACATTCTATCATCTATCTATCTATCTATCTATCTATCTATCTATCTATCTATCTATCTATCTATCATCTATCTATCTATCTATCATCTATCTATCTATCTATCTATCTATCTATCATCTATCTATGTATTTATTTCTATTTTAGGTATCTGAGTGTTGTGCCTCATGTATGTAACTGCATTTGAGTTGTGCAGTGCCCAGGAAGGACAGAATAGGACATCTGGTCCCCTGAACTGGAGATAACAGTTGTAAGCAACCGCTGGGATTCAAATCCAGGTCTTCTGCAAGAGCAGCCAGTACTATTAACCACTGAGCCACTTCTCTGTTCCTGCCAATATTCTGTTTCTAACTATGGGTGAAGCAGCACTTTGGGTTCTGAAATATAAAGGCCCAAGATACATTTAATACATATCTGAGTCGAAAAGAGACCGTGGTTGTCTAATCAACGCAAATAAAGCCTTATCTTTATCAGTCCCTAACAGAAAATCACCAATCTTCCCTTGAGCATGTCCACAAATAGAAGTTTTGTACTTCATGAAGAATTCATTCCATTATTACTTAACATTAGTGGTTAGAGAACTTTCTTCATGTGTTGAAAAAATAGTCTGCTTCTGAACTTTTCCTCCTATTTTTCTGTTTTAGATGATTTCATAAATGAGTGCTGTATCTATTTTGTTTCCAGCCCTCCCTCTCTGCTCTCCAACAATGCTCATGCCCATCTTCCCTCAGTTTATTTTCCTATCCTTTGATTTATACATCATATAAATATATGAGATCATTTTGTGGTGCTTATGTGCACATGTGCTTAGTGCCGAACGCTTGGGAATGGATAACCTCTCCAAGAAGATTATCCTTGGAAAAAAAACAAAACTGATTCCTCAGCTCTTCTGGCGGTGAGACCCTACAAAATTCCTCTCATCCACATTAGCATATCAACTGGTGTTATTATGTAAGTTTTGTTAGACAACCATATTGTGGAGAGTTCATTAGTAACGCTTACCTATCATGTCTAGAATGCATTGACTAGCAGAAGGTTTCTTAATCCTCAGGTAATTATAATCTTTCTGTCCCATATTTCATGATTTTCCCTGAGCCTTAGCTGTAGTGTTTGCATTGTAGAAAAAGAGACTGTGGGGGGAGAGGAAGGTGGCTAGGCACCACACAGTACTTTACTATCTGAATTATGAATCATGAAACTTTGTAATAGTCTCCACCTCTTTCAAAAAGAAACCTCTTTGAAGAATGGGGAGAGCAGCACTTGTCTGTGAATATATGGATAAATATTTAGAATACAGAAAGAAATGACATCGATTTAGGAAACTGTAATATTTCTCCACTAGTACATATACCTCCCTAACCATGAATGAATGCTTGCCTATGTTTACTGTATGGGGCATGGATTCACTCCTATTGAGTGGTCCTTAGTTAGACAACTGTTGATTATCCCCCCAAATAAAGGTGCCAATATTACATCAATAGAAATATTTCTTTGGGCTGGTCGTTGTTGTGGTTCATAGGCTTTACACATATGTAGGACCATTGGATTGTTTTTTTTTTTCCCTTGGCAACCTCCAATACTATGAAAAAGAATCTTTACTGGGGAGAATTCCAGGTCAGTTCTAGCTCAGTTGCTCTAATTGTGACTGAAGTGTGTGGTGTCTTTAGCAATAGGGTCTTACCTTCAAGCTCTAGGAGGCCACAAAAGATTATGTCAATAGCCTGATTTATTTTGTAAGTCTCTTGGACTACCCTGAACAATAACACAAAGGGAGGTTTCTCTTGCCTAGGCAATATAGCCTTCATATATATGCATGTATTCACATGCACATGTACACACACACACACACACACACACACCACAAACCACACATACACCATACACACCACACACCACAAACCACACATACACCATACACACACCACACACACCGCACACACACACACTCACACACACACACACAACAAGCCAAACATACACCATACATACCACACACACACACACACACACACACACACACACATACACATACAGAGGCTTATTAAATAACACATTTTTCCCTGGTTTGCATGCCACCTAAGCCTTATTTCTCTCTGGTTTCTCTCCTCCCTGGCTTACCCTCCCTTAACCTTCTCCAGTTAAAATACCCACCATTTTGTCCATTTCCTCCTTGGAATGCTGTCCTACTGTCCCCCTCTCACAAGATCCTGTCCCCTTCTCCCCATGGTCTCTTTTTCCATTTAGGTTGATTTTATCTGTGGGTTTGTCATATATAGCTTTTATCATGCTGAGATATGATTTTGTCAGTCTTGTTTTCTCTAGGATTTTTATCAAGGAGTCATGTTGGATCTTGTTGTGATTCTTGTCTTTTAGTTTATTCACATGCCCTATTAAGCCAGCTGTTAATAAATGAGACATCATTAAATTGAAATACTTCTGTATGGAAAAAAAAAACCAACAATCACGTGCTGGTGAGGTGGCTCAGTGGTTAAGAACATTGGACCTGCGTTTGAATCCAAGCATCTACATGGAAGCTATCAACCATCTCTAACTTCAGTTTCAGGGAATCCAATGCCCTTTTCTGACCTCCACAGACACTGCATGACACAGGGGCACTTAAATACATGCAGACAATACATTAATACACAAAAAATAAAAATTATAAATAAAATAATTTTAAAAATAAAATATTGAACTCAGTATAAACTCACTAAGACATAAAATTGAATGAGGTTTTAAGGTTTAAAAATGATCTCCATTTCATTTTAAAATATACTATTTCATACAGACTCATTTTTTAATGCTACTGACACTTAGATGTTTGCACATGCATCTCTAATCTCTATGTATCTGATTATTACTAGCCATAGTCTGTTACTTTCTGAGATCCACCTGAGCATGGATATAAAATCATCAGTAGGTTTCAATGGTAATGTGTTTCACTTCTACTAATTTACATGGCACAAATTTTTATGCTTCTTCCTCAAAAATAACTCTTTTTAAAAAATTTGTTGGATTTCTGTGTGAATTTCATACAGAACATCCCTAACAATCTAATTTATCTATATACCCACATCCAAAACGACACCCTCCCAAAGCTGCCCAACGCACTGGAGCCCAGATACTCTGTAATCCCTATTACTGGAGCCCAGATACTCTGTAATCCTTCCTACTGTCCACAGTGTTGTCAGTGTCCCCAGCCATTCTCCAGTGCTTGTCTATCTGCTGACTCTAGTCAGCCTATCTAGAGTTCCTTGTTTTAGGAAGGTCAGCTCTTCCTATTCTAGCCACAATCAGTTGCTAATATTCCTTTAGACAAGACTGGGGTCTACTGTTCTTTTTCCCAGTTCTATGCTGGGTTACTATATGGGAGTGTCTTGGGCCACTCTGGCCAACAACGCAAAGGAAGGTATATCTTGTCTTACATTGTTTCTTGTTATGTAGCCTTTAGCTATATACATGGACTCTTAAAGGATTATACTGACCCCTTTAATCTTTAGTTATACTTTCCTTTTGGGTGTTTAAGACCACACAGTTGACCCAGATAAACCAATGTAGTTTCACTCAAGGTCATTTGAGGATCTGTTCTCCAGGGGTCACATGGGCTTGGGAGGAGCCCCTGGATCCTTTCTTTTACCAGTTCCATCTATGTAAAGATAAGTCAAAGGTCCTGCTCGACCATGGCTGGCTTCACGTGGAAGCATGGAGGAAATGTTTCCTCTGTGTTGATCCTCCTATTTGTAGACTAGACACTGGTTCAAGTCCGTTTGGTGGGGTCTCCATGACTCCTTGATAACAAGTGACTCACCACAGTTATAGGACACTTTGAGAGATGACCACAGTCCCCTGGAACTTAGTTGACCTAGGAGGGCAAGGAGCAAAAACTGTCCTTTATGTTCCTCTGACCAAATTAGTATAGGCCTCAAAGTATGTCTGTTAAACATCCAACAAGGTTAGTTCCACCAGTCTGGTACTTTTAATCACCATGTGCCATGTAGATAAAGCTTGGGCAAAAACGAAACATTCTCAGATAAACCTTACCTAGACATTTATTACATTCCTTGAGTTAGTTGAACGTAAATTTTTTTAAAAGAAATAGTCAAGTGAATGAAGAAGCCCACAGAGTGGGAGAAAATCTTACTCAGCTATTCATTTAATTATATATTTATATCTAGAATACACAAAGAACACAGATGACAGAATCAACAAAACAAATGACCTAGTGTAACAATTGGGCTACAGATCCTAACAGAGAGTTCTCAAATGATAAACTAAAAAATGGTTAAAAACACCTAAGAAAATGTTCTATATCCTTAGCAATTAGAGAAATACAAACTAAAACTCCTTTAAGATTTCACCTTACCAAGTCAGAATGGCTAAGATAAAGAAAACAATTGACAGTAAATTCTGGTGAAGATTTCCAGAAAGGGGGACTGAATGCTCATTCACTGCTGGTGGGATTGTAAGATATAGCCGTTATGTGGAAATCCATGTGTTGAGAATTCTCAACAAATTAAAGTAGATCTGCCACTGACTTAATTATACCACTCCTTGGCCCCCTACCAAAAGGATTGGATATCCTACTACAGTGTTACATGCTCAGCCACATTCATTGTTGCTCTTTTCACAAGCCAAGGAATGGAAACAATCTAAATGTCCCTCAGTTGATAATGGATAATAAAAATATGGTACATTTTTACAATGGAGTTCTATTCAAATATAAAGAAACTGATATTATGAAATGCACAGGTAAACAGAACTGGAAAACACACCAAGTGAGGTAACCCAGAGCTACAAAGATGAAGGTCACGTGTACTGTCTAATTTGTGGATACTAGCTCTTTAGGTGTGAGCGCATTTCCTCTTATTTTTAACAAATCTGAGCAGTCCTATAATAATAATGTACAAACTTTAAGTAAATCTCCAGGATTTTGAAATTTTGTTGTGATGCCATTCTTTCCAAGCTCTTTACAATGTCAGTAATATCCAGTTTTTCAACAATTGAACTTATTGTCCCTTAATTTAAAAAATAATTGAAGACCACACCTTTAATATGAAAAAATTTTCAAATTCTTGTCCTTCTTTTTGATTAAGGTGAGTCAGGGGTACATTTGTGTTTTTATTATCTGCTCTGTAATACTAGAAAGTTTAGTTTAAATAAACAAAAGTAGAGCAAAATTTTAGGAAATGATGATATTACTTGTGTTTGTGTATAGATAAATGGATTGATTAATAAATATATTAATGTACATAGGAGTATTGGCACACACATTTTCCCCAATATAATACATATTAATTGTGGTTGAACTATGCACTCAGTCCTGTGTTTTGTATAATAAAAAGTCCTGAACACTATGTTTTATTGTGCTACTGAGTACATGGCCATTGTCTGTCACTCAGGACCGAGGTGAGGCAACATCTGCACCACTGAGCTTTCTCTGTAAAACTTCCAATTCTGTAATCATCTTATACTCATTGCTTTTTCTTTCTTTTGTTTCCTACATGGGAATGCAAGCAAGCTATAGAAGGGCAATATTCTGTTTAATTTATTTTCTGTTTATTATAAACTTATTTCCAAGACTACTTCCTGGCACATAAGAAGTGCTCAATAAGTATTATTCTTTTAAATATGAAGAATTAAATAAATGATCAAAGCAACTTCTTATAATGTAAACATATTCTAATTAAAGAGTTCTTATTCATGAGCAGGGCATCTATATCAAACTCCTGCCTCCCAAGGATCAGTGATCATTGCAGAAGAAGAGGTGAAAAGATTGGAAGAGCCAGAGGTAGTATGTAGATGGTCACAAGAACATAGAGTTTTCCAGATAGCTGGCCATTAGTTATATGAACTTATAGCAAAGGTAAAAGTGTGCAGATGACCCACATAAGCTTGAGTCATACCATGGGGAAGTGAGCAAGAATTGCCAACTGTAGCTGAGGAACTACTGGCAATCCATAGCTGCTGGGAGGGGGAGAGTCAGTTTTCTTTAACGCTGTGTCTCTTGGTAGGTTAACTAGACTCCATGGGATGGGCCCACACAGAAGGGCACTTTGGGACAAAAATGTGAATTGCTTGGCCTTAAGGAAAAAAAGTATAAATATGGAGAGAGAGAGAGAGAGAGAAACAGAGACAGAGAGACAGAGTCAGAGAGACAGACAGAGATAAACAGAGAGAGAATGAAATTGAGCAGTGAGTAGTAAGGAGTGCAGGTAGGAGAGGATGTCAAGATGTGACAAAAATAAATGAAATTTAAAAAATTCATTTAAAATCTCTCTAAGAGGATTACAAAGGTGAGGGGGAAGTTCTTCATTGAGAACACATTTTGTACACTTTAGTATAATGTTTTAAATGACATAAATGTAAATCCATTATTAAGTTATTTTTATTTCTTCATCATAAATGTATCAATTTGAAAACTAAATAGCAATTCCTCCTTTCACATAAGTAATTAATATTTTAATTAAAGTAGGTTAATTTTGACTTGATTTCCTTTTTCAGATCCACATAATGTACTAGATCCTTTCAAACAAACATGAAGTGTTTCCTGAACTGTCTTTCATATTTTTGGTGGGCAACTGAAATTGTATTTTAAGACATATTTCCTTAATATAGGGAATATGTACATATATGGATATAAATATATATATGCATTTCAATTTAATAGGGTCTTAAGTGTTTCCACGTGTCCAAGGACAGCAGTTCTCCCATCATTACCCAACATGCACACCCACTCCATTCTAGGTACATAGGCAGTAGAAGCATGACAGATATGTGTCTGGCTTTGAGGGAGCTCTGCATAGATGATCACTGATCTTCTTATGAGTCACATATCTAAAATATGACAGTTCTTTTCTCTTGATTTGGCCTTTCTGCTAATAGAACCAGTTCTGTGAACTCTTATGATGAGAGGCAGAGTGTGGACTGCCAATTACTCTCTGTGTAGCTTTGTAAGTGATCATAATAAGTCATATTCTGCAATAAGCTTTTCCTTTATAATGTGTAATTTTGTAAAACATGTATATAAATATAATAAGTTATCTTTAAATAAAATCATATCACATTTTCAATTTGATTTTTTTCCTTTATATCTAAATTCTTAGTCTACAAAGCAACTTTACCTCAATTAACTTACATATTAAATTTTACTCCCTATTTATGATGTTTTTCAATCACCATAAACATTTTAATATTCTTTCTCTGTTTTCTTCTATTACAGCACTTTGCTAGCTGATATGTTTGCAAATTGTTGCCCAGCTCTTCTTTCCAGCAAACTGCAAATAGGGTTAATGCTTGTTCTAGTTTGTTTCTCCATTGCTGTGACAAAATACTCTCACCAATACCAACTTGAGGAGGAAAGAGTTTATTTTATTTTACATCTCCCAGGTCACAGATCATCAGGGGGCCCAGGTATGAACTCAGGACAGGAACCTGGAGGCAGGAGCTGGAGCACAGGCCATGGAGTTTTGCTGCTTACTGGCTTAACCCCTTGGGCCCTGCTCAGCCTGCTTTCTTATGGAACATATACCCACCTACCCAGGGATGGCATGACCCACAGTGGGTTGGGCCCTTCCATATCATTCAATAATCAAGAAGGTGCCTTACAGACATGGCCACAGGCCAGTCCAATGGAGGAAATTCCCCAGTTGAGGTTCCCTCAACCCAGGTGGGTCAAGTTGACATCTGCACAAAGCTAAAGAAATTATTTCATGGAAAAGAGGTCTGAACTGAAAAGAAAGGAAAATAAAGGGAAAGGATATAGGGAAAGTGGGAAAGGAGGAGTGGGAGGGAGGTGGGGGTAGCTGGATTTTACAGAAAGTGTTAACAAGGCTCTTTGGTCCGAAGGCTACAGATTCAGGAAACTGACTTGGAATACAAGTCTCAAATACAAGCGGAAGTGAATGGAACCTTAGTTTATCTTTCTAAGTAATATGACTTTGGTTCAAGAAATGATGGTTTTCAGATTGGAGAAATGGCTCAGTGATTAAGGGAACTGACTACTCTTGTAGAGGACCCAGATTCATTTTCCAGTACCCACATGACAAGGAATAATTAACACTATAAAAGACTTTTGAAAAACTCATATGAAAACCTACTACTACAAAGCTTCTTAAATATATACAATCTAAAAATATTTTAAATGGAGCTACACTACAATGGGGGGAGCTTATAATGCTGCTCCAGGAAGTATTGGCAATTGGTAACTGTTGAGTGAGGGAGAGCCAGTTTTCTTTAGTGTGTCCTGCTGGGTAGATTGACCAGTCTCCGTGGGATAGACCCATACCCCCAAATAGCTGCAGACGTAGATTAGACTCAATAAGCCTTAAAAAAAATAGTAAACACATGAATTTGTGTGGTGGTAAAAGTAAGGAGGATGTGGAGATGAATGAGTAGGCCTGAATATGATCAACATGCATTGTATGAATTTTTCAGAGTCAATAAAATATATTTTAGAAAAGAAAAAATCTTGAGTATTTTCTAGCAAAAATGAATTTCATTTTAAAAAGAGTATAAATATAGGCTTTAATATAAAAGCCTTAGAGTTCTCTTTTTCCAAATGTTTTGACATGCATATTTTAATTATGTATTATTTTTATTTTATGTATATGAGTGTATTGCCTGTATGCACCTATGTCATGCAGCACCTGGGAAGCCTTTCATTTACCTCACTTCCCTTTTTGATCATGTGTAGATGATGAATCCAGAGCCTGCAGCTATTTCTCTGAGCTATGGCACTTAACATGGTGATTGCTTTCAACAAATATTTTTATAATCTCTTATGAAGTAAATACCATATTGGTATAGAATATGATAACTCAAGAAAGGTCATGCCTAGTCTCAAGGGGCTTATGATCTTCTAGGGGAGTGGAAAGCACTAGCAACTAGAATAGTTTTGTATGTGTCACAAATACTATAGCAAATTCTGGAAAGGTGAAGCCTAAGAATCCAAGGATGAACCCATATAAGAAACAGCAGCATCTTCTTTGAGACTTGAAACACATAGAAGTTTAGCCAGATGCAGTTTCTCTGGAGGGATGTAGCAATAGGGTAAGAAGAGGTTGGTGTCTTCATGAGGTCTATAATTCTGTCTGGCTAGACAACAGGAAATAAGTTCAAGATAATTAGAAATAATGCAGGAGATACTCCTGCAGGAGACTGAGCTCTTATCAAAATACATTACAGAAACACTTTTCATTTAAGGCAGCAATTTCGTTCTTGGATTTTAGTAAAGTTAGCTGGGTGATAAGAGAATAAAACCAGAGTTGTGAAAATAATCAGGAAACTCACCTAATGCACCTAGCAATAATTCCTCATTGCCTGAACCTGAGTAGGAAGAAGGAGATGGAAGTTGACGGAATCAATTAGCCACCTGTAACATGCTCAGTGCTCGGAAAATCAAACAATTATTGTACACTTTTCTACAGTGGGAAGATGTAAAGAAATCAATGACTGTATAAATCTCATAGAATGATGCAAATCTACTGATCAGATTAAGACCCTGCACCAATTTATTTTATGCCTCAAAATTACTTTATGAAGTAGTTATTGCTAGTTTTAGCAATTAGAAATAAAACATAACACAGACTCAAAGATTAAGATGACTTCCTAAAGTTGTGTATCTGTTAAAAAGCAGAATTGAGGCTCTACATAACAGAGTGATAAAATACTAGAGAAAATATTAGTTTTCAACTCTAGGAAGCAAACTCAGGGCCAATGTATACAAAGCCATGTGTCCATAGCCCATGTAGAGATAAATTTGAAATGTCCCCAGGTAAATCTGTTCCATTAATAATGATTAGTGATACATCAATTAGTTTGTAGCTTAATTGCGAAATCCTGAGTTGAAAAAATACTCTGAATTTATCTGATATATTGATCTGCTTATAAGTCCTTTAGCAGTCCTCAGGTTAGTTTTATTTGAGGTATGGTCCATATTACCTGAACTGTTGGAAAACTGCAGTTCTGTGCCAAATTTCAAATTGATGTTATGATTATTTTTCCACTAGAAATAATGATTTTGAAAATTATCAAGAAGAGTTAAATTGGTTAGTATCTAAATATCCATGAACTAAATGAATGAGGAACTTAAAAAACCTAATATGTATAGTAAAGAATAAGCAATACTGGAAACATAAAAGGAGTTTACTAAAATGTACTCTCATTCTTCAGGTATTTTTCTAGTCATGAATATAGCTATGAATTTCATGCTTTCTGTCATTTATGTTAAGACCTACTGAGTCAAGTTAGTGTGTCCAAATGTCCTTTAACGCAAGTTCACCCACTAGCATCTATTCAGCCTATTTTGTCACTCCCTTAAAGAAGATGAGTTTTCCCTCACCCATCAATAATCAACTGCCAATAGTTCTTCAGGTAAGATTGGGGTCTCCTGCCCATTTCTCTGAGTTCTATGATTGGTTTTTGTCTGATTGAGTTTTCATGGGTCTTCTGCATGCTGACAGTATTGCTGTAGATGCATATGAGCAAGGCCCCGGGAGCCTGTAAGACTCTGTTTCCATATGGTCATGTACCACCTCCCCTGGCTCTTACATTCTTTCCACCTCTTCTTCCTCAGTGGTCCTTGAATCCTGGGTGAGTAGAGTTTTAGAGTCCTGTCTAAAGATTCACACTCTGCAGAATTATTCTCTACATTTTGGCCGTTTGTGGCCTTTTGTGTTATTGCCTTCTGTTGCATGACAGAGCTTCATTGATACGAGTTGAAAGATGAATTAGTATTCTCAGTACCCCTTTTTCCACTCCGTTCCATGAGCCTTAAGTATAGAGGTTGCATTGTAGATGTGTCATTTAAGGTTTGACACTTCACATACATTTATTTTCTATGTGTGACCAGTTGTGGAACTATGTAATTGTCTCTTTTTCAAAAGAAACTTCTTTGATGAGTGGTGTGACTGGCATGCTTTTCTGTAAATGTAAGGATCCATATTTAGCATAATGTAAGAAATTACTTTTGTCTAGGGATGTGAAAGCCTTAGGGTTTTCTCTGAAATCTATTGTTTTGAGGTGCTTCACCAGAGAAAACCACTTAGACAAAGTTTTGCAGAATGGAAGTCTTTTTATAGCTGCCAAGCAACTATACAAGCATGTTGAAACCCAAGTCCAGCACTGAGCCATCTCTAGGGTAAACTTTAATAAAGAGAAACCATAACCAGGGGTGAAAATTTTAAGTTCCCAAGCTTACAGGTGGCGATCCCCCTTAACAATTTCTATTCTATTAAGCAACAATTATTATTTTGCAGAAGCAAGCCAAGCATAACCTACAGAATCCATTATTCTGCAGTTAGCAGGTGCAATCCAGAACACACTGACCTATTCTCAAGATAACTGAGGTCCTGTTGATGTGTGTTTCCATACCCTGAATGAACTGCCTGATAATTTCAGAGGCTAGAGTCAGCCTAAACTTTAGCAAGGTGTAGCTATGGTCAAGAAGGTGCCATATCACATTATATCTCTCCCATCATGTGCATTTGGCTATGTTTAAAGTACCACACATGAGTTCCCTCCCATTGACTGGGGTCTAAGTCCAATTAGGTAGCTGTTGATTACCACCAAGATAAAAGTCTCACTGTAGTTGTTCAGACATGAAAGTAACCATGGACACAGGGAATGCTTATTTCAGAGATAGCAGAGGGCCCAGCACCTTCAGTGGGAGAGACCCAAGTTCCCTTTTTTCTTTTTATTGGCTTTTCCTTACAGAAGAATTACAGCATGAGAAGCAGAAACACAGCACGTGACTATTCACAGGACACAAACATTTTTCTCAGTTACTTTGCTCCAGCTACTATCTAGGTACTTAGTCCTGCCATGGCAACTGTCTATCTTCAAGAACATTCTGGCTTTTGGAATTACAAGGTTAAGATGAAGTTTGTTGTGTTGGTCAGTGTTCTGGCTGGCTGACAGTTCCTTGTGTGCAAGGAACTTCATGGCATTCCTTCAACTTGCTTGTGACGTTCCAAAGCAGCTTGTCCAGTTAACTCTGTTACACAATCTCTTCTCCTTATGCTATTTGGGTCCCTTCATGTCACTATTTCCCCAATGTAGTTTTTTGTGCCAGTCATTGCTTTGGTTATTAGGACTTAAAGCTGGAGTGGAACCATCAGTTGATGTTCTCCCTTAGCAGCTAGCATAGTGTCCTCCAAAACTATGAGAACTAGCCTTCAGAGAGGTTGCTTTGGGTCAATTTCAGCTCCATTCTGCCAAGTCCTATGTCTGATGTATGTCCTGTCTTCAGCAATAGGGTTTTATCTTCAAATTCTGGGAGGCGATCCAGGGCTATGGCAACAGCCTGTATAATTTTGGGAATCTCTTGAATTACCCTGGCCAACAACTTTAAGGGAAGTTTCTCCTGTCTGGAACTGTCCTTATTATATAGGCTTTGAGTATACACATGGACACACATAGAGATATTGTATGTATTGGATTGGAGGGAACATACCTCAGCATAATTAAAACTATATACAACAAATCCTCAGCCAACACCATTTTAAATGGAGAAAAACTGGAAGCATTCCCATTAAAATTAGAAACCAGACAAGGCTTTGCACTATCTCCACTCTTTTTTAATATAGTCCTTAAAATTCTCACTAGAGAAATAAGACAAAAGAAGGAAATTAAAGGAGTACTAACAGAAGAGATGTCAAGTCATCCTTATTTGCAGATGACATGGTATTATACCTAAGAGATCCCAAAAATTCCACCAGAAAACTCCTAGAAATGATTAACCCTTTCAGCAATTGGCAGATTACAAAATCCAACTAGAAAATGAATAGCCTTTCTATATACCAATAACAAGCAATCAGAGAAAAAGTACATGGAAACACTCCCATCACAATAACCTCACAAAAATATCTAGGAATAAACCTAACCAGGCATTAAAAATCTCAAGTGAAAAATTTCAATCCTTGAAGACAGAGGTTGAGGAAGACACAAGGAAATGGAAAGACCTCCCGTGCTCATGCATTGTTAGAATTAATATTGTGAAAATAACCATCCTACCAAAAGCAATCTATAGATCCAATGCAATATCAATCAAAATCTGCATGACATTCTTCACAGAGCTAGGATAAAACACCCTAAAATTCATTAGGAATCATAAAAGACATCACCCCAGAAAGCCAAAGCAATCTTGGGAAAAATGAGAAACACTGGGGAGATCCCCATACCAAAATTCAAACTATATTATAGAGCTATAGTCATAAAAAACAGCATGGTTCTGGCATAAAAACAGACACACAGAGCAATGGAACATCATTGAAGACAAAAGCCTGAGTGCACGCAATTTCAGCTGCCTGATATTTGACAAAGGCGCCAAAGAACACACAATGGAGGAAAGAGCATCTTCAGCAGATGGTGCTGGGAAAACTGGATCTCCACCTGTAGGAGAATGAAAGAAGACCTTTCTCTTTTGCTTCACACAAAAGCCAACTCCAAATGGATCAAAGCCTTCAATTTGTAGTGTAACCTGAAGAAAATATGGGTAATAACCTACAAGATAGAGGTGCAGGAAAGGACTTTCTAAATAAGACAGCAATAGCTCAGGAATTAAAGTTAACCGTTGACAAATGAGACCTCAGTAAACTAAAAAGCTTCATCACAGCAAAAGAAACAGTCAAGAAAGTGAAGACAAAACCCACAGAGTGGGAGAAAATCTTCACCAGTGACACATCTAACAGAGGTTTAACATCCAGAATATCTAAAGAACTCAGAAAAACAAAGAATCAAGAAAATAAATGACCCAAATAAAAATGGGCTAAAGATCTAAATAGAGAGTTCCCAATAGAAGAGAACAGGTACCTGATGGGATTGTACACAGTGCTAAAGAAACTTGCAGGTAAATGGATGGAAATAGATATTGTTGTACTATGTGAAATAAGACTCAGAAAATCAAGTGATGCATGTTCTCCCTCATTTGTAGATCTTAGCACCAAATCCTTATATATACCCTAATGTAACTGCAGCAGCCAGGAAAAGGGAAAGGGAACAAGGAAGGTAAAGTGGAAAGAAGGCGCCTGAGAGAGAGGAATGGTGGGAGACAGGTTGTCACTAAAGGGAAACTACATAAAAGGGGAGATTTAAATGGGAGGGGCATAAGGAGGGTTATACAAGGAACTATGGGGGTAAAGGGGAGTAAGGAGCTCAGGAGAGGGGTCCATAGGAGACAGGTACTATCAAAGGGTAGATGGGTATATTTTAACTTAGGGAGGATGGAGGGAGGGTCAGAGAGAGAGAGAGGAGAGATAAATAATGCTTAGCTGATGTGAAAAAT
Source organism: Nannospalax galili (assembly GCF_000622305.1). Taxonomy (NCBI): domain Eukaryota; kingdom Metazoa; phylum Chordata; class Mammalia; order Rodentia; family Spalacidae; genus Nannospalax; species Nannospalax galili. The sequence continues at coordinate 2,948,217 of NW_008351881.1, read as the reverse complement.
AATAAGGAAATGTATTAGTTCAAAAGCCTGCTGAAAAATCACACACATAATATCTCTGGTAATTTTTAAATCATATTAAAACAGATATATTTTCTCTCTGTCTCTGTACCCTTCCTGAACTGTTCATAGGGAACAGAAGAGTAAAGAAATGTACTCAAGATTTCAGAGCAATGCGGATTCTAGCCTATCTTAGTTTTGGATGTTTTAGAATGTGAAACAGATCCTGAATATTATATGAAGCAATAACATGTGAATCTATAAAAGCAGGGCAAGTTGCTTTGGACAAACTTGGCTGATTCATATGAAACTGAATCTTCCTCCATACCCCTCAGAGCTCTCAAGGCTGAAGACTTGCTGTCAGAGCAATGACTTCTTTACAAATATATTTGACTGAATTTGCAAGAGATGAGTTGAACGCTCAGAACTTCATCAGTTATTTATTTTTCACTTAGAAATCAACCTTCCAAGCAGACTCGTTTTTGAAAATATTTGTATCATAAATTACCTCAAGTGTCCTATAGCTCCTACTGGCAGTGACGCTTCCTGAAGTCATTTGTTATTCAGAAATTTCACTGGTGCATTCTATTAGCAATAATTTATGTTTGCCAATGAAACCTGAAGGGACAACTTGACACCTTGACATTTAATGCTGTGGTGAGGGGAAGTAAATTGGAGGTTTCGTACAGCCTGTGCACTGCAGCAATTTATGCCACTCTTGCACATATTGAACAAAACATTTGAATCCATAAACAACTAACAATAGATTGGAGGAACTCACTCAATAACACCCATCTCACTGAGTTACTACCTACTAAAAATGCATATTCCTGGATCTATGCACATAATTTACTTAGTCTTTTCCAGAATGAGGACAATTTGTAAGTAACTTTAAGGTAAATATAAAAGAGGTAGGTTGACTGTATTAAAGAAATATCCTGTAGATTAATTGTAGGGCTTCATTTTACAAACATTTTACATATGAATGGCATGTGAAAATTAACCTAAATGTTTGAATTCTTGGTTGCTTATATCTTAATTGTTATCAAAAATACTAATGTTAAAAGGAAATTTGTTCTCTGCCAGAACACCACCTGCTGCTCCACTATCATGATCTTTGGCCATGTACAGGCTTCAGGCTTTTCAAGGTCACCAGAGGGCTAGGCAGGACCTGCTTTCAGGGACAGTGCACACAAGTATGTGTGTAATTTATGGACACACTAGTCACTCCACTACCTGTAGTGTAAAAGTCCCAGTGCTGAAGGGTAATGTTCTCTCTGTACTGGAGTCAGAAAGCAGCTGCAAGCCTGCACTGGACTAGCTGCTGGGTCCTGGATTTGAACAACTTGACTATGGACTGACTTGAATCTGTTAAGTAAAATGTATTATACTTTGAACCCTTTCCTCCACCAAAAACACAAAACCCTCAAACTCCAAACCAAAACCAAACAAACAAAAAGCTAAGAAAGATGTTTGTTGTACATGAATGTCATATAAAATGTAAAGCTTTAATATGAATATATGTATTTATAACATCATTTAAAAAACAGTAGGTTATGATAAATTAATGTTACTAGATCTGTGCACCCTCAAGCTCTTGTGGCTTAAGCCTATAATCCTATTACTTAGATGGCTGAGGTAGGAGGATTCCTATCTGTTGAAGACCAGTCTGTGCTACAGACTGAGTGTCAAGTCAGTTTTGGATAGAATGAGACCCCTCACACACGCACAAATAGCAAAAAGAATATATAAAGAGAAATGTGGTTCTTCGACCACAGCATATTCTAACATCCACCTTCACAAGATAGCTTACTTGAAGTTTGAAAAGAAAAAAGTTCCATCCAAATCACATTCATATCTATACATTGCAAACAGATTTTGCTTTTTTTTCTATTCCCCTAAAATATTTGCAATTTCTTATAAATAGGGAATGAAAAGCAGGTTCAAACCATTTATTTTCTTTTGTTAAGATTGCATTTATGGCCTAGAGAGATGGCTCAGTGGGTAAAATGTCGCTATGCAAGAGTGAGGATAAGAAATTCAAACCCCCAGCATTTATATACAGCCAGTTGTGGCAGTACACATGTAATCCCAGATTGCCTATGGCAAGATGGGAGACAAGAAAATGCACAGATGCCTGCTGGCCGGCTGACTGCACACATACAGCAAACAACAGAGGCCCTGTTACAATGGCATGGAAGGTAACGACGGGCACAGGAAATTGTCTTTTGACACTGTGTGTGGCGTAGCATGCATGTGCCCACACTCGCACAGGAATGTGATCATACACACATTCATGCACACACATCTTGTGCAGATGGGTACAACATAAACATCCTACAAACACAAAACAAAATATGAATGTATTTATAGCTGTCAATTTTTCAAATGCTTTCTTAGTGATACAATAAACTCACTTGAAAACTATATCCTAAAGGAAATAATGACCTTCCCCCTAACTCAGTGCCAACATTTGAAAGCTATTGGTTATCATGTGCTAGTGAGAAAATAATGTACTTTGCTTCATTTCAGAGCGTGATGCTGCAAAAATACCAAAATTCTTTAAAAGGCTGGTACTGCCTCTCAGAAAGTCTAGTGTTTGGCTCTGTGGAGCTAGAAACAACAGCGTTCTTCATTTTAAACTTGGCTCTGGTGACTGCCAGGTCACTAACTGCAGCTCTATCTTTTTGCTCATGAGCCTCAAGGACAAGCTGAGGTCAGGAATACAGCTTAGGATTCAGACAGCCTGTGAGGCAGCTAAGAGTGTGGTCTGGAGCATTCTTCCACTCCCTGTTTTATGGATCTAATGTTTCAACAGTGGAGGGAAATAAGCTGGAGGAGTCTGTCCTCACATGTTCTTTCAGCTCATTGTTCATCTGAGTTCCTCACCCAGGACAGAATTTGTCCCCCGAATTCCGAGGTTTGGGAACAAATTTCAAAGCACCGGGGAGAATGGAAAGCAGGAAAGGGCTGATGTTACTTAATCATCACAGCTGATTATCTAATCATTACAGCTTTTGAAATTTAAGCACCAGATTTTTTAACCTATTTTGGGAGTTGTGTATCACTTGACAATGGAACACAGCAAAAGAGAGAGAGAGAAAAAAAGAATTCTTGCTTTCTATAAATAGGCTGACAATTCTTCCTTAAGGCAAAAATAGGAGTATGTGTAGCTAAGAAAGAAACACCATATGTTGCTTAAGAGAGTGAAGGAAAGATAAAGAGAGGGGGAAGAGGAGTTCTTTTCATAAGGGTAAGAAGACCTTTAGAAAATGTAGCCCATCAGACCTTAGGGATTTAAATGTATAAACCTTGATTTAAAAGTCTGCCACACCACTGTAACAGCTTAGTGAAATGACTCCCAGGGAGCATATAGAATGGATATTTTCAGAATTTTCCAGGCTTGCTGAAGAAATCCTCACTCTTGTCTCACATTAAAAGTCCCTATTACTGTCATTTAAAGATTTTTTTAATCACGAGGATGGTGTATGGATACATGTGTGTAGGTCATCCATGTGTATGCAGATGGGGATCAGAAGAAGGTATCTGGATCCCCTGGAGCTGGAGTTACAGATGGTTATGAGCTACCTGAGCTGCGTGCTGGGAACTAAACTCAGGTCTTCTGGAAGAGCAGTAAGTGCTCTTAACTGCTGAGCCATCTCTCCAACCCCCACATAATATTGTTTATCTGGGGCTAATGCATATAATTTCATATGTAAATTTCTAGGAAGAAAAAAAGTACTACAGTCTCAAAAATTAAAGACAGAGACATTACTAATGTTTTTTTCTTTTGAGCAAAAAAATATTTTAAAATGTTTCAGAGTATCTGTAAATGTAAATTATGAGAATCAGGAAATACATACAGAGTAAGTGGTGCAATCCCTATGAACATGTGCAGACATACCACATGCTGTGTGTCTGCATGTCTGTGTGTATGTATAGGTGTGTATGTCTGCATACAGTGTGTGTCTACACAGGTATGTGTGTATATGTGTATGTGTTTGTTTCTTCACAGACATATGTAAATGTGTGTATGTGTGTGCACAGGTGTATGATTGTATATGTGTTTGTACAGGTATGTATATGTGTGTGCTTATAGAGAAAATTTAAAGGGAGAGAGAGAAATGAGAAAAATAGAAAAGAAGATAGAGGGAGAGGAAGGGAAGTAAGTGGAAAGGATTAGATGAAAAAGAGGGAGCAGGGATGGAGGGAGGTAGGAAGGGAGGGAGGGAGGGAGAGAGGAAGGAAGGAAGGAAGGAAAGAATCTGTCAGCCACATTTTGCCCTTCCTATGAAAGACTGTTAAACAGAAATGTGGGGGCAGGGTACGTGGAGGAGAAGGCTCAGTGGTGAAGAACACTGGTTGCTCTTATAGAGGGCCCGGGTTAGGTTCCCAGCACTCACATAGTAACTAGCTACTGTCCATAACTCCAGTTCCAGGGAATCTGACTCCTTCTTCTGGTCTCCATAGTCACTGCACACATGTGGTACACTTAACATATGTGCAAGCAAAACACTAATGCCAATAAAAAATGAAACTAA
>NW_008351881.1:2933896-2943529 GCF_000622305.1 Nannospalax galili | reverse complement strand
AAGCCAAGAAAATTTAGTTAACTTTCTTGATTAAGTAAGCCTTTGATTAGAAGTGACCAAAAAAGATACTTCCTACTGGAATATTTTTTTCTTTTCACTAGACTCAATCACCTTCAACTGGTATAATAAGATATTATATCTTAAAATGTAGATGGAAATGGGGACAGGAAGGAAAGGAAAACTCTCTAGCATATTTTTCTAGGAAGTTTGCATGGTCTGACTGACAGAGTCTCTAATGACTGCAGCTACTTAATCCCAAGTACTCTTGGGAACTAAGACCTGGCCCAGCCAGTACACATAAAAGTTTTAGTCTCCTAACAGCTTTGAAAGGAAAACATTGTTCTCATGTTTAAAACAAAACTGCATCCAGCAAGACTTTTGAGGGGGTAAAGGCACTTGCAGAAAAGCCTGATAGCACAAATTTGATTCCCAGAACCTAAGAGGTGGAAGGAATGATCTGACTCCCACAGGTTGTCACCTGACGTCCACACAAGCATGGGTGTGCATATGTTTGCATGCACATACATGCACACACTTGCATGTAAAGTTGTTAAAAAATGTGACCGATATTGAAAAAGAATAGATTACAGATAAATGAGAATCAGATTTGGAGTTAAGATCTCACTGGTTCTGTCAGGATTCAAGCCACTGAATGATGGGAGGGGAAGAGTGCGAACTTCTGTTACCATGGAGTATTAGGAAAAAGTCCACACTGATCAATGGTGCTGCCACTCAGCCAATATAAAGTTGAGGCTAGTGGTCATGATGTCAATGAAATTGTGTTCTTCTCTGTCCCACTAACAAATGCCGCCTCCTTTCATCTCTTTCCTTTGCAATCTTCCAGCCTCAAATGGGATTTATCTTTCAGTGTTGATGCTGTTCTTTATATAATATGATATTTTTATTTATTCTTTGAAAATTCTCTGCATGTTTCCAATATATCTGGATCATATTCTCTTACCGTCTAACAAGAACTCACTCCAGAAAGACCTGACAAAACAAACCTAGGACAGCACACAGAAAATGTGACATCAGTATCAGTAGAAAATTAAATAGGAAATCTAGGGCAGATCAGAAGAGCACAGGGCATGTCAGAAACCCAAGTATGATCCAAATATTTTAGTAGAAGGATAGAAACAGCTCATATAGTCACATGATTCCCCCATACTTATGTGATCATGTTTATATGATTTAAGTGCCAGTTAATGCTATTTATATAGTGATCTGGGGGAGTGGTCAAAATAGGGTCTCCCTATAGCCCCAGTTGGCCTGAAATTCACTATGTAAACCAGGCTGGCTTCTTTCTCACACAAATCTTGCCTCTGCCTCCCGAGGGCTAGAAATTAAAATCATCTGTCTGCTTAGTGATCTTTATGACTTAAAATTTCAAGCTCTATTTTTATTTTAAAACTAAAGAATTACAAGAAATTTTATAGTATCCATCCCAAACATAGAAAGATACTGTTTTTGATAGAGTATCTCATGTAGTCCAGGATGGCCTCAAACTCTCTTGTAGCTGAGAATGACCTTGAACTCCTGATCCTTCTTCCTCTACCTCCCAAGTACTGGGGTTACAGATACATGCTCCTGAGGTAGGCAAGCAGAGAGAATAGTTCAGCAGTGTTGGACTCTGCTTGGTTTGGGTTGTACACAAAATACTCTCCTAATAATGAATTTTGCTCACCTGAACATATGAAGCACACAAGACACTCTCTCTGAACAATGAATACTGCACCTAGCAGCCTCAGACCTCCACCTGCATCAAGATGCACAGGTACCCATCTCCAAACAATGGAGTAAGTTGTGTCCCTTCTTAAAGATTATCAAATGTGGACATCAATCATACTCTGTCTATATCCAGGGGATGGTTAGTGGGGCCAGTCTGGCCTGAAGCAGTTTGGGGTATATGTGTAATCAGGCAAATTTTGTTTTCTAAGTGAACTTTTAGGGAGCAGTCTCCTTTTTACCCTCATATATATGTACAGTTGGGTACACATATGATTAAAATCAAATGTATTATGGTAGGGAACATATGTAGTGAGCAAAGACTTACATAATCCAAGCCTGTCAGTCAAACCAGAGATATCACAAACACCATGGCACCCTAAGAACCAAATAGCTTTCTCTTGAACACTGTAAAATAAAGCCCTAACGATGATCAAGGCCTTTGAGTACCCTCATTTACTTGAACCTCTGACACACATTTTTAAAAGAATATTTTAAATCTTTTGAAAATTTTATATGATGTATTTTGATCATATTCACCCTCACTTACTGCCCCTAACTCCTAAATGATCCACCCCCATCTCCAAACCCCTATTAGCTTCATGTCATCTTTAAAAAAAAAAATCCCATTAGACTTTCTTCTGTGTTGCCCACAATACTCCTGTGTATGGAGCCATCCATGGGAACAAGGTATACCAGCAGGGGTCACATCTGTAAATAAGAATTGATGCTTCTCCCTCAGAACCCATCAACTGTCAATAGCTCCAGCTAGGCATGGGGAGCTCATGAACCCCTTCCCACTCCATGATAGAATGCTGACTGTCCTGATCTTGTGCTGGCAACCACAGCTGCTGAGTTCACGGACAGCCGTTTTGTCATGTTTAGAAGACACTGTGTCACAGCAGTCCTTCCCGCTTCTGGGTCTTGCAATCTTTCTGCCCCCTTCTTCTATGATGGGCCCTGAACTTTGGGGGAAGGGTTTGACAGAGATGTGAATTTGAGACTGAGTACTCCACAGATACTCACTTTATGTACTTTGACTAGATGTGGGTTTCTGTATTAACCACCACCTACTGTACAGAAAAACTCTGATATGGTCTCCTCAGTCACTTGACTGTGATTTTTTTTTCCTTCTGATCTATACTATCCCTTAGCTTTTGAACACAATTTCCTTTGTTACTTTGCAGTCTCTGTGTGTATTCATTTCGGTTCCTTGAATGAGAACAACAGCCTGGCAACACCCAGCCAGATCTCTACAAGCAATAACGCCAACAGCACCACATGCTGGATTCTATGCAGGGCTACATATTGACCCCAGGGTATCATCATGATCAGCAAGCACTCTACTGACTGAGGTATATCCTCAACCCACAAAAGCATTTTTAAATTTTGAAGACTTTTAGTGTTAAAGAATGGAAGTTCTTATTGTTCTTGTTCACATTAACAGGATGTTAATATTGTTTTCTGGTTTTATTCAAATAGATAAATTAATGAATGGATTCCATATGAAAAATGCCTGTACGTTCAGAGCAAGTATAAAGGTCTCTTCAAGTCAACAGGTAATATTTAATTTTGCATAAGCCTGCCAACTATAATGCACTGTTGGTCTGTGTTTTCTCATTGCGAAAGCAAGATTATATATAGCTATATTGATGAAAATGGGAAGAAAAAAAATTTGAGGGCAGTGGTTCATGGTCATAAAGGTTGGAGAATTAATAGCAATAGCTAGAGCCAGAAACACAATAACTTCCCCTAGTGTATCAAGAAAATAAAACAATGCCTTCTCCAGTCAAGGGTTTCTGCTATGTGAAGATATATGACTATAATAATATTCAGGATTTCCAACCAAAGATCACATGGCATTTTACCAACCGTGATTTGCTATGGTTTTAAAATGGAATGACAGTATGTGTTCAAAATTAGGTGAAAATCTTAAACAGGACGTCTAGTTCTATATTTTAAAATGAAATTATAGTAGCCTTCAGAAGTTTCTAGTCTCCATTCTTCATAACAGCATTCACAGCAGCTGTGCCTGTCTGTCACCCTAGTGTGCAGAATACTACACTACATATCATTTGGAAACTTACTAAGGGTATGAAAACAAGATGTACAGCTGTAAGAAGAATAAAAACAGCATTTATAGCGTGATTATATGATGGTGCTTTTAAAAGAAAATTTTACTTATGTATGCACACGCACAAAAATAGCAGAATAAGTGGTTTGAATTTTATTCTTAATCCAGCAGCAATGGCTACCTCTGTGGGTAGAGTAACATGGAATTTTTGAAAAACTCCTTTTTCTGACAATGTTACATGCAGTATAGTTCTCAGGAATTATTTTACTTAGCTGTCTACTGCTAACATGTAGCCATGCATAAGCCTTTTACATCTATGATGTCAGGTATTCCAATGGAAACAGGAGTGAAATAGAATATTTTGGTTAATGACATTTTTGTTTGAATGTGTCCCTGCAGTGATTATGTTGTTTCCTGGGGAGATGTGAATAAACGTCTATTGAAGCCAGGCAAGACATCAATGACAAACCAAACAACTATTCACCAAACTCTCACTTGGTGAATTATTGATTTTATTGGAGTTACTTACAGGAGCCTGGGTGGCTTCAAGCCAGGTGTATCACCAAAAGCCCTGCATCTGTGGTGCTCTCCACACAAATTCTAAGAAGCGCCACCAAAGACTATCCTCCCTCCCGAAATTATTTACTGCTTTTATAACCTTAAGGAAGCGGTCATATGTATCTTGTGACTTTCTGAGTTTCCTGAGTCTTAGGGGTTTTATTAACTCCCGTAGTCTGATGAGCCTCCCACTCTCCCTCTTTGCTCCTTCCTTTCCTCCAGGAAGGAGTGCTTCAGTTAGGAAGAAACAGTCATGTCCTTCCTGACATCTCCATATGCTGCCACACATTTTCCAGTCAGGCTATGTCTGAGCTATGATCCCACTGTTCTCATCTCGTTGTCTATCTCTAAATGCTATTTTTTTTGGAAGATCATAAATAAAGCACACTTCTGGAGTCCCTCTTATGTGGCAAGCACATATTTAGCACCATACATGATTCATTCCCAAGTTTACATAGTAACTCTGAGACTGGGACATTAATGTTTCCATCCTGTAGATGAGGCGGGCTTAGGGTTGTAAAGGTTAAACGCTCAAAGAAAAATATCCAGCAAACGTTAATTCAAGAACAAAAAAATAAAATCTTTACAAATCCAAAACAAAACCAGGCCTTTCTTCACTGTGCCGTTATAAATAAAGCACACTGAGAAGTTAGTCAAAGGAACAATCAATTTATATGAACTTTGAAACATTTTTAGAAGTGTTCATCATGCATTAAAATAAGTTAATTTCAAGTCTTCTGGGATTTGTCACTGACTCCACAGAGCTTGAATGTGTAACCACCATGCTGTCCACCTCATTAACAATGCAAATGTTTGGCAAAACTCCCTGGCTGAAAGTGCCTCATACTAATGCTTTTTGAGATGGTTTAGAAAATAAAAGCAACTTCTGATTTAAACAAGAAAGTGTTTTGTTTACAAATCTATGAATGTGTTCCATTCAAACGCCAATCTATCGATGTAATGAATGTGTCCCATCCATCTTTCCATTCAAACGCCTATCCATCGATGTATTTTTCTTAGAGGAAGAATAGACAAGGACTTCATAATGACAGTTTTACAGAAGGCTTGTACACAGAGCCTACTACATACTTATCCAAATGCTGAGCAATCCAAGATGTTTCTTCAGTAGTCACTATGAAGAATTCACATAGGTTTCCAGCCAAGGATTTTTAGTTCATCTTTTAATCTCCTTTTAAATTTTGTGCCTCAGTTCAAATTCTTGTTATTATACTGACCCCTGTCTCTTTGGAATCATATGTGGTTTTGATCATTTACCTTCCCCCCACCAAATTCCTATTAATAATTTTGACCACACTGCTGTAGTTAGCCATAACAAAAATGTTGAATAAGATCTATGAGTTCTATCCTAAGGCCTGTATTTATTATCACTGTAGATATAAGGCATACATTATAATGGTGAACTTTATAAGTTGATGAAATGCTTGATGTAGAGCTTAAATCTTAAATTTAACCAATCCCTTATTGATAAATGCTTTCAATGTTTATAAGATTAGGCTATCATTACTATTCTGTAATGAGGAACATTCTAAGCTCTAAATTTCCTGAATATTTAATAATACAATTCTAACCTCAATATTACTGAATCTCATTTCTGAATGCTTTTAAGACATTGTACACAAATTGTAAAATTACTTTTGTGAATTTCTTGCATGAATTCACACTTGATTGACAGTGCCCTCACCAACACAGGCTATTAGAAAATAAAATTCTTAGGATTAAAGATTAAATATAATGAAAATAACCATAAGTCTTTAATCCATTTGGGATTTATTTTTTTTAATAAAACATGGATGTTGGTATGCATAGTATTAGACAACTATCACACGGACATTTATTGATTAATCCATTTGCTCATCCTGCTTAGTTAAAATGCGAGTTCAAGATTCATTAGCTAAGTAATTATGCCTTTACTGCTAACCGTTCATCACTCAAGTTTCAACCTATCCTTACACTACACTGCTTTTACTATACTGTTTAAGTACAGTTTAAAGACATTTTAGTGATCGAGAAACTCCTCTAAAAACTTACTATATAATTTAAAAAGTATATGTGCCCAAGCAATGATGAGATTAGCTTTTTGAACTTTAATATACATTCCCAAGGTAGAATTGTGAATTACAATATTTTGTGTGTTTGTTTTTATTATTTAAAGGAGTGTAATCTAGTAAAGCAAAAATTACTTTCAGCTTTACAGTCTATAAAAAAATAGTGTAGAATCCATCATTTAAAGATCTGGAACATTTCATTTTGGTTAATTTTTTTAATTTTTGAATTTTTTTATGCTATTGCATAGGATTCCATTTTTATAAATTATTTTTTCTTTTAAAAATGTTTTATTATTTTTATTTTTTAATGTGTATGAGTGACCCTGCATGTATGTTAAGTGCACCCATGTCGAGAAATGCCCTCAGAGGTCAGAAGAGAGTATCAAATCTCCTGGAACTGAAATTCCTGATATTTGTTAGCTGCCATGTGGGTGCTGGGAGTCAAACCTGGTCACTGCAAGAGCAATCAGTGCTCTTAACCACTGAGGCATCTCTCCAGCCCTGGAATTTAATTTTCCTTATACAAAAATTTGTACTCTTCATTAATTTCAGTCTAGCTATACTAATGTACAGACCAGATCTAAGAAGCTTTTAGTTTGTTCTCTTGGATTTCCAAGGTAGAAAATTATGACATTAATGATCAATATTTATATTCCTATTTTTGACTATTAATTTACTTATGTTGTCTTCATGGCTTTGAAAATAATATTTTAAGCATAATGATCTCATAGCCAATCATTTTCTTCTTCCTATATTAAATTCAAATATCCTTACTACTGAGCTATTTGGTAAAAGGCTTACAGCAGCCTTGATTAAAGACGTGCTGAGGGAACACAGGTCATTTTTCCCTTGTTCTGTTGTTCCTGTGTTTCATGGATTGTTGTGGATGGCTGTCTTATTTCTTCTGTCTTAATGGTTTCTCATTGAGTAAAATGGAGACTTTTATTTTGTAATGTGTTAAGTATCCTTCATATTCATAGCTTCAGAGGGTTTCTTTTTTTTTTTTTTTTTTTTGAAACAAGATCTCCTTGCAGTTCCAGCTGGGCTGGAACTCACTATGTAGACCAGGCTGGCCTTGAACTCATAGAGATCTGCCTGCCTCTGCCTCTGCCTCCCAAGTGCTGGGACTGCAGGCTTGCACCACCACGCCCGGCTACAAAGGTTTTTAATATAAGGACTTATGCCAAATACTGAAATATATTGATAAGATTATAGAGTCTTTATTGAACTAATAATATGATTGATGTATTATAATAACAGATTGTGTAGTATTAAAACATCATCTAATTTTAATTTATTGATGGGCTTAATATGCTTATACTTTAATTACAATTTTCATATATATTTGTATGTGATATTAGTCTGTAATTTTTGTTTGTTATAGTATATATTTAGTTCTAGCATCAATTTCAGTAGATGGTAGCAGAAAAACTGAAAAATAACAACAATTTCTAAAACTGATTGTTTTAATATTCTGTTTGAAATTTACTGGTAGAAAAGACAGCATAACACTCTGAGAACATTTTTGTAGTATAGTGTTCATGAAATACTCCCACTCAAAGTGTAAGGAAACACAGTTCATTTGAAAATGTGTTTTCCATGTTTCCTTCTGCTATAGCAATTAAAGGGCAAAATTAATCTTTCATCTCCCATTTTAGAAAAAGCAAGGACAAGATTATGAATAAAAAAATTAAACTTTATAGGAAAAAATAAAGGAAAAAAAAGATTGAGTCTGTTCCAGTGCCATTCTTGTGGCAGAACTGCGCAGTGATCTCTACTTGCCATGAGCTCATAAAAGCCTACTGTTCAGTGCTGCATAAATCACCTGAACTCTGTCTCTCCAATCTTGTGAGGCTAGGTCATTCAAAACATTTTACAGTTTTCAAAGCTACGTAGTCTTTAAATTTTGTATATGAAAAATTATTTTTTTGTGAAAATATGACAAATGGTAAATGTGCTTTGGTATTCAACCATACGTGGCTATAGACGACATGAGAATCCAGCCCCATACAGAGCTCTGGACTAGCACGCACGAGGCCTCGGCTTGATGTCAGCATCACAAAAGCAAATGAGAGGTAGAAAAACAAGAAAACAAACAATAAAGTATAGAAGTAATGTTTGTTGATTTCTTTCTGAAGATTTATTTTTACTTCCTAGAGGTTACAAAATACTGTGTCTGAGTACACTGATGAGAAAAGCATTGCAGGGCCTTCAGACTTGCTAAACACAAATTAATGATTAGAACTCAGGGACGGATATTCAGATAAAACAGGAAGGAATATATGAACTATGAAAGAAACTTTTGATGACTGCAAAGACATGAATAACTGCTGGAAAACAAATAGTGAAAAGAAATAATTTAAAAATCATTATTAAAGAAACTTTAAAAATCAATGAAAAGACACCTGAAGAAAATAAGAGAATTCAACACGATAAGGAGAAAAATGCCGTGTCTATAACACTGATAAAATTTAAATTTAAAATACTTTGTGCTGTGATTTATTTTGTGGCTTGATTTATTCTGACCTTGATGTGTCTTCTAATAGTTAAAGTAATGTACAGATTTTTAAAATCACCACATCAGAAAAACATTTTGGAATAATTAACCCATAACTGTGTAGGGAGAGAAGGGCATAATGATCTCTAAGGCTGGAAACTCAGTACACAATAGAATGTTCATTGCTAGGCACATTTTTTGAGCATTCTCTATAACTATGGATTCATAAATGTACATAATAATCTAATATTAACTAATAAATTTTAAATAGTAGATAAGACACACCAAACATGCATTGTTTTTCAAAATTAATGAACAAATTCATAGACATTTGAAAAGTTCCTTTTTGTGCAGTAACTGTGATCAAAGTCTGATGGAACCATTCAAATGCCCCAAAGGAATTAACTGAAGACATAGAAAAACTCATTTTTATTACGATATTCTGTGTTTGTAACACTAGTTTTCATGATCAATTTACATTCATTGTACATCATTCAGAAATTATATAACATTATTTATATTCTATCTTGATTTATTTGCTTATAATAGGGTTTGTTATTAAAATATGGCATGGCTAGATGTACTTAAAGCTCTTGTCTAATCTGATCATCAGAAGTTGAAAATAAACAACTAAGACTTCCAAATTTGTTCAACCTGTTTGTGACTAGTGATTAAGTATAAATGTAAGAATAAAGATGTGCACATTTAAATCC
>NW_008351881.1:2933198-2933731 GCF_000622305.1 Nannospalax galili | reverse complement strand
CCATGTTTTCAGGTTCCTAACATTGGAGAGAGGAATTGTCATAGCAGAAATCAAATGTCAACATCATCGGTAAGGCATTTTCAGACTGAGCTGGAAAAGCTGCTCTCTGCTGGACACACTCTAGCATGCTTTCCTTGCCTTATTGTTTTCAAAGTATGCAAATGTGCCTCTATTGCATAGTTGCTTGTTTATTATATCTCTGGTAGATTATGAGACTCTTTTTTTAAATTGACATGTAAAATTATTTATTTGGTTTGTATATATATGTACATATAGTATGCAAATGTGCCTCTATTGCATAGTTGCTTGTTTATTATATCTCTGGTAAATTATGAGACTTTTTTAAATTGACATGTAAAATTATTTATTCGGTTTGTATATATATGTACATATATTTATTTATTTATTTTTGCACCCATTTCCCAGATAGCACCCTCCCATAGCCTCCCTCCCCCCACTGGAGCCCTTATACTCTGATATCCCTGCTACTGTCTGCTGTGTTGTCAGCACCCCCAGCCATTCCCCACTACTTG
>NW_008351881.1:2904851-2933083 GCF_000622305.1 Nannospalax galili | reverse complement strand
CTAGGAGACATGCCTCTGGGTGTGTCCATGAAGGAGTTTCTAGAATGAAATAATAGAGATAAGAAGACCCCCTCTAAATGTAAGTGGCACTTTCCATGGCCTTGGGTCCCAGACCGAATAAAAAGGAGAAAGTGAACCAAGCGCCCGAATCTCTCTGTGCTTCCTAAATCCAGATGTTTGTACCCAGCTGTCTCCTGCTCCTGCTGTGGTGCTCCCTCTGCTGTGATGACTGCATCTTCCAAATAGGAGCAAGAATAACCCTTTCCTTCTTTATTTTGTTTCTGTCAGCTATTTAACAGCAACAAAGTTACTAGTACAAGCAGAATCACAAAAACAGTTACTGTGACGTATAGAAGGTGTCCTAACAAGAATTGTCTAACAATAGGCCTCAAGACCCATCGACTTCTACTTCTCTACAATTTCAGTAATTGGATTAGGTCATCATTTAATTTTTCTGCTTCAGATGGAATAATTTCTTCATAAAACATATCTCATTTTAAAGGCAATATTGTTGCTTTGAATTCAAAGACAGAGAGTGTCTACATCTTAGTTGCTTTCTATTGCTGTGACAGAACACTGACCAAAACTAACAGTGATGAAAAGGTTTACTTTGGCTTACAGTTCACAGTCTATTGAGGGAAGTCAGGGAAGGATTTCAAGGAAGAACCTGGAAGGGGCTGAGGCAGAGGCCATGGAGGAACAGTTCCCCTGGCCCGCTCAGCTATAGTCCCGGCCCATCTACCTAGGGATGGGACAGCCCATAGAGGACTAGGTCCTCCCACATCAACAAGAAATGAAGAAAATGCCTCACAGGCAATTCAGATACAGGAAATTCCTCAACAGAGATTCTCTCTTCCCAGATTTCTATAGCACGTGTTAAACTGACAAGCATGGTGTAATAAGGAAAATGTAATCAGTTACATGCAGAAGAGATGTTATAGGAAGAAAGAGCACACTGAGTAGGCCATGTCTCTGTGGTCAAATCTAGAGGGAAATGAAACCATGGTTTTTATGCTTATCAGTGAAAGGTTAGGCATAGAACACACGTATGCAGAAATGGACTATTAAAAAAGATACCTCAAGCAGAGACAAGGAACCAAAGGCATGAGCCAAAGTTCTATGTACAAATGTAAAATGAAAATATTCCAACAGGAACAGAATTTTTGTTTGGCAGTTGTTGGACATTTTTAGGAAATTCTGCATAGCAGATAACCTTTCCACCTTTTCAGGTGGGAAAGACTAGAACTGATGTAATCCTCACAGAGTCCCTTTCCTTTAACACGCCTGCAACTCCATGCAGACCTCAGTCTCACACTGCCTTCTGCCAGGTGCAAAACTGTGATAATTTAGATGATAGGACACCTTCTTATGCTCTCTACAGGCACTGCACGTCACAGACAAATTTACACATATGCAGGCAATACACTCATACACATAAAATAGTAATAAAAAATAAATAAAATATTTAAAAATGTTTAAACATTTTAAGAAGAAAATAACAAGATAATAGCCATGATTTACAAATGCTCAGGCATTAAATTCGAAGAGGAGATGTAGGAGGCTAGTGTCAAAAATATAGAATCTAGTCTATGAAACTGATTTTTCTTTCTCCCTCCCTCTTTCCCTTATTCCCTTCCTCTGTCCTCTGTCCTTTTCTCCTAAGAGAACAATTCCAAATACTTTCAGCTTCTTGTATCTTGACTTATTTCAGTCTCTCCATAAAGTCAGTCTGACTACTAGTAATGAGAGTGTCATGCGTCAAGTGTTGACAATATGGTAGTACTGGGTCTAGGTAGCTCTGGGTCTAGGTAGTTCCAGAATTCTCCCTCAAGAACGAGGGTTAAAATGTCTGTGCTTAGTTGATAGCTTCTAGCTCTTAGTGTGCTTGGAGGACTCTACATTGAAGCTGATCCTATCTTTTCAGGGAGCTAACCTCGTCAAGCTCATGAGGGTACATTCCAGATGCTAGCCATCCCAAGTGAGACAGTACCCTGAGCGGAAAATCTTTGCTTAGAGCTCATGTTTGGCTAGCAGAAATATCAAATTGATCACTTGTTCTCAAAATTTATCCTACCGATTTTACTGCTACCATTTCTTTCTTGGGTCCAGATCCCAAATAACCAATCTATACTCCTTTGTTTTATAAGCTGTTTCCTGGAATAATCCACTCTTGACATTTGTGTTGTGGGGACTATAGGAAAGCTGGTACTGGACTGTGTGGTTTTACCAGAGCCTATTTAGTCACAATCCATTTGATACTAAGGATCCAGACCTTGAACATAGGCGTTGTGCTACAGAGTCCCTGAAATCTGTTGGATCTTCATCTTAAAATTTTCATCCATGGTAAGATGGAATATCACACAAGTGGAGGTGAATGCAGTGTCTTAATCCAGACCTGAAATACATGGTGAGATTATAGTTGTTAATGAGTTGCTGAGATGTAGATTCATGATAAAAAGTGAGAACAAATAAACTTAAAACTGTTTGATAATATTGATTGCTAACTTGATCAAAATAAAAATGTGCCTATTATGTTAATGGAGCAGGCCTCTGGGTATGTCTGAGAAGGTCTATGCACAGAGGATTAACTTCAATGTGTTTGACCCCTTCCCACAGGCTGGGGGACCCTGAATAAAAAGGACAGAACTGACCTCACTAGCACAGACATTGTCTTTGTTTTCAGGCCACAATAATGTGTATCGCTCTGCTCTGGGGTTCCATGCAAGTCATCAAGAACTGAAACGTCTGACATCCTGAGCCCAAAGAGATCCTTCTTCAAGCTGTTTATGTCAGTCAGCAAGTCATAGAGATGAGAAGTCAATGAGAGAGGCAGATAGTCTCTGGTAGGTCACTCAGAGGCCATCTTATTCTCAGTCAACAGTATAAATTAAGGACAAGCCAAGGATTTGGAAACCATGGTGATCCAATGCAAAACCCATCAAATGGCTCGGCAGAACATATCTGTCTTGCCAAACACAGGGCCCTACAAAGGGAAACCTGGGACCTGACCTAAGTTGTGTCCATCTGGGTCAATATCCTGGAGGTGTGGAACTCTCCAGACTTATAGTATTCTGGCTTGAATAAATGATCACCTCATCATGGTAAAATTTGACACGCCACTAATATCAGAAAATACTAATACTACAAAAATATTTTCCACACAGATGGCATGGACTGTTCTTAACCCCTTTCTTCTTGGATTCTATATCTTTGAACAGAACTGAGTCAGATAATAACCTTTTCATAGGCTGACATACTTGCTTTAACTTGGATAGTAGAAGATAAAATCATACAGTGCTGTCAGCATACACAAGTCCCATGCAAACTCAGACAGGCAAAGACCCAGCATAGAACTGGGAAAATGAATGACAGACCCTAATCTTAGCTGAAGACATATTGGAAACTGAATGCTGCTAGGTTAGGAAGAGCTGATCTTCCTAAAACAAGGGACTCTAGATATGCTGACTAGACCTCAGTGGGTGGACTTGCAGTGGAGAACATCTGAAGACACTGACTTGACAGAGTGGGCAGTAACAGGGATGATAGAGGATATGGGCTATATGTGGGGGGCTATGGGATGGTGCCAGTGGGGACAGGGGTATAAAGATGATTAAGATTGTGAGGGTCTGTATGAAATACACAACAATTCAATAAAAATAATTTTTTAAAAAATGAAATCAAAAGACTAGGGGAATTGACATTATGTATAACATTTTGTGCTCAGAAAGTCTTCACAGCAGAGGCAAATAGGTCTTAATGCTCTAGGACCTTACAACGTCTTGGATACATAAGAACCACACCACTAATCTGGCCCTTTTAAAAGAACCTATGGCCATTTTTGCATACTGGGCAAAGTAGAATTTTGATGCACTTCAAGAACAGATGAAAAGAGCTTTTAAATTGATGTTACTAAATTCAGAACTTAAGGGACTCATGGTTTCCCTGATAAAATGGGCTATTTGGGCTCAAGTCATGAAGTTTGTCTAAAATTTAACTTAAAATTGATCCACTGAGTTCACTGACCCACATGGCTGAAATTTTCTTTATGTATGAATATATATTTGGCTTTAATATGCTTGACTTGGAGTAAAGCTGAATTTTGAGTCTTGAGAAGGCCAAAAAGAAGTTTCTAAAACTGCTTCTTCAGTCAAGATAGTGATGGAAACAAATGAAATACTCACATCCTGTTTCACAGGAACACCACTTTTCATCATATATTTCTTGAGTTCACTACTCTGACCCCTGAGGAAACCATAAGAAATCTAAATCATGCAATAGCTATAGTCCACTGCAGATGGAACTAAGCAGTAACTTCCATTACCGCAGCTGTGCTAGAAGATATATTGGTAAAGAGATTAGTCAGCCTCTGGTAAATGACACCCAGCTATTGATTTATTAAACATGTTCTTAATATTCAGTTAAGAAAGGAGATCAGAGGAGCTCATATTCCCTTGGACCAATGAAGAGCATCTATTTGCAATTTGCCTTGGGCTATGCTACCTCGGAGAGAATCATAATACAGCAGAAATATATGGACTGTCTAGAAATTCTGCAGAATATCACATTGATCTACTGTATCAGCGGCAATATACTGATCAGAAAGGACAAACAAATGTCCCCTGTTCTTGTAGGACATATGTGCTCCAGAAACTACAAGACAAAATCTACATTTATTAAAGTACCAATGATAAATCAAGTTTGTAATACATGATTAGTAAGAGATATGACAAGATAACTGTTTCAAAACTAAAAATAAATTGCTATATCTTGGTCCCCATATCCAACTAAAGAATGAAGGATAACTCCTTGTATTCCCATCAGGTTTAGAAGAAAGCACATTTCATACCCTCAAATTCTGTTTCCACCTATGCACAAGTAGACAAAGAAAGCAGACTGGTTTGTGTGGGGCACAACTCTATAACAATTTCAGTTTTATTGGAACCCTAAAACTAGGGAGTTACCAAGTAGAAACAATGCTCAAATAATCAATGCTATCTAATGCAGAAATATCAGCAGCCGCCACCCACAGTACCATCATGGTGGGTATGTGGAAGGCAAAACTGTGATGACAAGTTTTAATACTAATACCAGTGCCTATGAATGTGTCAAAGGTCAACAATGATCAATGCTTACCCTCCAATCTGGCATTATGCCTTATATCAAGTGGCCTCAGCTTTATGTTGACTGTGTTGGGTCCTCTTAAGGATCCTCTGACTTGTTTTCTGAATAGATACTTATTTTGAGTGGAGTTCTGCTCCCCCCCCCTCACCTGGGCCTCAGCCAGCTTTATTATCCCATTGCTTACAAAATATCTTATCCACAGCTACATAATCCACAAAGAGCATATGACCACAGGATCCGTTGGTTTAATACATAATGCATTACCCAGGTGCTGCTGATCTCATAGAAAGGCCTCCTAAAAGAAGTCTAATGCATCATGTTGGAGACAGTATCCTGGAATAATAAGGTACCATCCCCCAGCATGCTTCACATTATCGAATTTGAGTCATTTATATGGACAGAGGCCATGTGCATTGGTAAACATCCTATAATAGACAGGACAATCTCTCAAAGAATATTCTTTAGATACAGGTGTCAATAGTGCCAAGGCTGAGAAACCTATACTATACAAAGGAAAAACAAGATCCCGGACTACAAGACCATTGATTCATACGTCAATAGATATTAGTGAAACCAGGTGAGGAGTTTGTAATCCTAGTTTCCATTCCTTCCTTGTGCTTGAACTGGTTTTGATGCCATTTATTCAACTTGAATTTAAAATATGGTAACATGAGAACAGACTATGATATAGCATCAGAGTTTCCTCTACCATTTCAGAATGAGTAAAACCTGTCATTGTGACTCACCTGTGACAATTCAATGGAAAAAGAAAAGAAGGTTTCTGGGTGGGACATTGTAAAGAACATGAGAGGTTCCTTTGATGTTAGACATTCATGTTCACAACTGCAAATAATGAAACTCTCACCTGCCTTTAAAATAGGTTTAATGAAGGATTATGAAAACAAGGATGGGAAGGTAAGTTTTACACTCAGAGCGTATGTTGTCATCTGCTAACTTTTACATGTGTTTTCACTACCACTTTTCATTTGTATTTTCTAGGGACAAGAAAGGAACAAATAGTTTTAAAATATCAAAATCTTGTTATATAACCTCCTAAATCTTGCTTTGGTAAACATTGTCCTATTTTTTTAATCCTTTTTTACTTTTAATTATAATTTTTTAATAAATAACTTATTGAGAATTTCATACATGCATATAAGGTGTTTTGATCAAATCCATGCCCACTCCCTCCCCTCCAACTCCTCCCATATCTCCCCATCACTTTTTTATGAAAACTTCATGAACTCCTTCTTTGAGTTATTTTTTATGGGGCTTCTGGCTACTCTCACAGTCCCCCCCTCTGAAGAGGTATCCCTAAAATCTTTTAAGGATTAGATACATGCTAACAAATACTTTTGAAGTTTTTGGCCTTTGGAACAGAGTATGTTGCTAAGAAGCCCAAGGACCTTTTGACTTTTAGCCAAGAAACTGGCTACTTTTCTTTTGGGTCTTTTTACCCCAATTGCCTAGGCAATTCCTATCTCCTATTCCTATCACACCATCCTCTGAAGATTTTACCCAAATGCCAGTAAGTAATAGGGACACAGACTGCTCTGGCTTCTTCCATGCTGCACAGGGATACAGGGTGAGGCAATTGGGGTACCTCTCCAGTGGGTCTATCTAAAAGACTCCTTGTGGGGACATAAAGGCCCCATCTTACAGAGGTCTGAGAGGAAGTTACTGGGGCGTGGCCTGGCTTGCTTTGAAAGTCTGAAGAATACTTCCGCACTGCTGAGGAGTGCATGATCAGCATGTGATCATCCTTAAGATACACCCTTAGGGGGGAGGGGGATTTCCAGATGCCTTTATAAGCTCTGTAACACCTGCAATAAATGAGTCCCTGCTTGACTAGGCTCCCCATTGCATCTGATTGTCCCCGGTGCTGGGGGCAGCAAGGGCTGGTGAATGGCACACTTAATCATCCCCAGTCATCACTGCGCGGGGGTCGTTGGCTCGAACCCCCCACAACTGGCACCCAGCGTGGCACTCGAAGGAAGGTGAAAAGAAGAAAGAAAAAAAAAATGGATTGGGGCCAATAGGGAGTTCAGAGTAAGCAAGACCTGAAAAGATGGGTAACACAACTAATAAGCCGGAGGACCTGGAGCTTAAAGTGCTGAGAGAGATGCTTAAAAGTAGGGGACTGGATACACCCTCAGGGGGGAGGGGGATTTCCAGATGCCTTTATAAGCTCTGTAACACCTACAATAAATGAGTCCCTGCTTGACTAGGCTCCCCATTGCATCTGATTGTCCCCAGTGCTGGGGGCGGCAAGGGCTGGTGAACAGCGTGCTTACTTATCCCCAGTCATCATTGCATGGGGGTTGCTGGTTCAAAACACCTGCAACTCCTATATTGCATAACTCTTATCTCTAAAGGGAAAAGAAAGTCTGTGAATTATGAATAAGAGATGTGATGGAGAAGTAAAGGCAAGAGTAACTAACATTACACATTCTAGACAGAGAACTAGAAAAAAGTCAGAACAGGGCAATTTTCAAATGTTTATATGAGAGTTCATTGGAATTTCTTGACAAGGGCTTCCAAATTACATTGCCCTATTTTCTTAATTCTTATTAAGCAAGTAGCAAATACACATTAGAAAATATAACTGTTAAAAATTGACTTGTAATTTCTGATATTTAGTACATATTCCACATTTCTATCAATAAGATATTGCTTTCTATTATAATTTGGCACAGTGTTTATCATCTGGTAATCTGCTACCCTTAATCTTAGTTGCAATACATGATATAATAAAATTTAACATTAAAAAAGAGGTATGTGACAATCCCATTGTTATAGGGTGTATTTTGGCTTGAATTTGCTGGTAACTAAATTGAGTAGGTATTTTAGCACTCCTGCCAAGAATTTTTATTTATTTTTTGACCAAATGAGAGAAGCATTGGTCACTTCAGGGATGCCTTAAATCTGCTTCACAGTTAAAGTGGAATGAGATTTGTATTCCAAAAGATTTACTGGAAAATATACCATGAAGCCATTTTATAAAACAAGTGGGTTTTCAAAGGAATGACAATACAACATTAATAACTAGTGGTACTGAAAGAGGTGAGCCATAAAAACACATTTTCTTATGTCTAGCTAATGGAGAAAGTGCTAAAAACAAATTCAAGTAATTAGAAAGCGTCTTAGCTTTGCTGTTTAACAGTTTATTATTAGATATATGGAACAAACTTAGAAGTATAGAGCATAGATTAGCATTTCCTTGTGCTACTCATTGAAAATGAAGAAATAACTGCATAGTGACACTGTGTAAGCTCCGGAGTATGCTGTTTCCTATATGGCATAAAGGACCCAAGAGACAGTAGTGAAATTCGTTAGACCTACATGTTTGCATAAGAAAAGAATTTTTAATTCTTTAAAATGACCACTTTGTAATTTTCAGCTCTTCTTCTTTTCTTCTCAATGTTTGTAACTGTAGAGAATTGGTTTTGAATTATGATTTTTTAAAGTTGAAACACCTTTTTAATAAGTTACATAGAGCAAAATAAATGTTAAAATTAAATTGTTTTATTAATTAATTAATTTATTACTGAATGTAATACAAATTAAAGTTCTAGTAAGTGCTAAGTAGAAAATGAGTTTTTAAAATCAAAATAAACATTTTTCAATTTCTAGTAGATGAACCATTGACTTTCAAGGACTAAACTCAAACCCTAGCTACTCAACTGCAGTACTGGACTTTTTCTGTGTAGTACTGACCTTGAAGTCACTTCCTCTAAAAATAACCTTTCTATTGATTACGGGACTGTAGGTTCCTGGAGATTTAGAAATCTTAGTTGGATCACAAGAGTTCCACTAGACTCCAGGCTTCAGAAGAGCCCATTGTCCTTCCACATTTCCTCATAAAATAAGCAACTTCATTGTAGCAAATTTTCAAGGGCAGTTGAAGCTTGAGGGACAGTTGGAAAACCTGATGTATTTTAACTCTCATTTGGAAACCAGCATGCCCTGACCTAACAGAGGCATTCTATTCACTAAAGCAAATCCAGTGACAGGTCACCTGTCATTAGGGAAGGCAAATAGACTTAGACCTCACATAGACACTGAAACACAGAAGGTCACAGATGGTCCATGTGTAGTCCTGCTACAGGGGACCATTGGAAGCAGTAATTGCATGACTAAGTGTGCTTGATGTTTCCTGATTTATAAACATTGTCTTCTTTACCTTCCCCATAGAATCAATGATTAATTACACAAATAAATACCCATTAAATTCATGTTGCAGTTCTTACCATGTATTTGCTAAGTTTATTAGCTGACTGCAACACCATTTTCTTGGCTAGGAAGCCTAAGCTATATTCAGGTAACAAGAAGTATAGAATGTGTTTTAGATTGGAAACATTCTTTGGCTATTGTTCTCAAAGAGTGCTAGACTAAACAAATTTATTAGCATCTTACTCTAACTTATGTGGACTCTCACAAAAGTGAAAGAGTGTGAAAGACTGCACAATACAGTACAATTGCTGTGCTTGGAGACAGTGACCAGGACTTGTTCCCACAGGAAAGATACTGGTCACTTGCAGGCTATCCAGCCACCTAGGTACATAATCTCAAACTGCAATAGTTTGAAAAACAGTGTCTTTGAAACAATCTTCCTTTTTGTTCACCAAAATCTTTTCACTTTTCTTCCCCAGCATAGAAGATACATTTTTTTTCTCTCTAAACTAGCAACACAGAATAAGTATCATATAGTAAATCTCATCAAGTTTGAAAAACCCATGATATTTAAGTATACGTGGCCCCAGCCCTGAGCCCTGCGGTTTTTCTCTTTTCTCAGTCTTTCCAATATTTACTTAATCTTGATTTTCCTTGTAATGACACAATTTAAATCAATAGCAACCAATAAACTGTGCTAAGAACACTAGTTCTGACTCCTAGTCTTTCTGTGGGCCCACGGTCTGCTCTCAGGATTGCCCTTGTAATCAAGCATTTTGCTGGGACCTGGCACATCTCACAGTCTAGCTGCTGATTCAGTCTCCTCTTTAACTAGGCCTTGATTTCCACATCCATATTTTTTTTTCTTACAATTTAACGGAAAAATTCACATGGCCAACTTTCTATTCTTTAGTCTGTGTTCTTAAGCATCAATTAAACCATACAACTGATTAGCTAATTCAATAAAACTTCTCTTCTGCATTTAATTCCAATGTGTGCCAAATGTTCTCTTCAAGAATTTCTTCAAGAAATGTCATCTAGGGAATGTCCATTGATCACAGCACTTGTCATTGCATAACTCCAAAATGCTGATGGAGGAAAGGTGCAGGAATGCAGAGAGCACCCTGGCTTTGGCAGAGGGCAGCCTTATGCACTGCATTAGCCAAGACCCAGCTAAGTGTCCCCACATAATATAATCACTAATGAGGCCAATAATATAGTATTTCCTCAGATGTTAAAAAATGATATCAGGTAAGGATTTTGCTTGTTTGCTGCACACACACAAAAAACCTAAAAAATTCTGCTACCACGTAATTTGATGCTAGCATGAACATCAAACACACACACATATTGTAGACACTAAACATATCTTATTAGGCTACTCATGGCTGTTGAAAATAAGTGATAATTCATGTTTTGAGAAGTGTTAACATATGCACATAGCCCATTTTTATCCAAATTTCATGATTTTTTTTTAAATAGTTACACAGTAAAGGGAGATTGCAAAAAATCTCCTGACCCATCATAAACCAGCAGTCCTTCTGACAGTCCTTATCAGAGCATTGTCAGCCCCTGGGCTTTATCAGAGCATTGCTACCCCTGTACTTAAAACTGCAGCCCCAGAACATGCCATTCCCAACTATGGATGGAAAACAGACCCTGGTGCCCTTTTCAGGCTGCAGGGCCTTTACAAACACCAACCCACATAACTCTTTCCTCGAATACTTAAACTTGACTTTTGCTGGAATTGGTGTGGCTGCTGTGCTGGCTCTTCCAGGCCAACGTCCCCCTTATGGACTAATAAATGGTCAATTTGGATCATGGAGATTGATTTCTTTTTCTACCTGCATCTCTTTCCACTCCTGTTCCTAATACACAGCCTGGTGTTGTTTGAATTTTGCAGCATTTTGTGAAGTAACATAAAGGTAAAGCTAATACTTTATATGGAAAAATTTAAACACAGAAGGAGTTGAGGAGTGGGGGAAACAAAGAAGTGGTGTTGGTGGGAAGTTATCAGAACAAAAGTATAAGAGAAAAACACTGGAAAACCTTCGCTCTGGTTGCTCCCCATCTCCATCTCCATCTCCATCTCCATCTCCATCTCCATCTCCATCTCCATCATCTCCATCTCCATCTCCATCTCCATCTCCATCTCCATCTTACTACCCCCACCTCAGACTCCACACCCTTATGAATGGAGATGAATAAAAGAAAAAAAAATCATAAAACAGGGGCTGGGAGTGCTTTGGCATAGAACTTGAGCTCAGCGTCCATGCCAAGGAGGTCACAACTGCCTGCAACTTCTTAATACTCCCTTCTGGCCTACACAGGCACCTGCATGCACTGCACATAACACCCCACCCTGGCCTACACACACATATGCACATAATTAAAATATAAAATCCCCAGGTAGCACCTCCCACCTGCACTCCTACCTCATCTTTCCCACCCGAGGACCTTCCACAGGTGGAAACTGCACCTGCACTCTGACCTCACCCCTTCCACTTGAGGACCTCCCATAGGTAGCAACCACAGCTGGAACCATAGGCCCAGCTGCCTGACGACCATCCCTAGAGTCCTGTGAGCCTTTCACAGACTTCTAACTATAGCAAGAACCTAGCAAGTCTACAGAAGGGCTGCTCCGGTGTTCAGCTTGGCCTCCTGCAGTAAGTAAGGGGGCATGGCTTCCCCTGCTTAGGCTCACCTACTTCTCTGGGGAGCCTCCTACACCAGAAACATCTACTATGGCGCTTTGAATAAGAATGCCACACATAGGCTTCAAGCCGTCCAACATTTTGTTCCCAGTAGGTGGCGCTGTTTAGGGAAGTCTTGAAATGTGTGGCCATAATGAAGGAAGCAAGTTCCTGGGGGCGGACTTAGAGAGGTCATAAGCCTTGGCAGACCTCCAGTCACTCTCTGCTTTCTGTACCTGCTTGAAGATGTGAGCCTCTGTTTTCTGCTCCTATCCCAGCCACTTCCTGCAATCCATGCCTCCCTGGATTCTAATCCCCTGGAACTGTAAGCTCAAATAAATTCTTCCTTTTTGAAGTTCCCTTGGTCACAGTGTTTTATTACAGCAACAGAAAAGTAAGTAATATACATACAATTGCCCCTTGGAATCATGTTCCAAGCACTTTCCAAGAGTCCTACAGCACCAGGTTTTCTGCAGGTCCCAGGAACTTTGCTCCAGGGGCGCAACACTCAGGGCCTCCTGCAGCAAAAAGGTACCCCCAGATTCCCCTACTTCAGGCCTGCCTATGCCATCCCAGAATCTCCAGCATCAGGAACCCAGCCTGCCTTCTGTATCCTGCATCCTCTGCTTAAGTCCTCCTACACCATAGAGAAATTATACTCTAGGAACCAGCCGCCATTCTCCTTCACCAGGCCTGCCTACAGCTCCCAGGAATTGTGCTCCAGGAACCCAGTCTGCACATCCTCCTTAAGCAAGTAGGAGACTCTGGCTTCCATTGTTTACACCGCCATCCACTGCTCCAGAACCTTCTGCATCAGCTCCACAGAGGAAACAGGCATCTCGACCCTACTAAGACTTAGTCTTCTCCTGAACATTGTAAACATCTCCATTGAAAGAAGAAATGTGACTTGCTCAAAAAAAACAAAAAAACAAACAAAAAAACATAATTTAAATAGTAAACTACTCCAGATGTAGAGTGCAAAAATAGAAAGAGCATGAAAAATAGCATGAATCATTCACAAATTACTAATCTAATAATAATGAGGCCCACTGAAAAACTCAAGCAGGATAAAATCTTAGCATAGAAGTGGGGACGAGGTCAAGAAGCCCCCAGTCTTAGCTGAGGAACTACTGGTAACTGATAACTCCTGGGAGAGGGAGAGCTGGTTTTCATTAAGGGTGTGACTCTAAATAGGTTAACCAGATTCCAGTGGATGGATGCACACCGAAGGACATTTGGGGACACAATGGACTTGATAGGCCTTAATATATATGACATAGTATCTGAAAACCAGCAGGGAGCATATAAAAGGGGTGAAGATAGGGAAGGATATCTAAATATGATCAAATATGTTGTATGAAGTTAAAAAAAAAAATACAGTGAGTAGAAAATGACTTGCAAGAACTCCCAAAAAATCAGAAGAATGATATTTCAAAAAACTGAAAATAGACATGAATATTGTCTAAAAAATAAAAACTATAAGTGAAATAAGGGAGTCAATCCAAGATACAAAAATGTAATTTAAAAAAGAGAAGTGCTGAAGAAAATTCATACTGAAATGATGCTAGAAATGAGAAAGTCATTGCACCAAATATCAGAACCTTAATGGAAAGTCCCACCTTAGAATGGACCATGTAGAAAGCAGAGAATTAGAACTGGAAACAAAGTAGAGGAATTGGGTTGCTCATTAAGGGCCGAGGAAAAACTTTTAATAAGAGTGAACAGAACACAGGAAAACTCTGGGATGCCATGAAAGCACCTACTCCTGAATTATGGCTTGGTTATGGCAAAAGTATAAAGAATATTTTTGGTAAAGCCATGGAAAAAATTTCCCAAACTTAGACAAAGAGATGCTCTTTCAAGTGCAAGAGGCCTACAAAATATGAAAGAAGGCAAAAAAGGAAATTTACCATGTCATATTGTAGTGAGCACATTAAAAATAGAATAAAGAATATTAAACATTGCAAGAGTGAAAGGATAAATTCCTTATACAGACAGGACCATCAGAATAACACCATATCACCATTCAACAGAAAATTTAAATGCAGAATAGCATAGAAAGATGTATTCAAAGTTCTGAAAGACCACAGTTATCAACCCATATTACTATACCCAGAAAAACTATTTAAATTGAAAATAAAAATTTTCCATAAGAAAAACAAGTTAAAGGCATTTATGACCACTAAGTTCTACAGAGGAAACTGGAAAAAATGCCTTATTCTGAAAACAAAACTAAACCTACCCAGGAGGTCACAGAAATTAAAAAGAAATTTTAAAAGTTAACCAAAAGAGGATTAAGAAAACTCCACAAAACAACAAATTAACAAGAACAAATATATATCATTCATTAATAATTATTAGTAGTAACAATCTCAACTCTATAACAAAGTGCCAGAGAGTAACAGATTGGTTAGAAAACAGAATCAATCTTTCTGCTGCCTCCAAGAAATACATCTCTGTCAATGATGAGATTTGCCACGTTAGGGCAAAAAGATGGGAATAAGTTATTCCAAACAAATGGAAACAAGAAACAAGCAAGCATAGCTATTCTAATATCTGACACAATAGACTTTCAACTAAAACTAGCTAAAGGATATACCAAGGTTAATTCATAGTCATTAAAGAAATAACCCACCAAGAGGGTATTACAATTCTAATACTTGCAAACCAAACAGGGATGCACCCAATTTTATAAAAGAAATGCTATTAGATTTAAAACCATAGTTTGACCACATGTATTAGTCAGGGTTCTCCAAAGAAGCAGAACCGGTAGAAAGAATATATATGTATAGAGATTTATCAGCTTAGCTCACAGGATAGAGTCCGAGTAGTCCAACAATGGCTGCACCACACTGGAGAGGCTGAGAATCCGTAGTCACTCAGTCCACAAGACTGGATGTCTCAGTAGTCCCAATCTGGTGCTGAAAATCTGATGGATTCCAAACGATCAGCTAGACTTCATTCTACAGCAGCAAGACGAACTCACCAGCAAGAGAGAAGGCAAGCAGCAAGAAGCCAGGTGTTTTCCCCTGCTTTGGCCTTTTATACTGGCTGCCATCAGAAGGTAACACCCACATTTAGGGTGTGTCTTCCAGCTTCAGATGATGCAATCAAGATCTCTCTCATTTCAGTTAATCCCAGATCCAGTCAAGTTGACACCCAGGATTAGCCATCACACCACAATACAGTGGCCATATGGACACTGTACAATACACAGGCCATATGGACAAAAACTAAAGAGAGAAACATTGAATAACACATGTTCTTCTCAGCAGCCCATGGAAATTTCTCCAAAATTAACCACATGCTAGTACACAATGCAGAGTGCAGTTCATTATTCCTATAACATTCCTTCCACTATGTGTCAGTGGGTATTTTACCAGGCCATTTGTTACTGTAGGTTGTAGAGTTTCCGTCAATGAATTTCTCTATGTGATGGGTTATATTTATTGATTTATGTATTTTGAGCTAACTTTGAGTTACTTCACTGAAGAAGTTTCATAACATCTCAAAATAGTGTTCCCAACTGGGAACCACTTAATCAAACACAGGAGCCTATAGGGGACCCTTTTCATTCAAACCACCACAATCTCTGATGAACAGGAATGCGAAACTTCTCAATACAGCATTTGCAAAATGAATTTAAGAACAACCAGAAACATCATCCACCATGATCAAGTTGGTTTCATCTAAGTAATTCAAAGACAGCAAACCACATTCTGACTGAATTTAAAGCTCTCCCCACCAAATGGGACTCATGTCTGGTACCCTTAACTGGGACCAAACCAGTGGCTGTCTAGGTCATAGATCTTAGCAGAGAACTTAACACTATTGTTCTGCTAAATGCTTTTATACCCCTAGATTAGTGCATCTCTCAACTCTTGATAGTAATCTTTTAAGTAGCAGCTGGGCATTATTATGGAGACACACGGTTGGTTGACACGCAGAGAATAAGTGTTTGTACAGGCTCAACTGTAAATAGGGCATCCATATCATACCCCTCCCCCTAGGACTCAGGGGTCATCACAGAAGAGGGTGTGAAAATACTATAACAACCAGACATGCCAGTGAAAGAGTATTTGTTGGACATGAGAGGGCTGTTACACACAGAAATTCAAGAGTGCACAAGATCAAGCCAGCAGGAATTTTATAATGAAGCCAGGCATGGTGGCACACACCTTTAATTCCAGCACTAGAGGGGCAGGGGCAGGCAGATCTCTGTGAGACAGAGGCCAGCCTGATCTACATGGCAAGTTCCTGGTCAGCTGGTACTACAGGGAGACCCTGTCGCCAAAAACAACAACAAAAATTTGCTGGGGAAGAGCCTTGTGAATTTTGACCTCCAGCTGAGTAGCTGCAGGCAATTGGGTAGGTTCTCTTCAGTGAGGTTGCCCATAAGCGTCTACCTTAGCTCCGGGGGATGATTCCACGCCTATGCACATACAAGCAGTACCTAGTGAATTCAGTGGATATTGAGATAGAGAGACAGAGACAGAGACAGAGAGGGGGGAGAGAGAGAGGAGTTGGGAGGGAAAGTAGGAACGGGATTAGGGAAAAATTGGAAGGGAGAGAATGGGGCATGAATTGAATCTAAACACATATTTATATATGAATATTAATATATTTAATTAAGCATATAAGAGCTGGGTGTGGTGGCACACACCTTAAATTTTAGCACTTGGGAGGCAGAGGCAGGTGGATCTCTGTGAGATCATGGCCAGTCTGGACCCTCATAGTGAGTACCAGGTCAGCTGGAAGTACAGGAAGGTGCTATCTCAATAAAACCCCCCAAAAGTACTGTAAAAAAAACCAAAACAAAACAGATGAGCTTGGGAGGGAAAAGTGGTGGTAAGAATATGGACAAAGGAGACCTGTCTCAAAAAGACTCAAAAAAAGAAAAAGAAAAAAGAATATGGACAGAATTAGAGGAGGGGAATTGGGGTGAATTTGATTAAAAAGTATATACAAGCATGAAATTCTCAAGCAGTAGAAAATAAATTAAAATAAATATGAAAACACAGTAAGAGAAAGTATTAAGGCAGATACCCTGAAAGGCTAGACAGTGATGGTCTTAGAAGCAGCGAGTCACCAAACAAATCCCTGGTGGCAGGTCTGACATCTCGATAGGAGCTGTTGGTCATGGAGAGCCCAGAGACTGCTGAAACAATACACAATCTTTCCATTTCTTATGATTTCTGTTTCAACTTCATTTCTGTCACCATGATAGAATATCAGATAAAAAGCAGCTTAGGGGAAAAGTGGTTTATTTCAATTTACATCTTCAAATGATATTGCATCACTGTGAAGTTGTCAAGACGAGAACCAGCCACACTACATCTGTAGTCAGAGTTAGGAGAAGTCAAGTTTCCTTGTTTGTTGGCTTATGCTCAGCTCAGTTTCTCCAGTCTTTTTTTTTTTTAACTTTTACAAAAACTTTATTGAGAATTTCATACATGCATGTAAAGTATTTTGATCAAATCCATCCCCACTCCCTCCCCTCCAACATTCCCCCCTCTAAAAAGGTAACCCTAAAATCTTTTAAGAATTAGATACAAGCTCCCAAATACTTTTGATTTTTGGCCTTTGGAACAAAGTATGTTGCTAACAGGCCCAAGGACATTTCGACTTTTAGCCCAGAAACTGGCTACATTTCTTTGGGGTCTTTTTACCCTAACTGCCTAGCCAATTCCTACCTCCTATACTTATCATGCCATCTTCTGAAGGGGTTACCCAAATCACCAATAGAAAATAGAGACACAGACCGCTCTGGCTTCTTCCATGCTGAACAGGGATAAGGGTGAGGCAATTGGAGCACCCCATCAGTGGGTCTATCTAAAAGACTCCCAAATTGCATAACTCTTGTCTCTAAGGGGAGAAGAAAGTCCTTGAATCATGAATAGGAGATGTGAAGGAGAAGTAAAGGCAAGAGTAATTACCATTACAAGTTCTAGATAGGGAACCAGAAAACAGAATAGCACAATTTTCAAATGTTCATATGGGCCCATTGGAGTTTCTTGACAAGGGCTTCCAAAAGCATCCCTCTATTGGGTTCTTCCTCATTTTCCTTTTGTCTTTCAAGGCTGGACTAGTTGGCTGGGCACAACCGTCAACAAGCCCAATTGTGATGCTCAGTTGAAGTCATGATGATGGTAGTTATTTCATTCAGAAGGGACTTCTGTATAGCATTAGCTTATTAAAAGGACCTGTAATTTAAAAGGATTTGGTGCTAGGAGCCACATATGAGGGAGAACATCTCCAGTCTTACATAGTATAAGAACCTCTCCCTAGCGAATGGTGCTGCCCATGGTGGGCTGAGACTTCCCACATCAACTAGCTTAATTAAGCAACCTTTACAGACATTCTCAGAGGTCAGTGTAGTGCAGACAATTCCTTATTGAGAATTTCCTATCAGATTATTGTAGCTTGTACCAAGCTAACAATTAAGGCTAACCATAACAGTTACTGAACAGAACCCTATTGCTGAAGATACAATACTTGGATGTAAGATATGGAAAAATCAAAGGGAACCAAGCTGAAAGCTTCTTTCCTGCTGGCTAGCTCTCCTAATGTTGGATGCTGCTATGCAGGTGGCTGAGGAGGTGGGAGTAAATGCGTAAACAGTCTTACTCAGATGTGAACTCTACAAACTATAATTCCAACCTGTCAGACAATATGAACCCATTGGTGCAATAGAGACACAGCTGTGATGGAGGTAACCCACCAGTCCCTAATTGGACTTAAGCCTGCTCTGCAAGGGGAAATCTATGCCCAGTAATATAAACTCTGTACAAAACCCATGACTGAAGTAGTCTTGGGCTTTATGATGGAATCTAAGACTATTGTTTAGGTGAAGGTACATATCATCAACCCAGCTTCTAAATTACCTTCTTTGTACTCACAAAGGCTACTCTCAGTCTTAAACTAAGAAGCCACACCTTGCAGTAAAGAGCACACTCATGGCTGCACAAGATGCTAAGGATTAAGGACAGCTGAGGGCTCTTCCATAAACCAGGCTTCTATACTATGGCCTTAAGGCTCAGGAAACATTGTGGGAGAAGGAGCAGAAAGGCCATAAGAGCCAAAAGACAAGAAGGGTTAGGGAATGCCATTTCCCAAGCATGACATGGTTATGGCAATCATGAACTCACAGCAGTTGTGCCCATTGGAGTTATACACAGCAGCCCTCCAAAAAGTCAGCTATGGAAGGGGCAGGGTTTCAAGGGGCCCTATCTCTCACTGCTGATTTATTGGCAACAAGCCGATTATAGGACACAGGGAGGCACACTATACAGTTGCGTACCCACTGCTGAGGCCACCGAGCCCTAATGGTTGCTTTGAAACCCAGGGTCACACAAATGGCCCAAGTTAAACTCTGTGGGACATTGAAAACAACAAAAGCTAGCAACTATGTGACCATGACTTATAAGGAAAAAAGGAGGCCTGACAGGCATAAGAGAGAAATAAGAGAGGGGGAGAGGTTGTAGCCAACATGCATTATGCACATGTGTGAAATGGTCAAACAAAATTTATTAATAAAAAGGTATATTTAATATGATTTATGAACCAGAGCCTAATTTAATAGGTATTGGTGGTTTACTGAAGAGAACTCCAAGAATACTGCTCACATCCTCTTTTTATTTATGGAAATACAGCTTCCTGAGGCAGAAGAGATGGCTCAGCAGTTAAGAGCACTGGCTGCTCTTGCGTAGGACTCAAATTCAGTTCCCAGCACCCACACAGCAGTTAACAACCACCTGTAATATCAGTTCTAGGGGAATCCAATGCCCTTTTCTGACCTCCACGGACATTGTACAACTCAGGTGCACTTATACATGAAGGCAATACACTTATACACATAAAAATAAAAGTAAAGAGTAAAATGTTTTAAATACTGATGCTTATTATTGTTTCTAAGACAATCAAATGAAATAAAGCCAAAAAGAAAATGAAGATTATCCTAGCCCTCAATATGATATAGTCATATTATTTCTACTGGATATTCATTGTGGTCTATTTAATATAAAAAGAAATGTGCAAAGTCGAATGATAACTTCTCAGTTATTCTATAATAGTTTACAAGTAGCGAAACACTGTAATTACATTGGCAGGGCAAACAGGAGTTGGGGAGAATTAAAGCACCTGTGGTAATAAGTTATGATTGTGCACGCTAGTGAAACAGGGGCTTCCTTTACTCAAGTTTCATTCTTTCAAAATCACAGCACTTCAGACACAAATCTGTTTTTAAATATTTTCCTATTGAATTTCCAGAGTAGAAAAGGGGAAAGCTAAAATTCCTTTGCTCAGGACCATTGTTTTAACATCTGCCTTTGCTGTTGACAGAGCCTTGGTGGAGTTTCAGATCAAAATAATGGGCCTTGCCTCTTCACCCTTCCATTCTGGCTGCACAGCCTTGAACAAGCTACACTGTCTCTTGTAGTTACTGCTCAATGAAGGGTTTTAGGTAATAGAGGAAATCATTGTTTCTTTTCTCGTCACAGGGGTTTTTGAGAAGCACATGAGACAGGTGTGCAAGAGCCATGTGAAGCCATATTTCTATACAGCGTTAAGCTATCGTCATCCTAACATCACTTTAGAGGACTGTATTTTAGGTTGAGTCTTTTCCTCCCTCCACCATCCCTATGATAGGCATTCTTAACCTTTCTCTTTCTGTGCTTTCTATTTCTCCAGGTGCAGTACTCCCATAAAGTTATCTCTTTCTAACATATAAAATGCATTTATAATTCTGTCGTCAGAAGACAGCCAATGTAATAAAATGTATTAAAAATGTATATCTTGAGATCGAGATGTAAGTTATGAGTAATTTGTAGTACAACCTGACATCAAACTCCAAAACACTGGGGAATTTATAAGATATGTACAAGAATCAATATTAAGACCATACTTAGAGCACTTTAAGAGGATAATAGTGACATTCAGCTTTAAGTTTTACATTTTGCTAATGGATAAGAAAAGCAATGGTCATTTTGAGCTCTTTAGCAACAAAATCTACTTCATTCTGTATAGTTTCAAGGAAAGATTGTTACGGCATTGACACCTTTCTCAAGTTAGACTCGAATGAATAGAATGTGATTGACAGATTTCTCCCGTGCTTCTGTGCTTCTTTATATCGCTATTTTCTTGTTTTGGTAAGAGAATTTGTGTTGAAACATCAATAATAATGATTATCATTAGGTCATTGAGTTTTGCCATAATTCACAAGGAGTTATTCAATAATTGTTTAACCCAAGCAACACATAACTCATGCTAACATGATGCATTTCAAAACTGCTGTTTCAATCTGATGGTGCAAACAGGGACACAACAGAACACGTGGGAATGGTGAGCCCCTATGAGCATCTTACAGAAACACTGCACCCCCTAGAACCTAATGTCACTTACCTTTTTCTTAGATTTAAAAATAATCTTTCCTGTGTGTAGATTTGGTGATAAACAAATCTTAAAGAATACACCGGAGGTCAATTCATGGTTCTGACAATATTTTGCATCATAGGCACAATGTTAAATAGAAACATGGAAAGAGCTAATACCTTTTTTTCTTATTTACTGATTATCATCTAACTAGCGAGGAATGTATTTACCAATTATTTTACTCATAGAAATTGCCAATATTCCACTGATGAATAAAAATCACTTTTATTATTTTAGATGAGCATTTCTAAATTCCTATTATATTTTTAGAGTAATAATACTGTATTCTCATTAACTTTAATGGTCACTCCCCTTTACCTTGCATATAAAACAAACCACATCATAGCCATGAAAATTTGTATGGCTTAATAAGCCAACAAGACTAGAACATCAACAGAGTACACTTTGTGCACATACTAGACAGGACTGCCATATTTAAAAG
Organism: Nannospalax galili; assembly: GCF_000622305.1. Taxonomy (NCBI): domain Eukaryota; kingdom Metazoa; phylum Chordata; class Mammalia; order Rodentia; family Spalacidae; genus Nannospalax; species Nannospalax galili. The sequence goes on along the minus strand of NW_008351881.1, from coordinate 2,911,225 downwards.
AGTGTTCTTATGTGGAGAGAAGTGGTCAGCCCATGGTATCTGCCACTTAAATATCAATCATACTAAATGTAGCATACATCCATCTGGGTTTGAGAGAAAAGACTATTGAAAATCTGAGACAAAATGGAGCAGAAATATCACACTTTGCATAAAATAATGAAAAAGTCAAGACATGCAACAAGGTAATGAATTAATTACCTATGTGTCAATGATAATTTTCCTTTATCACCCTTTTCATCCTTTTATTTAGGTTTCCCGACAGCAATTCCAACTGTTGTCCTCTCCTGATTTTACTATGTACAAAGAACTGCAGGATGCTGGATGTGGTGGTGCATGTCTTTAATCCCAGTACTGGGGAGGCAGAGGCAGGCAGATCAAAAGAAAAATAAATGTAAATAGCCAACTTACTGTGCATGGCCAGAGTTTAGAAGGATCTTTCATATAACCTAATAATTGCCATATTTCTATATCACCATCTTGCTTTTCTTTGGTGTATTTTCTGAATCCTGAGAGCAATTCAGTGAATTACTAAGCAAAATCCACAAACATAATTCTCATTTTCTCTGCATCTTAGATTGTCAGGATAACATTCAGGAAAGACTTACTTAGCTAGTGGAGTCCCAGAGTGCTGGCTAAAACTGGAGCCAATTATTCAGCATCCTTTAACTTGAGCTAGAAGCCACAGACATAAGAATCCTGTAAAAGAGTTAATGGCATCAGAGATGCTGTTTATAAGGCGTTTAGTTAGTCCTTGGTACACAAGGAATAGCCAGTAAAAACTGACTGTTAATGTGAAATGGAAATGCCACATATCGATGGCCCAAGTTCGATGATGACACTTTAAAACTTCAAATATTTTTACCCTAGGAGAAATGAAGGTGGCATTCTGTGTTCAAGTGCCCCTATAGTGGCTGACATCCTTCAGAGCAGAGGCAGAGGCTGTCCTTGACTTCCTGCTAGGAGAAGTACCTGCTTTGTGTTATTGATTTCCCATGCATGACACATGACCCTGGGAAAAGTATAGGTAACAATGGTTTAAAAATAACATGCAAGACAGCTTTTGAGATTTGTCCAGGTGTTAATTTAAAAATGCATCAATGACTATAGAGACATTTACGATAGAATTTCAAATATTCAAAGATACATGAGATCATTAACAGCACATGATCTGTCTGTTTCTAAATCAAAAAAATAAAACTTCTAGTTATTGAACAAATAACTGAAGTGTTTATAGTGTGATTGGCATTATTATAAGGCCTCCAGATACATTATTTTATTCCATTTCCGCAATTTTCTGAATTTTTTTCTCGATTGTTAATCTTGAGTTCTGAGTATCATAAAATACAACTGTGTTGGAGTATAGTCAAAATAATTTTACTTGAGTCTGTACCTATGATTTTCATCAACCAACTACACATACAACCAAATGCTTAATATTACTTTGGAAAATCCCTTGTTTCTTTCCTTAATAGGTAATTGATGAATTAGTAGTCACTAAATTCTGTAGATATCTTACCTTCTTAATTTTGCTTTTTAGTGGTGTGCTGTAATGCATTCTGACATCCCATCATAGGTCTCTTTGTCTTTCGTTGACCCTCCAGACTATGGTAATAATCACCTCCCTGGATAAATAAGCCCATGTGACAGCATTGATTTGAAGCCTTGGGGAGGCAAGGAAGGGAACACGCCTGTTCTTTGACATTAAACATCTTTCTACATTTGAACCTCCAGCCTGTGTACTCCCTATACCAACACCCTACCCCAAACTTTGCTACACATTGTACATCAACACACACTCTGGTGCTACAACACTATACCTAAAGTACTTCCTAAACCCAATACTCCATAAAACAGTCTGTGCTCTTTGATAGAACTACTCTCAAATTTACACCTGGACTTTCTGTAACATAAACCTGGTATGGGTTGGATTCCTTGTGGATTGAGATTCATTTGTAGGATGATCATTAGAAATGCTTTTTAGCCACAATACATATGAGGAATGAAGAGATGAAGGAAAGAATACTTTATGAGGAGAAGGCAAACTATGATACAATTAAAACTGTCCTCAAAAGCCAGTCTAGTATTCTGAAACCAGAAAGGAGATTCAGAGGTGCCCACCTTGAAGAAAGTACCCAGCTCACAGAACAGCATGAAACAAAGGCCTTTCCTAGGGAAAAGGAGGAAGAATGAGGGTCTCAGTCCTAATGGAAGTTTAGGGGGCTCATCACAGCATCTTCTATACCTCCACAGTAGAGTTAGTCACCTCTTTCGACATTCCAGGGGGGTGATGAGGGTTTTTCTCTTATGTAAACCTCTCTGTACTAATTATCCCTCCATTCCTTACCACGCTGTGAGCTCTGCAGTCCGACTTCACCTCTTCTCCAGCTACCTTGGCAGCAATGCAGAACACACACCTTGATGGTTGTCAAGAGAATAAAGGCATTTATCAAAGAGCATTTGGTCATCTGCATAATAACCAGTGCCTAAAATAGTAACACCTGGAGTTCAATGTTGCCTTATAAAGCAGGTACAACAGTTGTACTAAGGTAAGATGGGAGTTTAATAAGTATTCCTGCTTGATTATATTGACTTCCAAGGAGGAAAAGTCACATGCTGAAAAGTTTCGTATGTAAAGGAATCAGTCCTTCAAACAGGAAAAGCACTTTCAGGGCACAATGAACTACTAACCTCAATCAGAATTCAGAAAGAGGGAAACCTTACCAACTTGCAAACTTGGGAGAAAGGGTGATCGGTGACTCAAAAGTTGTTAGTAAGCATTTGGTTATAACTGGACTTGTGGTTGCAAATCAAAGTTACAAATTACCATAGTGAAGGAAGGACACTCTCAAGTAAGTGTTTGAATGAATGTTGTACTAAAATGCATTGGTGTTTCAGTTGGAATAGAGGCTTCCATGACTCCTGGAGAAAAAACAATGTGAAGGGACACCGTAGATTCATAAACAAGAGTGTCTTTGTTTTGTTTTTGCACACCTCAACTTATTAAAGGTAGTGGTTTTAGTCTGCTTGCCTTTTACTTCAAAGACTTGTGCTGGAGCCTAAAGAGCTTTGATGTTCGGGATTTTCCATCAGCCACACAATGTCCCACAAGTGGTTCCAGTCAGTTCCAATAGTCAGCCTGGAATGTCAAAAGATGAAATGATTTTGAGCCTTTTTTCACTGTGTCCCAGAAAATATTCTAGAGAAAGATGAATAAAAGAGAAGAATATTGGGAAGGAAGATAGAAATTCTATACTGAGTAATGGCTGGAAGGAGATATGTGCTAAGGCTGAGTCACAATTAATGTACCTGGAGAGCTGGGAGGTGACGACCATAGCAGACCTGCAGGAGATTGGAAGATGCAGTGCTTCCCAGATCTTTTCAGTGTCTTGGTCATTCATTCATTGACTTCTGCACTTAAATCTGTCTTGCCAGCTCTGTGTTTCCTGGTAACTAACCATTTGACTAGTTAGTTTTATGTGTCCTTCTCTTGCGTCTTATTGGATGCAGACGTTATTTTGGAATGATTATATCATATACACCTGCTACCCAGGAACTCAAGTTTTATAACTAAATTAACTGAAAGGATATTGAACAGTGTAGCACAGCTTAGTACTAAATATAGCTTGGAGCTCATAAGTGGGAAATACAGCAAGAAATAACAGAGAAAGCAGCTAAGGTCACAGGAATGATTTTGAAGTAGACAGGAAAGAAAATCTGTAAAAATAAGACTCAAGTCAATCATGGTAGAACTAGTTTGAAATAGCAAGGAGGGTCACAGACCATCACTACTAAAGGTCACTTCAAGATATCTAGAGCAAAGCAACAGAAAAAGGAAATCCTATGTGGTGTGAAAATTCAACCTGAATTTGCATATCACATCTAGAAATTGATAGGAAAACTACAGGCTCAGGATGTTTAGCTGATACAGAGATAAAGGAATCTGAAACTGAGAAGTCAAAAACATTTTACAAGGCTGGAGACTGACACATATTACAATCTGATGTGAAAGGAGAATACAGGTATTTGCCACAGTTGTTCCACTTGTCCTGTTACCTTTCAATGGTTAGGCAGCAGGAAAAGAAAGTACAGGCTACACTTCTTCTTAATCCCAGTGCAATCAAATCATTATTTCATACATTATAAAATGTTATTCCTTAAATTATTCAAATGCTTCAATCTTTTCTCAGGCCTTCTGAGATTCTATACGTGTGTATAAGAAAATAGGAATGGATGAAGAGGTAACTTTCTGACACTGGGAAAGGAGCCTGTTCAAGTATTTCATAATGTCCTGGTTTAAATGCTACAGTGTTGTTTACCTGAGTCAGTGTTTTGCCTGATTCTGTTTTGAAGAGCTGGCAATTCTTATGAAATTTAGTTTCTTATTTTTTCCTTTATTGCTTATGCTAGTGCCTCCCCTCCCCGCTGGCCATTCAGTGATCATTTCAATACCTACTCTCTCAACCCCATAGTCCAGGCCTCTATGACTTGAAGGTATCATCTACTCGGAGGTTATCTTGGTCTCTCTCCTCCATGGCAGGGAAAAACTAGGGTGACGAGGCCTTTGAAATGATAAGATAGATCTCTCTTGCCTGACATTGCTTTTCTTTCTGTTTCTTGTTCATTTTTGTTAGTTCTTTGATAATTTCATACAATGTCTTCTGATCATATTAGTTAATATCCTCCAGTTCTTCCCAGGTCCACCCCCTTTCCATATCCATTCAACTCTGTGTCCTCTTTTTTAAAAATTGAGTCCAATTTGTGATACCCATGTGGCCATCCAGTGGAGCAGGCTGGACCCACTGGGGCCACACACTTAATGAAAAGTGACTTTTCCTCTCCTTGTCAATCAAATGCCAATAACTGCTCAGCTAGAAGTGGGACTTTGTGCCCATGTCCTCCGTCTATGCTGGGATGTTGTATGGCTTGAGCTTAGGTGGCTCTTGTGCATGCTGTCACAACCACTGTGAGTTCACATGTGCAACTACCCAGTTGTCTGGAAAACACTGTTTCCTGGTAGTCATCCCCTACTATTAACTCTAACAATCTCTCCATCCCCTCTTTTGCAATGATCCCTGAGACTTGTCAGGAATTGATATGACATGGATTTAGAGCTGAGAATTCTACAGTCTCTTGCTCTCTATGCCTTGACCAGCTATTGGTCTCTGTGTCAATTGCCAACTACTGAAAAAGGAAGCTTCTCTGATGATGGTTAAGTGATGCACAGTTCTACGGTTTAATGAACTAAAGAAACCTAAAGTTCTTAGGTTTAATGCTATGCTTATTTAATATAATTACAGTATTAGGTTCTCCCCTGGGGCTTATGATCTCTCGAGGCACAGGTTTTTAGACTCAGTAATGGTAACAGATATATGTGCTTTGTCTTGTAGAGCAGTCCTTAAATCCAATCAAAAAGTGGTTGGTTATTTCCATGACATTCACATCACTATTGAACCAGTGGGTATGGCTTGCAAGAGAAGTTATCATTATAAGTAGCAGGGTTCACAGCTGGGTAGGATTAATGATTACTTTTCTTCTCCAGTAGCATGCATAGCAACTTCCAAACCTGTGAGAGTCAGCCAGGAGGGGTGAAGCTTCCAGCTCAGGACCAGAGTGATTTCTCCATGTTCTATGACTCAAGTGTGTGGTATCTTACGCTGCAGTTCCAGAAGGTAACCAAGAGCACTGTCAACAGCCTGTAATGCCAGAGGGGTGGGGGGCTCTTTGGGACCTCACTGGCCAACATCTCTAAATGAGTTGATCAGTTCTTCATACTGGGCTTTATTTGTTAGTCTGTGTTATCTATAGAGGCATTGTACTATAGGGTACTGTGGGAGACAGGCTTGAGCCTAGGGTGATATTGCAACTGTCAGGGTCACATGGTTTCTAGGAATCCAGGCTCTGTAATCTGAAACCCAGTATGCTAATGAGGCATCCTACCCACTATTCTGTGATAGGATGTTGTCTGTTATGCTAATAAGGTATCCTACTTGCTGTACTGTGATAGGACACTAAACCTGTTATGCTAATAAGGTATCTCACTTGCTGTGCTGTGATTGGACCCCTATCCCTATATAAGCTTGTGCATTCCTGCAATAAACCAGACCTGTGTCACTGAACCTGGTCTCCTGTGTCTGAACACGGCTATGCTGACACAGTGTCCTCACCAGCCCTGGGGTCCGGGACTGGGCAGAAGCAACAATGACAGGAAGCAGCACAGGGCAAGCAGAAGGGAGGCTTCAGCACCAGGTGAGCAGAAGAGTGGCTTCTGCCCAGGGCGAGTGGAGGAGTAGCCTTGACGCCCATGAGAACAAAGGAGCGGCCACCACTGGTGGTGACCACAGGGTACTCCACTTTAAACTTTTTTATGTGAATAT
>NW_008351881.1:2875156-2904706 GCF_000622305.1 Nannospalax galili | reverse complement strand
TTTTCTTTCTTTTCTTTCTTTCTTTCTTTTTAAATTTTATTTATTATTTTTATTTTATGTGTATGCGTATATTGCCTGAATGTAGGTAAGTGCACCCATGTCATGCAATGCCTGTGGAGGACAGAAGAAGCTGTCAGATCCCCTGGAACTGGAGTTACGGACAGTTGTTAGCTGAATATATTTTAGGAAGGTCCTTCTATAGTTTGTTTACACATGACATACTTAAGAGGCTTTTGTGTTAGTTTTCCCTCCCTGTATTCACTGTTCTACCCTGCCTTCTCATCCCCCACACTATTTAGTCCTTCCTGTCTAACTTTTCCCCTTTACCCCTTTATAACACTGTGTTCTAATGCTGCTATAAATTTCAATTATGGCCAAAGCTCTAATACCTGCATGGGGCCACTCTCCAGAGAGGTCTGCTTCTATATCTCCAAGGAATGACAGGTCAAAATCTCAAGCATTTGACCTCAAATTCAAGTAGAGCCAGTTTCTCCAATCATTGAAAATTGTGAATTCCAGTGCTGTAAACTCAGATCACATGCGTGCCCTGCCTGAGACTTCTTCAAACATTCTTTTACTCTCTTGTTTGCTTCTAAATATTTGTAAAATCAGCAGTGGTGGGATTTTAATTTATTTCTTCTATTGATGTTACTGAAATTTTTGTTATATCAAATCTAATCTGATTCCCAGACCCTGACGATTGTATTTAGGAGGAAAGTCAAAGAAAATTTGACTTCAACATTTATTCTGAAGGTGACTTTATAAATACTACCTCTTTCTTTTTGTCATCTCATGTGAAATACCTTGGGCTATGGAGGGCTTCTGGAAGATATGATAATATCTCCTACTGCTATATGAAATCAGCCAGCTCATTTCTGTCTTTAAAAATGTGCCTAAGAAAGAGATGAAAGTAAGCTAAATAAAAGCCATGTTACACAAAGTGTAAGGCTGGAGACTAGGTTTTTTAATTGTTTGTTTTCTGTTTAGTTACACAGCTCGGTCTTTCTCTGGGGATTGATGTTACTGACCATCTCAGGGTGCTACACTAATGGCTGATTTAAACAAATCAACCACTGGAAAGTATGTCTCTGAATTAATATCAATAATGGAATAAAAAGTCACTGTTGAGATGCTTTTCTTTATGCTTGAAATGTATGTAACTCTTGAGAAAAACACATCAGGAAAAATTATAAAAGAGAAACAAATTTAAAACTCAGAGTGCAAATTGGACTTTGACTGATTGAGCCTGACTGATACAAAATTGATGAAGGAAAATAAAATTAAGATGTCTACTGATTATAGTATTTCTATACTGTAAATAGAGTAGTCTTCAGAATGATTAGGAAATCAAACTATAAAGCATGCCCCTGCTTAGCAGCCAGTAAATCAAAATGACTGACTGAATTGACATCCTTAACCTTCTTCACCCTATTTATTAATGTGCTTGTGTCCTTAGCTGACAATGTATTTTAATGTCTTCCTAACTATTTGTTTAGACAACAGGTTTCCCAAGTGTGAACATGCATATTTTTCACCTTACTGCCTTAGATATAGTATTTATTACCAGAATAATTTCCTTGCCTTTGGGTATGATGTGGCACAGCATGCACATACCGCGTGGGACACTTGTACAAAAAGTTTCTGTACATTTTATATCTAGTGACTCAAAGTGATAACGATTCTAATAATATTTAATATTTATTATAACTACTAAATTGAAACATACATGCAGCAGTGAACATTTAGTTTTAAGTTATCTTAAGTTAAATAAAAGAAGCAGCAGTTGAAGTCATATAGAAACTATAACTGTATGTTGAAGAATAACAGGAAAGCTTTGGGCATGGATAAAACCAGGCCTCAAACCTTGTCATCGTGAATCCTCTACTACTTTTTAAAATACTGCTTTCACATAATTTGATTCTGCATTTCCTTTGTTAACATCATTCAGTAGAAATTTCTAACCTAGTAAAATGATTTACATTGAGCTTTCTGACCCATCATGTACAGCACACCCACAAAGCTTGATGTAGTACTTCAGTGTATGAAGCCATGTAGCCCTCTTAAGTAATCAAAATGGGAAATTTGATACATGAATTTGCCAAAGAGTGTTGCCTCCTAACCCTGAGTAGAATTAGCTTTTCCTAACAATTTAACTTGGTCTCAGGAGTAAATCAAACAACTGACATGTGCTGCACACCAGAACAGCAGAGAAAACGCTTCCTTGCCTCCACTATAATGTGCAATCGGGTTGGTATCTTAACCTTAAACAGTCTCTAAGTGTTTACACATATTGCCATCTGAACTGTATATAGAAAAACTACATGGTTGGCTTTTTATATTTTTGTCATAATGGCAATGATAATAAGATGTTCTTTTCTTTCCTGTTGATTGACTTGCAAATTGGCTAGCTATATAATAAGAAACTCAATTTAGGTTCAGGATAGAGTATTTCCCTCACAGCTCCATCACTTAAAATATTGCAATTTATCAGTATTTTTTCTGATACTTCACATACACAGTGTTGTATATGAAGGTCAAGGTATAACTAGGCTTTATTTTTTTCAAAATTTTGCTTGGACTATCAGAATTTTTCTTCTGAAAAATAGTAACATCTGCTAAGATTTAGTATGGGATCCAAGAATTATGAAAACTAGTTATAAAAATGTCAGTAATTAATAGGGTAACTATTAAGATTGTATAATGATTGTTTCAATCTTTTGCAGAAAGCAATTGAGTCAACAAAAGAAAGTTCCAAAAGGCCACACAGCTAATAAATGTAAGATGCCACATGTATTTCTCCTTAGATATTGGCTTCTCCTATTCCAAAAGCCTTTAACTGGATCCTGCACACCACGCAATGCACCGTCACCACGCCTGCCTGGATTCTGACAAGTACAAACAACCACAGCACTGCCTCTCCCTGTCTCCCTGTCCCATGGGATCAGAGAGAATTCTTCCCCTTTCTCAGAATTACCAGCAGATACTGAGGTCTAAAACATCATGGAGCACCTGATGCCTCCATCAAACATCTGAGAAGCTGGATGGAATTGTAATTTGACATAAATCTTCAAGCAAAGTATGTATTCTAGGGAGAAGACACTCTTCACCCCTCCCAGGCGTGGCCATGCCGACCTTGAGCCAATAGTCATTAACACAGACGGCACTCCACTGTGAGCTCCAGTCAGGTAGCTAAAGCGCACAGCTGGGTCAGCTGCCATTCTTTAGGCCTCACTTTCCTTTTCCATCCTCTCTACTCCCCAGGTTCATGCTTTGGATCAAAGATCACATCATTTATTTTTCTGGCTCTGTTTCTGAGACAGTTGCTACCAGGAACTGGGTTTTAGAAGGCTGAATCTTTGGTTAATCATTTTTGTTCCTTTGATACAACATTTTGAAATTTAGCCCCAGCAGGCCTCAAACTCACCATGCATTTGAGGCAGGCCTTAAATTCTTGATCTTCTTACCTGTAGGGATGTCAAGTGTTTGCCTTCACAACCTGCATTAATGCAATTCATTCAAGATGAGTCACTCTGATCTCACAGCAGTAAGCAGCCTGTTGCTGGTGCTGAGGGGTTCTAGTGATAAAATGTCTATCCCATGACATCACAATTAAGAAAAATTTATGTCCCATGTGGCTAAGTAGGATGAGTTGCAGGTATCAGTTAAGACTTTAGGGTGTATAGGGGTTATATGCATATGCACATAGAAACAATAATTATAGGAACTCTGAATTGGGTTGGCTTTTGTTCGTGATTTTTGAAAGGTCTAAAGAAGAAAACTACAAGCTCAGAGAAGCCAGTTGCCAATTAGAAACACAAGGCCTCTATGTCTATGTCTTAATTTAAACATATCCTTGGCATCGTCTGGGTGCATGTCACTCCATAGAAAATTAGACCAAAAAGCTAATTATAGATGTTACGGATTTATGAGACTAAATATGTTGTCCCAAGTGATCTCATCTATTTATTAAATTATGGTTAGAAAAGAGTGTAATTTTTAATAATTAGAATGGGGACATTTGTGTAGTCAGAGCTTAGAATCTGGAACCCTGTATTCCTATAAACAAAAGTAAAAATATTTCTTCCTTTTTGCCAGAGAAGAATGATTTTGCCAGCATAGAGCGTGTACAAAGACATTATGGAGACAGATGCCTTCCCTAAAATAGCCTGAGCTCTTTAGGATCTGCCCGGCCACCATTTCATTTTTCCAGGCTGGCTCCAAAGCAAGAAAATTCAGCATTTATGTCAGGAGAAAGGAATTTAGTCCTTCCTGGAGATGTGAAGGGATGATTAGGTATAGGGTAGGAACTACGGTGCAGTTGTGACACTGGATCTGGAAAGTCCTAAATCAGGAGATTTATCTCATCGCTTGATATGCTAGGTTGACTTGTCCAGGAAACAAACTCAGAGACAGGGGTATATGCCAGTCTTAGGAAGGGTTGGCATCTTGGAAATAGCCTTGCTAGAAGAGAAAAGAAGGACAGAAGATGGAGATGAAGAGGGGATGCCAGTCAGTCCAAGCAGCTGTGGAGTTAAAGGACTTTTCCAAATAAGGCAACAGTTGCAGTAACCTTCAAAAGGCCTGTGAACCCCTTCACAGACCAGCCCTTCAACATGGGTTTATCTCTGGGTGGAGAACTTATTTGAGGTAACCCTTTATGTCCAAGAGCACATCTCAGATCTCAGAAATGGACTCTGGTGTGCACATCGACCCACATGCATAACACCAAAAAAAGTAAACATTGGCCCTGAATGAGACAGTATACTTTAGTGTGCACTAAAAAGGGAGGTTGTGTTGAAATGAGGCTCTCACTCCCAGACTAACCCCAAAGTTCTCTTGACAAGTGCAGTCAGTCTTCATAATCTGATGAGAAAATAGCCTGGAACTCGGACACGAGAACAGCCTGTGGGAAAGGAGTTGGAGAACTAATATTTGCTTGCTGAAACAGTGAAGAAAAATCCTCAAAGAAGCATTATTGTAATATATTCTGACAGGAAGCTTAAGAATGTTTCATAAATTGTTTTTCCCAAATATTCTTTCAGATAATTCCCTTTTCTGAGGCCACAGGGAATGTATCAGTGAGAGATGAGGAAATAGAAATCATTATCTTTAAGAAACTTGATGTTTTTCATCTTCTGTAGAGCAAGATTGACAGAAGGAGATGCTTTCCAGAATGGTGCTCTCTAGAATAAACAGCAATAATGAAATTATGAAGTGAGTAGCACTTAACATTTAGAGAAATTATAGATGTAAGTACTCTAATGGGTAACATTACAGATTGGGAATTAGGAGAAGGACTTGATTCACAGGTAGCCAAGGGGATTGAAAGTAGATTCTCATGTCCCAGATGATAGATATAAAGCAGAGTAGCACATAACCTAACCACCATGATTAAAAACTAAATAATCAAAATGAGAGCTTGTTAACAGACTGACATTAGTGATCAAAATGCAAGATGGTAACTTTTCATAATTTCAAACTTAGCTGATTTAGAGATAAAGAGTCCTGACTAAAAGGGATTCCAGGTCCCTGAGATAGTGAATGCTTTAAATATCACTGCAGGTGAATCAGGTACATATTTCTCTTTTCATTTCCAAAAGTGACTTTTCATCAATACCAGGATAACTGTATATTTGGAAAGAGGAATGACGGATACTTCGAGGAACATTCAATAGCAATTCTGAACTAAGATACCATCATGGTTACAGAAGAGGCCTTGCATGTGAGATGGCTGGAGTTTGGGAACAAGACTGTTTTAAAGTGCTTTGTATCCAAAATGTCATGCCAACGCTCTATCGTTGTTTCCCTGGTCCCTGGTGGATAGTTGAATCTGATATACTTCACACAGCTGGCAGAATTCTTATATTGATTTACGGCCTCTCTACAAAGACACATAGTGGTATGGAGGGACAAACAGAAGCTCCCTTCTAGGCTGCAGAATCTATAGGAGGCAGTATTGTATCTCGGGAAAAATTACAAAGATAAGTGCCTCCATTAAACATTGGATGCAGAAGTAGAGGTGCCTGTGAAATTCCTGTCCACCACCTTGCTGCTGAGAGAAGTTAATTTTTTTTTGAGTCCAGTGAACAATTACAAAGATAAGTGCCTCTATTAAACATTGGACACAGAGGTAGAGGTACCTGTGAAATTCCCGTCTACTCTTGCTGCTGAGAAAAGGTAATTTTTTGAGTCCAGTTTTGACTAACAGTGTGAGCAGTACTTTGATGTGTCATATTTATTTACACAGTTCGCTACTGTCTCTGGGACTTGTCTCATTGGAAAAATTAGACATTGCTTCCTCTTCAGTCCTGACAGCAGAGGAATCCACATTTCATCATGACCTCATAAGGGTAGCAGTCCATTTTAAAAATTTGCTGCCTGGGCCATGCAAGCATTTGTGCTCATGTTCATGATGTACATACTCTGATTCCTGCATTGATCCTTGTGCTATTTGAGAGAACACTGCACCAGACAATTGTAATGATGTATCATTAAATTAGGCACCATGAATAAGATGTGTTTTATGTGTCTAAAGAAGACAATTCAGGGCCACAGAATAAAGCAAAATCATGTTGAATATTGTCGTAGTCAGCTTTCATTGTCAACTTGAAACAGCCTTGAGTCACCTGAGAAGAAAAGTCTATAGACGGGGGAATTTCCCAGATCAGACTGACAAGACAGTGTCTGCAGGGGATTGTCTTGATTATTAATTAATGTAGAGGACATAGTCCACTGTGGGTGGCATCATCACTAAGAAGGTGATCATGAACTATATAAGAAAACTATCTGAGCATTAGCTGGCCAGTGAGACACCAAGCATCTTCCTCCATGGTGCCTCTTGTATTTGGTTGTGAAGTAAGTTCCTGTTGTGTGAAACAGGAAGCCTGCCTGCCTTGAGTTCCTGTCTTATCTTCTTCAGAGATGGACTGTGACCTGATTGCATGAGACAAATTAATCCTTTTGGGTATGGGGTTTGTCATAGTAACCTAAAGGAAACTAGAAAAATTGCAAAGAAACCTGACATCTCAGTGAATATTTTAGGTGTTTAAATTGATTGAAATATGCTAAAAAAATGATTTGCCAAGTAAACAAAATTGTAATGCATTTCACATTGCTAATGACATGTTTGGTGGCCTATATTCATGCCAATCATTTATTACATCATGCATGTGGAAGTCAGAGGATAACCTGAGGGAGTCAATTCTCTCCTTCTACCATGTGGTTTCTGGAGATTGATTTCAAGGAGTCAGTCCTGGTAGCAAGTGCCTTTACCCGCTGAGCCATCTCACCAGTTTTTTGTTTGTTTGTTTGTTTAGTATATAACATATCTCAGACTACTTTTATGATTTACTTATTGTGTGAGTCGAAAAAAAATTTCAGTATTCAGAAGCTGTAGGTAAAAGCATATATTCTGCATCAGGTCTGGATGCTGGTGGAAGCTACCCTGTTACTTAAAATGTATAACATAAATCTGATGCTAGAGGTGACACAGGAGAAAAAGCATCCCCTAGAGTGTCTTCAATCTCATTTATAAAAGAATTTAAGAATGGACTCTAGCAGAAGCTTTAGGATATTTTATTAGAATTTAAAGAAAAATACTCAGGGTAGGCAAGATAGAAATCAAGGCATCTGACCTAAGGAGGAGAATGGAGGGAAGAGGGGGAAACTCACAAAACCATGATGGTTTTTTAGAGCCTGCATGAAGATCAGACACATGGAGGACTAGATATAAGTCAGGGAGAAGGAAGCTTTGGGAAAAAGTAAAGAAATACGAGATGCTGCGCAGCCCAAAGCATTAGGGTAAGCAAGCTTGGAAAAAGGTCATGAAGAAGAGAAAGATTATGCTTTTCTGATTTTTTCAGAAAAGCAGGCAGGACTTACGGAGAGCTCATGTCTGCAACTGGGTCCACAAGAATTGCATTAGGTATTCTACTCATCTCTTCAGCATTACTTAAGGAGAAGCCACCTTCTTAGGGGTGGTCCTATGGTGAGGTATTTGTCCAGTGAAACTGGAAAGGTGGGTCTTCAGATGGACAGACAAACAATTTTATTTTTTGTTCAGTTAATCTTATAGGCCTTTTTGCTACCTTAACAGAGGAGGTATCCATGGGATATATCAGATACTGAACTGAAGAACTGAACATCTGCAAAGCTCTAGCTATGGACTAAGGTCAAGTTTGTTAACTTCTAATACATTACTGGCGAGTAGTATAGAGAGAGTCTAACCAAGAGCCTCAGAATGACTGTGAGGCCACACTTTCATGTCCTCACTTGGGTATTATGAGGACTGATGAGTCACAAATTTGGGAGTCATATCCATTGTACAAGGAAATGACAGTTGTAATCTGGACAGATTGATAAAGCATGAGAAATTTTATTCACTGATGGTTCAGACTTTATATCCCTTCCTCTACTTGCTGACACATTTCCCTAATTCTCAGACTTTGTGTGAGACTGAGTTATGAACAGATCTGTGTAGTCTGGAGTCAGCTCCATCAGGTACAACTCCAGTGTGCCTTAACTTACAGATTTCCCTGAACCCACATGCGCCAATCTGCTCTCTAAAGAAAGCGATGCTGTGTACTGTTCAGAGTCCATATACATGCATCCAAAGAATGCAAATGAAATCTCACCCCAAGAGGTGAATTTTGATAAGTGAAAGGTAAGAACCCAATTATAAAATCCTGTTTTCCTCCCCAGGAGTAGGAGTACTGTGTTGGATTGCTCCGACAGGTACGGCACAGGGGGAGAGGCCAGGACCAGCCTGGGTCCCTCTCTTAGGGGCTGAGCGGGATGGTGAGTGTCGGCGACTCAAAAACCACACCGAGTTGGGAGGCTTGTCAAGGCAGGAACTCACTTTATTGCGTCATGCATCAACTTATACAGTTTAAGCAAAAGGGGTGTGGAAAAGGGGGTGGGTATAGGAATGTGTCATCTGGGGTGAAAACTGTGGACCACTGGGAATTTACCACGCCAGTTGTTACTGGGCAGAGGCAATCTTAGGGCTCTGCTGAGTTACCTCCATGTGGACGTGACAGGCCAGAGACAGGTCATTAAACTTTAGCCTGGCTTAGAAAATTATATTAGGCCTCATTTTCCTCCACGCCATGTGTATGAGGGTCCCGAAGGCCCAACATATTCCCCCTTTTATTTTTGTTGTAGGGCTGAGAAACATAACCCTCATCTTAGGTTGCCTCCCTTTTGGACATCTTACCCGTTGTTGGGCATCATGAATCTTACTCACTGAGGCGCCTCTCCATGTCCTCTCTTAGGTTGTGTCACCTCTGACCAAGCCTTGCCCGTCATCGGATCATGTACCTGGCCATATGCATGTCCTGTCTTAGGAGTACTTGTCATGGGACATCTTACCCATCATTGGCCACATGGAGGGCAGGGGTCGGGCAATTGTACGAGGATGGCCAATTGTAAGAGCCTGGCTCCTGATTAGCAAGCCTGTGATAATGAACCTCAACCTGATGTAACTTGATTGCCTCTATTCTCTGGTGAACAAATCTTGTAAATTTGTTAAATATCCAGGGCCCAACAGTAAGAATAAGGAGAAGTGTGAGGAGGGGGCCAAGTAGGGGGAGGAGGTAGGGCAAGAGACCATGTAAGCCAGTACAGAGGGGGCTTTATTGAAACTCTTACCTCTTCTTTTCTAGATCTTCTTGGAATTTTTTAAACTTATCCTGGACGATCCCAGATCCATTGGCATAAAAGCAGCATTTTTCCTGTAAAAATAAACAGATGCCTCTGCTTTTGGCCCTTAGTAGATTTAATCCCTTTTATTCTGTAACATCACCTCAGCCTGTGGAAGAGCTCCAGTAACCAGCCAGAGCTTGATTTAGGTAGGTCGGTGTCCTGCCTTGGGTTAGGCTGGTGTCTCTAGGGGAGAAGTAGGCAGGCAATCATACTGAACTCTTAACGTCATTAATTGTATTTGTTTTACTTTTCTTTTTATGAAATTTATAAGCCTATTAACTGCACAGGGTCCTATAGTGCAGAGAAGTATAAGGATTATGAGAGGCCCCACCAGAGTAGAAATAAGGGTAGTGAGCTATGGTGAGGCAGTGAACCACTGTTGGTACCAAAACTCCTGTTCTCGCTGACGCCTGTTTAAGTCCTTTCTTAATTTGTCAAGATTATCCATAACCACTCCTGAATTATCATCATAGAAACAGCATTCTTCTCCAAGGGCTTTGCATACACCACCTTGCTGGAGGAACAGGAGATCGAGGCCCCTTCTATTTTGTAAAGTTACTTGGGCTAGAGAGGAAAGCAACTCCTGGAGATGCCTAATAGCTGTCTCAACTTTATCTAGGCTAGCATCAATATCTTCCCTGATCTTTTGGAGGCCTTTTTGTGCCATAATTAAGGATGTAGCTCCAAGGGCTGTCCCCCAGCTCCAAGGCCCACAAGTGTGGAAACCACAACTGTGGAAAGCAACTCTCTCTTTTGTATATGTCTCTCCCAACCCTGCATTTCCTCAGCAGAGTGATAAATGACATAAGGGAAGAGGAAGACCAGGGCGCATATGTCCCCCCATGATTGTCGCAACACTGCAAGGGAAAGGCAAGGTGTCAAACCTGAATTTTGGTACAGCCAATAATATGAAAGCTCAGTAGGGACTATCCAGTTACCCCTCATTGAAGTAATGTTTTGACAGCACCTCCAGGAGTGTCCACCAGGGTGCCCATGGGTAACACAGGTCACATTTTTGTCATGTTTAAGAGGCAGGGTGAGCCTGCCAGTTTTTGTGCTGATCCTGCCCCATCGGCATTGATCACTGTGAGTAGTGTTTGTGAAGTTTCCCATTGTCCCCAGGGCCTCCATCATTGGAGAGCTGGCATTTAGGCACAGCCAGCATGGGTCAACAAGTTCAGGTCTAGAGGCACTGAGAAAAGTATGAGCAAGCTGCACTGAATGACGAATGTCCTCATGCTTGGTCCCACTTAAGCCCGGGCCAGGGTTATCAGGCACAGATGCTTCTGATGCCAGGGTATTACTGGCAGGCATCGGGCTAGTAGCAACATGTGTAGGGGTGGTGGGCCTTGGCGGTGGAAACCGGGCCAGACCCACCATCTCCTGATAAGGCAGGGGTTCAACAACCCTCCTGATCATTAGTAGGAGGCCGGGGTCATATCCTGAGACATAGAGTTTTAACCTAAACATATTTCCAGCTTCCCATCCTCCTTCCTTTCTTTCCTGTTCTTTAAAGCTGATCTGTATGGGGTTACAATGATAATTTGCACATCACCCATATAATGGGTTTGTAGACAGTTGTTGTTGCTTGACCCTACTAACTCAGATGGGTCCTTTACCTTCAATCCAGTACCCTGTCCCCGTGCTATCACAGCCCCAGCTTGTACAATAAAAGGCATCCGACCCCCACAAGTACGCAATTGTGATGTAGTTCTATTGAACCCAGGACAGACATAGAACATTGTCAACAGCAATGCATGTCTTTTAAGGATATGCAAGCAGCCAGGAGAGTTAGGGTATCCCACTAGTGGCAGGGTGCATTGCTTCCTGCTGTCTCCACATTCCGGCCTGGTTTTCCCTTGGCCTACTCGTCCACTCACGTCCCATGATCCAGCAGCAAGATCTCAGAGATCAAATTGCAGGTAGGTCCGGCCACTATGTAGAAGACGGGGGTTATCTGAGTAGTTTTATTGATTGCATCTGATGTGGCCACATTGATCACCAACCAGGTGACCTTCAGGGGTTAATGTGGATTGTCTAACCCATAGGCTTGACTCCTCATTTGTAGACAGTTTAGGGTGAGGGCCAGCATCAGGAGGATTTTGCGCTCCCTTTTCTGCAAGACAGAGAGAGAGAGAGAAAAAAAAGGCCCTCTCAAGGGCATTTATCCCCTGGTTGACATTTAACCTTTTGCTTTTGTTGGCATTTGTTAATCATGAAGTTTGCCATCATAGCATTTTATTAGTCATCTTTGTCCCATCCATCGTCCTGTGAGGGAAAATATTTAATGTCTCTTGCAGGTACCCAGAGGGGCCTCTTTTCGTTTTGGGGAAATACACACCCAAACCCTCTTCCCACTGTAAGAAGCAGATCTGGTCCCCTCCAGGCTCCAGTGAGCGGGTCTTTCCATTTGACCAGAATGGAGCTGTAGTTGGTAGATGAGGACCAATGTTTTTGGAAGGGAGACAAATACTTGTCTTCTTTGGAAAAATTTAGAATATTTAAGGTAAATAAGGCCTTTTTTAGTTGATCATGTAGGGGCAGGGACTCCCCCTTTTGTTTTTGTAACTGAGTCTTAAGGGTTTGGTTGAATCTCTCAACAATGGCTTGTCCCCGAGGGTTATAAGGAATGCCCGTGGAGTGTGAGATTTTTCATGTTTGAAGGAACTTAAAGAAAGGCTTGCTTACAAAGCATGGGCCATTATCTGTTTTAATTCGGTCAGGCAGTCCAAGGGTGGCGAAACATTGGAGCATGTGATTGATTGCATATTTGGCCTTTTCCCCAGTGTGTGCTGTCACCCAGCAGGCACGCAAGAAAGAATCAACTGATAGGAAAATATATTTGAGTTTTCCAAATCAGGAATAGTGGATAATATCAATCTGCCAGAGGTTGTTAGGCCGAAGGCCTCTGGGGTTGGTACCTGAATTTTGAAGAGGGGGGGACCTGAAGGAAAGGTTGGCAAGATAAACAGGTGCGTACAATTTTCTTTAGGTCTTTGACTGCCACGTGGGGATATTTATGTCTAAGCCCTCTCCAACTCACATGGGTCAATTGATGAAATTGGGTTGCCCAAGTGGCTGTGTGAGACTGATGTGAAGAGGCCAGCTGATCAGCTATTTTATTTCCCTCTGACAGAAACCCTGGCAAATTTTGGTGGCCTCTAAGATGTTGGAGAAATATTGGATTTACCCTAAGTTTAAGAAGAGTATGGGCCTGAATCATCAGAGGAGATATGGGGTTGGAGTCTAATCTAATATGGGCCTCCACTAGTTTGGGCAGTAAATTAACCACATACAGGCTGTCTGAGAACAGGTTGAAGGGCTCTGATATGGAGTCTAATGCAATGACAATGGCAAAGAGTTCTTTAAAATGTGGCGACCCTGTAACTTGGTGAGAGATTGATTTAATGGACATGGGAGTTTGTCCTTGTTTTAGGAGAGGGTAGATGACCAGAGAGGCTCCCAGACGTCCTCCATCAGTAAACACAGTTAGCAATTTAGGGTCAGGTTGAAAAAGAAAAAGTCTGGGGGGCTTCCACTCCAACCTCGAGAAGGAGCTTATCCACTTATAAGGATCATAGTGGCAGTCAATCTAGCCAAGAAATCCCTCTAGAGCTAGTGCGATCCTCTCATTGTGTTTTCAAAGCCAGGTAAATGTGTGATAATGGAATGAGGCTCAATACCGAACAACCAGACTGCTGTGTCCCCACCCTTGATAATGCAGTCAGCAATTTGGTTGGTCATGGAATAAACTCGAGGGGCTCCACCCACAGATAGATGGATCCATTGTATGGGCTCAACCTCTTGTGCAAGAAGAGCAGTGCACAACACACTTCCAATGAAAAGATAAAGAGACATTGGGGTGTCAGGATCGAACCTTCTTAAAGTGGCCTCATTTATGGACTGTTGGATTTTGGTGAGTATTTGTTGACAATGAGGTGGCAAAGTTACCCTGGCCCCTCAGGAGATCAAACAAGGGGATCTACTCAGTGAAGATGGGTATCCAGGGCCTCGGCCAATTAATTTCCCCTAGTAATTTTTGGAGTTGGGATAAACTATAGGTGTCCTGAATGGAAAGTTGAGGCTTTATGGGGGAAACAGTGTTCATAGATAAGGTGGTACCTAGTATCTTGAAATGGGGGATACTCTGAATTTTATTGGGGGCCACCTTAAAGTTGTTTTCCTGAAGAACAGCAAGAGAGTCAGAGGTTAGCTCATGGAGACTGGAGGGCTCGGGGCTTCCAAATATAGAATAAAACATCCAGCTGCCCCATCAGTGAGGCAAAAATTTAGGCCAGGTAATATTGGCAAATGGGGGGACTATTGGCCATACCCTGGAGCAGGACGGCCCATTCAAATCTTGAATCCGGCCCACGAAAATTGGTTGAGGGTATGGAGAATGCAAATTTTTCTGTATCGTCGGGGTGGAGGGGAATTGAGAAAAAGCAGTCCTTAATATCAATGAGTTAAGTGGTATGTCTTGGGGATTACTGGAATCCAGGGGAGCCCCCTCTGGGGGGTCCCTAAAGGCATCAGTCTCTCATTAATTTTTCTAAGATCTTGTAATAGTCTCCAGGAGCTGCTGTCTTTTTTGATGATAAACAAAGGAGAATTCCAGGGGCTTGTTGATGGCCTTAAGTGCCCCAGATCTAATTGCTGCTTGACCAGTTGATAAAGGTGTTGTAGCTTTTGCGAAGGGAGAGGCCGCTGCTCAACCCATACGGGGTCCCCAGGTGTCCACTGAATTTGGATTACCAAGGGGCGAGCAGTGACCCTTAGGATTGGGGGTGAACCTAAGAGTGTCTTTGAGGTGCTCGAATTAGGAGTCATCCCTATAGTTGGGGTGGCTTATCTGGCCCTCTCTGAATTGTTATTCATATTCTTCTGTGTCTAGGAGATCATTATAGAAGGCCTTATGGCCAGTAGTGATAAAAGCCTCAGCCTCGCCCAGAATGTCCTGACCTAAAAGGTTGGCAGTTAGGCCAGAGACCACAAGAGGGCGCACCTCTGCATGACTCCCATTGGGATATACCCAGGGTAGCCAAGTGGCAGTCTCACATGATGTAGATTGCCGGCCCACACCCAGTAAGGACGGGCCCAGCACCAACTACCTGAAGCGCAGCCGCCATTGCCCTCTTCTGATAAGACGCAGACCCAACATCTTGGGTAGCTATGATCCATTTGTCCATGGCCTGGTTTCGTAGCCCAGCGCAAGCTATCTTATGATCAGTGGTCATGCCGTCCCAAACCAGCGATCGGACAAACTGGTCCCCGTGCAACTCCCCTGAAGGGAACTTTCTCTGCAGGCTCTTCTGAACTCTACCTATAAAGGAAGGGAGGTCCTCTGAGGCCTTTTGAGTAATCCCAGATATGGATGATTTGGTAGGTCCTTCATCTAGCTTTCTCCAGGCAGCTAGACCTATGGCCCAGATCTGGTCCTGATAGGGAGGAGCAATGGCCACCTGCTGGGCCCCAGTGGTGAACTGATCTTCAGTGCCAGAGAGCATGCCAAAAGTAATAGGTATGGGGGGCTGGGTGTTTGATTGCTTTCTGTGAGAATGCGGCACTCCTCATTAAAATAGGCCAGCCATTTAAGGAAAACGGGCCCGGGAGCACTGCTTTGGCTAATTCTTTCCATTCCACAGCATGCACGCCTCATGGGCCAGCCCCTCCAGAGTAGCCTCCACCCAGGGAGAGTTGGAACCATCTTCTGCAACGGCCTTCTTTAGGTCCTTAAGGTCCTGAGCCTGCCAAGGATGCCTATTGGTGGGCCGATTGCCCCCAGAGTTGATACCGACTGGAAAGAGGTTGGTGGATCCCTCCGTCGAAGCTCCACCTCTGTATGGGGGGTGCGGAGGGATTGTATGGGGGGTGCTCTTGATTGGGGAGGGTCCTTGCAGGGCCAAGGGGCACTCCCAAACGGGTCGAGGGAGTGGTATAGGGGCTCAGGATGGTCCCGTGGATCCATATGGCCTGAGGGCCTAGGATCTGGCTTTGGACTTGGTTGTGCCTCAGGGACCGGGTCAGCAGCCTTAGCGGGGGCCGGGGCCTCCACCGCTTTTGATTTCGGAGGGCGAGGGGGGAAGCAGCCTTTTAAGGCTGACACTGTGGGGAGCACTCCCAGAGGGGGGATCTTCCCTTTTTCTACCTGGGCCCATCTGATCAACTTTTCAACTCTATCCCAAGTATCCCAATCCAAGAGGTTGCTCTCCAGAAGCCAGGGTGCGATCTTTAGCAGGCATCCCCATCCCTGGAGAGTTGCCTGTCTGAGAGGTCAAGGACCCTGCTTTTGAGCAGGACCCTGAGGGAATCTAAAGAGGGGTCAGGCTTAGAACTGGACTTTCCCATAATTTATGGGGGTACACTCACCCGCAGACTGATTGGCCCGTCAGCGAACTTTGTGATAGGCAGCTCCTCACACAGGGCACCAATCGGACAGGTACGGCACAGGGGGAGAGGCCAGGACCAGCCTGGGTCCCTCTCTTAGGGGCCGAGCGGGATGGTGAGTGTCGGCAACTCAAAAACCACAGAGTCGGGAGTCTTGTCGAGGCAGGAACTCACTTTTTTGTATCAGACATCAACTTACATAGTTTAAGCAAAAGGCGTGTGGAAAAGGGGGTGGGTATAGGAATGTGTCATCTGGGGCAAAGACTGTGGGCCACTGGGAATTTACCACGCCAGTTGTTACTGGGCAGAGGCAATCTTAGGGCTCTGCTGAGTCACCTCCATGTGGAAGTGACAGGCCAGAGACAGGTCGCTAAACTTTAGCCTGGCTTAGGAAATTATATTAGGCCTCATTTTCCTCCACGCCATGTGTATGAGGGTCCTGAAGGCCCAACAGTACTGCCTTGTTTTCATTTTTGTCATCTTTTGGCAACAATCTCAGGAATGAGAATCACATTTGATATTAATAGATAGCCAGCTTAGGAATGGCTGCCTTGTCATCACATCTTCTGTCCTCTCTGATTGCTTTCCCTTTTCCTCTTTACGTATGTTTTATGGGAAGATAGTGTTGCCCAAATCTTTGCCCCAGGCTTTGCTCACTGGCTAGCCCAGGATATCTATGATAAAAGAACTAAGAGTTTTGACCAAGAACTGAGACCCTAACCCTGATCTTAACCATTGCTACTTGTGATTATTTCAAATATCATTGTCTTCTCTTCATTTTTCAAGGTAAGTTTACATTTGTTCAGTACTGTATGTTTTTCCTGTGTTATATACTTCTCTCAAAAACTGTTATGTCTTTTAGAAATGGGATACTGCAATCTTTAAAATCAGACTGTCTTCTACTAATTAAACGCTACCCATGAATTCTCTGCGGTAAGTTTAATATGTACAGTATAATCCATTAAGAATTAAACCAAAACCACTCTATACATTCTGTTAAAGATTAATTGCAACCACAATATCTCAGCAAGATGTGCAAACTTCTTTCAGTTTTACGATGGTATGATAATAGCAAAAATAACATCTCTGAGAGACAAACACTGTAATGTCATTAAAATGATTTTGTACTAAATGTAATTTCTGTGGTTGTAGTAGAAAGAATGAAATAATTTAAATAAAAGCTAATATCTATATTGCCTTGTGATATTAGTTCAAGTGGTAAGAGGGAAAAGGTAGAGCTTATGTAACACAGTGTATAGGCTGTAATGGCAAAGGCTACTTAAAAATAGGCATCTGTTATGACACCAAATATTCCTCACACATTTATTTTGTATGTATGTTTGCACCAAAAAATTGCTGAAATATATTTTTGACACACTCGAATAATAATTCCTATAAACCAAACCCAATGACCTGACATCAGTACCCAGAATCCACTAAGGAGAGGACTGACTCTGCCACTTGTCTTCTGTCCTCCACTCCCATATTATAATACACTTATGGGCCCTTGTGCACACAACCCCTAACCCCCCCCCACACACATTAAAATGAATAAATTAAAAGAAAAATGGATACATCTACACAGATTCTATGCAGATGCACATACATAAACAGCTAGGAAAAGACAAAACCACAACAGTTGTCTAAAGCTTTCTAGCCATTAGGACAAAATGGACAGTGTATTTCTTATCATCTGGAGAAGGATGCACTCTGGAGACAAAAAAAATGCATTGATTTTCTTCTCAGACTATATGTTCAATAAAGAATATATAATGTAAGATTTTATGAAAAGTACTTCAAATGAAGATTTTATTACCATTTTATTACAAGTATAATATATAACCATTTTAAAAATTAAGCAAGTATCATATCAGGCAATCTCAGTACTTGTTAGAGAGGTATTGACATCTCTGTAAGATAGAAGCTAGCTTGGTCTACATAGTGAGTTCTAGTCCAGCTGGGGCTACAGGGAGACCTTGTCTCAAAAAAATTAGCAAGTGTATCTTCAAAATCTACCCATTTCTTTACAAATGAGGAAATTTTGTGAGAGTCGATATATGAAAGGATATTATTTGTGACACATTTCCTTTCTGCTAACAAAACATAACGTTTAAAATGAATGTCTTGGGGCTGGTGGGCACTGCTGATGCTGAGTACCACACAACAGGAGCACAGATCAGCAAAGACCACGCAGGATGTCAAGAACGTCGGATTTTTGTTTCCTTGCTTTTAAACCAGAATAGTTACAGACCTTGACTCTATGCTTTGTTCTATATTGATATGTTTTTCCTTCTTTGCTTTTTAAAACAATGCATGGCTTTCCTCCTACCAGAATTCAGATAAAATGTCTCTGTCAGTAGAAAATAACTCTTACACAGTATAACTGAAAGTGGAGTGCTAAATTGCACAACCTCTTTCAAACCCCAGTGCTAGCATGTGCTCAAGTTGACAGGTAGGATGATTTTTTTTAACTTCTATAAACTAAAAAAACTATTACTCAAATGCAACTGACAACAACTGCTTTCTTGGTTAGTTATATGCTGATGTAAGCATTTGTCCCAACAACTGATATCTGTGATTAGGGATGGCTAGTTATTGTAATAAACAAATAAATAGGGCAGGCACCATGACTTTTTTTTTTTTTTTTTGAGACGGGATCAACCTGTAGCCCCAGCTGGAACTATGTAGACCAGGCTGGCCTAGAACTCACAAAGATCCACC
This sequence comes from Nannospalax galili, assembly GCF_000622305.1. NCBI lineage: Eukaryota > Metazoa > Chordata > Mammalia > Rodentia > Spalacidae > Nannospalax > Nannospalax galili. The sequence goes on along the minus strand of NW_008351881.1, from coordinate 2,885,896 downwards.
TCCCTCTGCCTCCCGAGTGCCAGGAATAAAGGCGAGCACCACCAAGGCCAGCCTTATCATGGCTCTTTTTGGTGGTCAAAGTTCTTTAGTTTCCACCATTGTTTTCCACGAGTGACCTAGTTCCATCCAAAAGAATGAACCTTCTTGTTAGCCACCAGGGCACAATGTGGCATGCCTGCCTTCTCTCTGCTTTGCTCTTTTCCCTTACCGTGTAACATGGATTTGACTTATGCTTATCCACAGAACTTTGTTTCCTCCCATGTCTGAATTTTAAAGTTCTTCCCCAGAAAGAAGAAAGCAAGCAGGAGCCATGCGATGGGCCACTCTGAAGCAGAATAAAGGCTCCTGCAGCAAATGCACACCAGGGAGAGATGACTAATTCCAGGTGTCTATTGAGAATTAATCAAAGCACAAATATCCTTGTGTTTCACACCTTTAAATATTATTAGTTTCTCTGGGGCTGGACAGACTATTCAGAGTTTAAGAGCACTGACTGCTGTTGCAGAACCCACATAGCATCTAATAACCACCCATAACTTCAGTTCCAGGTGATCTGCTGGCCTCTTCTGGCCTCTGTGGCACTGCACACATGAGGTACACCTACGTGTGCGTAGGCAAAACACTCATACACATAAGACAGAAGTACTAAATTTAAAAAAATTTAAATAGTTTTAAGTTTTTTCTAATTTATCTTTACTAGTTTCCACAAGTAATTTTGTTGTAACATGATTACTAGTATAAGGTATAAAGGTAATAAGCAAAATAGGCCAGACCAATAAGCTTCTCTATTTGATTGCCCTTTAATTTGATGAAGCTTGGTCTTACAGATTTTCAAAAAACACAAAATGATATGTAATTGTGAGATATTCATTTTTGTTCTATTATAAAAGACAATGCTTTTATTTTTCCCCTATTTTGTCAAAAGCAAACTGTATGCTCTTTATGAACTCACAAAGATCCTACTGCCTCTGCCTCTCAGGTGCTGGGATCAAAGGTGTGTGCCACCACAGCCAGCTTTAACTGTATGCTCTTAAATGCATGACCTCAAATAGCTCCTCTAAAACACACAGGCCTTTAGAAAGCACAAGACATACATCTCACTGTGAAATGGTATTTCTTTTCCTGTTTCCTAGCTTGGTTCCCAACAGTTTCTGGACATTAACAACCATCTCACTAGGTGCTTAACTTTGTAGCATCTTTAAATTTTTTTAAAGTGAAATGTTTTTCTTTTATGCACAAGAATGAAAATTATGGTGCATTTAAAAATTCATGTTCTTTTATTCTCTCCTACTAAATGTCCTTCTGATTTTTGTTATTAATAATGAATTTCTTTATTATTAGAATATTAATTGTGCTCATGTTTGGCTTAGATCATTTTACAAAATGTTAAAATACAGTCTGTAGAAGTATCTTTTGTGTGACCACTAATTTTAAACCCCCGAATTTTTAGGAAAACTTAAAATGTAAATTTATTTATTTGAATATTTGCTTATATTAATTATATTATATGCAGCACTACCAAGCCAGCATTACAGTTATACCTGAATACACAACCTGACTCTCAACTTTAGTTTTAAGTTAGGGCCCTAACTCAGAGGGGACAATTTCCCTAGACATCTCCTAAAACTGTGTTGCTTTGAGTACTTTCATTTAAATCTGTTTCTTCAACATCAATTCTAGGGATGTACAACTTGGATCCTCTCTTCTCTTGTCAGACAATCTTGACCTTTTATCCCTAGGCCAAAAGCATATCATAAAACAATGTCAAGGATTTGTCTCAGTCTCATTGTTTTCAGTGAGGATGGGATGCCTGGTGTCTTTCAGTACTTGGATTTGTTAATTCTCAAGCATATCCCCTTTCATTCTTTATTATTTGAACTATATGCAGGGGTTTCACTGAAGGTGTTGCATAAGTAAAAGTCTCAAGTTCTTCATTTGGAGATTGATATAATATCAGAGGGAACTTGTTGCTGTCTGTTGTGGCTCTAGACCTCTGTCCCGGGGGTCAAGGGGAGAGTGGGCGCAAGATCAATGACACAGATCTCGGGAGATACTAGTCATCAGCAAGACATCAGCAAGCTTGTTTATTGTGCCGTTAGGGCTTTCTTTTATACCCCCTGCCCAATCCTCATTGGTTCATTTGGCTATGTGTCTCCTCTTCATGGTACGGCACGCTGTCCTCTGTTTGCGTCATTTGATGTTGTGCTTTATGGCAGGTTTTAGGTTACCCTGAATAACAGAAGTATTTACCAGCCCATTTCCCCACATATCCATCCTTTTTATTTTATTTTAGACAGCCCAGTGGGAGCCGGGATGCCTTGTCCCTGCCTTATTGGCCCTACCTCGTGGGTGCTCCAGCATTTTGGACAGTGCCTGTCTTAGGTTGGCCTACTCAGTAGGTCCTTACCCTTCATTGACTACCAGCCCTTGAAGGAGCATCACCAGCATGGGTCTGTCAGGATACCGGAGTGCTTTTTAGGCTTTTGAAACCTCCGCTGTCCATGCTTGTAGAACCACCTTTGGTGGAGCATGATCTTTATTTATAATTGCCAATAAAAGCTGCGCCATTGTTTTATTAGTTTTACGTTGTCATCGCACCTGCTTAAGGAGACATCTCAAAAGGACAAGAATGATTATTATTGCTAATCCCATGACTAAATAAGCTCTAATCCTGGAGGGAATCAAAAAGTTTTTTTATATGGTTCCATACCTCCATAGTATATGAAGTGTCCAAATCTAGAGGGTTGACCTGGGTGTAATTAAGGGTTATTATTTGTTGGGTCATGGTCAGCGAAAGATTAAAGAATTCTTGTGACCAGAGCCCCTTAATTTGCTGTGAGAGCTGTACTCTAGCTTGAGTCAAATTGCTTACTTTATATGGAGTTAGGCATAGATCATAATACCTTGGATCACAATTTGCAGAGAAGAAGCATATATAATGTTTGGACCTCTTCACCTAAGAGGTCAAATCGTTGTAGATTTTGAACAGCTGAATAAAAGTGGGCATTGATAAGTGTTTGGGTATGGAAAACCTTGGCAGATGCCTTAAGCGCATGGTTTAAGGCTGTAGCTGTTTGTATCGTGTGTGTTATAGCCACAGCAGATGCTGCCCCTGTGGCCACAGCTCTGTAATAGCGAGAGCAATTGCCGCCGAGATCCCAAAATCTATTTTTTGTCTATTTGTTGGTCCTCGCAATGTGAGGGGAAACAGCCCATTTCAAGGGGGGGGGATTTGTGGAGGAATTAAAGGCAAAAGGAAATTCTCCACAGAAATAGGCTAAGAAAAGGACAACTAATGTGCAGATGAAGCACAGTAGAACAGTTAACCACTCAGAACAGAAGCGAGAGGACTTCGAGGAGTGTTTAGGACCAAGATATCTTGTGCTTGGTGGGGAACTTCCGAGGTTAGTTAGGCCACAGCCGTGTGCCCATACGGTGTCTCCAGACTCTTGGTGTCTATCGGGAGTACACCTGTTGGTTCCCTCTCCTGGGTGGTCAGCCCTTATGTGGAGGCACCTGGCGAACCAAGTACAGAGGGTATGTACCTAGGGAAAGGTGAAAACTGGACAGTAATGGGGTAGGAGTGGGGAGGAGATGGAGAGAGAAAACGCATCTTGCGGCTTGCCACCTGTGGTCCGCAAAGGGAACGGGGCCTACTCACGGAATAAAAAGCCAAAGGGGGCCAGTCTTGGCCGACGGAGGAAACAAATGGGTCAGGTAGCCAAATTGTGTGCCAGTTGTTGCTGTCTGGTGTGGCTCTAGACCTCTGTCCCAGGGGCCAGGGGGAGAGTAGGCATGAGATCAACGGACACAGATTTCAGGAGATGCTAGTCATCAGCAAGACGCCAGCAAGCTCGTTTATTGTGCCGTTAGGGATTTGTTTTATACCCCCTGCCCAATCCTCATTGGTTCATTTGGCTATGTGTCTCCTCTTCATTGGTGCGGCATACTGTCTTCTGTTTGCATCATTTGATGTGCTTTATGGCAGGTTTTGGATTAGCCTGAATAACGAAAGTATTTACCGGCCCATTTCCCCACAGGAACTTCATGTTAAGAAGCTATGTATCAGTGACTTAGATTTGGTTGACTACTCACTAATTAAACTTCCGTGCCAGAAAATGATGTAGATTTATGAAGTTAACTGAAAATTTTATAATAATTACATTTTATAAGGAGAAAAAAAGAAAACTTTTGTCCAGTATCAAGACAAGAATTTGGCTTCTGTAATAAATGACACTCATAAAACAACATGAAGCTAATTAGGAATTAAAGGGAGCATCCAATATAAAATATGAATGTTATTTCATTCTGTTCATTACTATTACAATTCCACATTTCAGAACAAAATAATTTGGGGAATAATCTGAAGCTAGAGCCATGCTTGGCCTCTGTCTTCTCATCACCTTCTCTTCTGCTGCATTTTCCTGTGTTTCAGGTACTTAGAGCATTGTTTTGAACAGCTCTCTAAGAGATCAATATTCAGTATCCTTTCTGCTCTGATAACTATGCATGCATTTCACTGTATCATAATACATGCCTATTTTTAATGTGCAATAATTAATATAAATCAATATAGCATTGCTCACAATGAATATAAGCTATAAATGAACAGGAAAGTTTCTTTAAATATAATAAGTTCCTAAGAGACTATAGTATCAAATATATAAAATAAAATACAGTTGTCATTGTAACTTTTTGAATATAAAACGTAGATGACAATGTGGAATTTCATTTATGAGTTTTTAAATCTTGTGTTTTCAAATATTTAGTAGTTGAGGCTAATGAAATAAAATTGTGCATAATTTTTTTCTGGAAACCAGTAAAACATATAAGATCTGTCACCCAGTGTCAGCTGCTCGGTTTCAGAACATTTTCTTCAGCTGTACTCTAGGCATCCCTGGATATTTAATTTTCAAATTACTTGTAACTACCACAATATATGCTTATATTAGTTCCATGTAATACCTGAGCAATTTTAGCTCCTCCTAATAATCCACCTTCAGAGTGTATAAAGCTGAACTTCTTCCTGGGTCAAGATGCTTTGCTTTCTGACAAGACCTCAGGGGTTCTAGAATGGATGCTCCTGATATCCACAGGTATGTTCAGACAAGTTTATCAAGGTGGCCAATATTGAGACCTATAAGGAATAGATTTTGCTTATTCTTTTCTCTTCCTTAGCCTCTTTGAATCTCATTTTCCTTATGATACAATGAGGATTTGATACTCACTTGTAAACTTGTAAGCAAATTATCTGTTACCAATGTGTGTTAGATATGCTGGGCTGATTATGTAGCATGAAGAACTAACTCTAAAATATCCATAGCTTATAAAAATAAGATGCACTCTCTTTCATTTAGTGTGCCTATTGTTAGTTGGCTAAAAGCATTATTCTTGAAAGGGTTCAGAATTCTAATACTACAATCAAGGATGCAGAGCAGATGGAGGGATTATGTTGTTTTCTCTCAGAGAATCAGATCTGAGAAGTCTCCATCAATGGAAACCATGTTGCTCCAAGGAGATGAACACATTGGAACCCACAGAGACTTTCATTCACATAATTTGGGGATGAGTAAGTCATAAAACTGTGCCAAAGAACAAAAGATTGAAGGAAATGATTGCTGACATTTAGAGATTGCAACCTATGGTGAAAAATACTAACGATAGTTTAAAGTAATGATATTTTTACATTTTAAAAAATATTAATTTATTATTTTCATTTTATGTGTATGAGTGTATTGCCTGCATGTAGGTAAGTATACCCGTGTTGTGCAGTGCCCACGGAGGACTGAAGAGGACATCAGATCCCCTGGAACTGGAGTGATAGACAGTTGTTAGCTGCCATGTGGGAGCTGGGATTCAAAACTGGATCTTCTGTAAGAACAACCAGTGTTCTTAACTGCTGAGCCATCTCTCTAGCCCCTAAAGTAATGACATTTTTAATAATTTTAGCTATAGTAAAATTCTCCCATTCATTGCTTACTTTATTTGCTTTAACAAAATAATGATAGTCTAGGTGGCTAATAGCCAACACAAATATATTTCCAACAGTTCAGGAGGCTTTGAGAAGTGTGAGATAAAGGTAGATTTAGTGTGTGGTGAACGACTGTTTTGAGGTCCATTTACAGTACCTTTGACCTGTACCCTCATTTTCTGCCCCGAGTGAGGCAACAGAGCTCCCTTGGCTCTCCTATAAGGGCACTAATGTCTGACCTCATGACCTAATCACCACCTCTGCCTCACCTCCACCTTTTAATATTATCACATTGGGAGTTGGGGTTTTAATATAAGAGTTATATGAGGACACAAATATTGAAAGCATAGCATGTGGTTTAGCTACATTTAATCCAAGCATACGCATCAGAACTTGGACATTAGGAATATGCCAATGTAAGAAAAAGTCAGAAGCTTAAGACATTACCTCCAGTAACTATGCAGAAGGGATAATGTCATGTTTTATTTGCTCTCTTAAAAATCTTTTCAGCACAATATTGAATTCCCTGAAATTCACAACTTTCCTGACAAAACAGGACCTGACTTTACTCGCCAACATTTACCATTGTTCTCAGCAGTACTAAGATTCGCACTGAAATCTCATCTAAGAAGCTCATCCCAGGTTCTTGCTTTGTTTCATCATAGTTACTTCTGAAGAAAAATGTCAGAATGAACAGAACAGCCAGGACTTCCTTCGAAAACACACCAACCTGTTTCAGAGTTTGATGAGCATGACTATTTTCCATTATTTTTAAAAGAAAATAAACCGCTGTAAATGTTTTGCTCTGCGTGTTCTTGCACGTCATCTCTTCTTTATCATTATATTATTTTGTAAATCTTTCCTAACAATAAGATGCTTGCTTTTCTATTTGTGATTGTGACATCATCATCTTTGCCTAGCAATTACTCTTAGTTTAAATTTGTACATTCATGCCACAGAATTTAAAATTTAAATATAACTTGGTCATTTATTTGAAATGTGATCCAGATTTGCATTTTGCCGGTGTTTATCAATATACGTTTCCCCAACTTCTCTCAAAAATCTCAGAAGAAAATGGAAATTCGTATGATCAATAAACACCAGGTCTGGCATGCAATCAAACACCAGTTTGAAACACAGAGAGATGGGGGTGGGGAAAAGTTCAGCAATGGAAGAAATAATGAGTAACCGTCACCCTAATGAAAAATACAAACACTTGAATTTCCTTTGCATTTTGACCCTTTTTCATTCAAAGAAAACACCTTAAAAAGTTAATTTTCAACAAAGGATATGACTTGTATCAGTTCAACTATATATGCCTACCAGATCTTTTGTGTTATTTCAAAATATTATACGAAAAAACCACATTTTTCTCAGTGTGGGAATACATTATTTATTAGTATCTTGAACTATAAAATCACAATATCACCACTCATATTCTGTAAAGAATATAAAGCTGTAGTTATTTTATACAAATTCCGTATTTGTAGCAGCAATAGAATTTAAAATGGAATAAATTTAACTTCCCTTTTCTAGAGTCAAAACTCAGTTGATATGCATATTCTTTAGAGTAAAATATAGCATCTCTGGAAGTGATTTCTGCTTCTCATATTAATATTCCTTCTCTCCTATATTTCATGTGCAAATCCATTCTCTTGTAAAAATGTAAGGAAGTTATTTCAAGAGAAATGTGCTTTCAGGGGATAGAGTTTTGTCCCCTAGTGGACAGTTTCCATCATTCTTTTTCCAAATGTTATATTTGTTTTGCCTTTTTTTTCTGATATATCACAAAACAGATAGGCCAATCTTTTCTGGGGTAAAAACTTTCCTTTTATGCAATACTCCTTCAACAACTCTGAAAAAAAAAAAATGGGACCCAGAGCACCTCTTATGGTGGAGTTTCCAGAAGTTAGTGTACAGAAAGTGCTCTAAGTGTGCTTACACCATAGATCTTAAGTCCTCAGAGTTTAATGTAGGTGATGAAACAGTTTCTTCTTTTCCTTATGACAGATCTGTGTCTTCCTTAAATATAGCCAACAAGCCAGTGTGACATATTTTCATCTTCAAGTAACACTTACCAGAAACAAGAAACAAACCTCTCAAATTACATTTAAACTGAAAAGGCAAGAGAAGTGCAATCTAACTATCAAAGGGTTGTTCATGAAAGAATTCCAGTTGTTGCCAACGTACCCCAGGTATTCTTCTTGACTAGATTTGGACAGCTAAAAGCAGGGCTTAAAACAGCCACCGTCTGTTACCCACAGCTACAGACAGAGACATCATCAAACAAGTGACTCTGAGGGGCAGGACCTGCTCTGCACTGATAATAAAATCAGGCTCTGTCTGCCAGAGCTTCAAACTGTAGGCTTGAAAACATGCATTTCAGAAGAGGAGGCAGGTTGTTCACTCTCTGCAGAAGTTCATTGGCTGGAATTAATTACAGAAATCTAAGCTCTTTACATGTATTTAAAATTGCATTTCCTTAAATTATGTTATGAAAAACTATAAATGTGTGAACATGTGACCATATTTTTAACTATATAAAGTGTGACTTATTTGATTCAACCCAAAAATCCACTTAAGAATGTCCAAGTCTCTCGAAATGTAAATGCATTCAGGCAACCTCAGTTTCTAATGCATAGACACACACCAGTCTGTGAGTAGAAAGACATTCATCAGCTTTCGTCCCTGCACACTGCAACTTTTAAAAATGTGGATGAACTCACACTGAGAGCTATCTGTGGACATGAACTTGACTCAATAGCCTTAAAATATAAAATAGAATGCATGAAATCTGGTGGGGGGGGTCCTATGAGTGGGTGAAGATGGGGAAGGGGTCTAAATATGATTAATAAGTATTGTATAAAATGCACAAAAATTCAATAAAATACACTTTAAAAAAATAAAAGTAATTACTATTATATTGAAAAAATAATGTTTCCATGCCCTATGATTTCTTCTCCCTCCACCTCAGAATCTGATATTTGTGGAAAGTTCTTGAATTGCATTTCCTGACTCATGTTCATGCTCTGTTCTGGTTCTCTGTCAACCTGACACCGTGCCATGCCTCACTGTTTATCCTCCCTCCACTTCACTCTCACAATTGTAGGTATGCAATGAATTACAGCAGGAATGGGATTTGTCTTCTCTTGTCTGTCTCACAGTTGGATTAGAGTAGAGCTCCTGCCAGGAGTCAAGGTCACAGTGTTCAATGGCTCCAACTGCAAAGTATTCAGGTACTGGGTATACATTCAAAACAAATCATTCTGTGCATTCACAATGGCTAGAGCTGTTATCTCCAAGTCAGCAAAGTTCAATATTCTTATATCACTTATATTAATTTATCAATGTATCAACAATAATATGGATGTCTGTCATTCATCACCACCAGGAAATGATTATCAATCTGTGTTCAAAAAAGTATTATAAACACATCTTCAGTTTTATTTCAATGAAGCATAAAACTCATTTTTTCTTCATTTGTTACTGCTATTTAATTTATTTAATATAATTTAAAATACTCATTAAACCACAACATTTGTGTCTTTGAATGACTTAGATGCTACTCATGTGAAAGACCATGTGAATATTCTGTAACTTTTTGTAGAGAGGGACATATAAACCTTTGACGGAAAAAATCACATTGTGTTATAATGCACTGGATTCTTTAATGCTACAGCAGTAATGTCTTCAGTAACTTTTAAATAATTTCTAGTGCCTAGCTTAATTAGTAAACCATCCAGTGGAGAAGCTAATTACTTGATAGTCAAATGAAATAACAGCAATTTCCCCTGCAGTGAGAGCTACACCACTGTAATTAGGTTATGCCATACTTTGCCCTGAAGGAATTCTAGAGCACAAGCCCAGCCAATGACATTTGTAATATTTTTTTCTATTTATAGTATAATGTTAAATTAATTCCTTGTGGTGGAGTTAATACATCAATAACAGCACACTGGTAGCCCTTCAGAAAATCTCAATTACACTTGCATTGTTGATATTAATGTAAATCTGAATTATAAAAAACAATGCTTTGTTGAGCAAAACTTTATAGTAAAATAGATCAATAAAAAATAATCAATACTTAGGAAATGAATATTTTAACAATCGACTATGTATTTTAAAAATTTACTTTATTCACTCTAAAATTCTGCGCATATGAACTTCAGATGACCTCCAGAAAATGTGAACTGATTCATTCTCAATACAAACATGATTATAAAAGGACAGGAAGGTAGAAGGAGATAGGTTGGAAAACTTCTGGGGAGAGTTGGAAAGTGGAAGTAGGAGCTGCACACAGTCAAAGACACATTGTGTACATGTGTGAAAATTTCAAAGAATAAATAAAAATATTATTTAAAATGGCATTACGGAAAATCATACACACTGTTATAGCCAATAAAATTTGCTTCACTTAGTGCACTTTCCAAATACTTATTAAAAATTGATAAATCCATGGTGACATGAAACTTTAATCCCAGTATTCAGAAAGTAGAGGCAGGTGGATCTCTGTAAGATCAAGTCCAGCTGGGTCTACCTAGGGAGTTTCAGAGCAGGTGGGGCTACAGGAAGACCATGTACAAACAAACAGGGGCTGAAGAGATGGTGGCTAAGAGCACTGGCTGCTCTTGCAGAGGACCGGGGTTCAATTCCCAGTACCCACATGGCAGCTAACAACTGTGTGTAATTCCAATTCCAGGGGATCTAATGCCCTCTTCTGACCCCCACAGGCATTACATGACATGGGTGTACTTACAAACATGCAGACA
>NW_008351881.1:2858056-2875075 GCF_000622305.1 Nannospalax galili | reverse complement strand
CTTACAAAAGATCCAAGTTCGATTTCCAGCACCCACATGGTGGCTAATAACTGTCCTAACTCCAGTTCCAGGGAATTTGACATGCTCTTCTGACCTCCATAGGCACTGCATGACAGAAGTGCACTTACACAGGCAATACACTTATGCAGGCAATACACTCATACACATAAAATAAAAATAATAAAATATTTTAAAAAAGAATGATATCTGAAGTTGACCTGTGGCCTCAACATGCAAGTGCACACACATGCATGTGCATCTGCATATACTTGTACACATACATACATACCCACAGAGAGAAAGAAGGAAAGAAAGGAAAGAAACAAGGGCCTTAATATATCAATGTCTTGTTAGAAAAAGAAAGAAACACTGCCCAAGGGAAGAGATACCATAATCCAGGACTGGAGAGATAGATGGTTCAGTAGTTAAGAGCACTGGCTGCTCTTGCAGAGGACCGGGGTTCAATTCCCAGTACCCACATGGCAGCTAACAACTGTGTGTAATTCCAATTCCAGGGGATCTAATGCCCTCTTCTGACCCCCACAGGCATTACATGACATGGGTGTACTTACAAACATGCAGACAATACACTCATACACATAAAAAATAAAAACAATAAATAAAATATTAAAAATACAAACAAAAAAATACGAAACTGTTCAATCTTGTAAGTAATAGTAATACATCTTCCCATATATCACTCTAAGTAGTTAAGGAAGAAAAGGAGACAAAGTAAACTGTATATGAGGATTAAAAGTAAACATGCATAAAGAAACTCCCCTTGGGTAATGGTTTTCCTGATATTAAAGTGGATCACCTGTCAAGGTGATAAATAAGGTTTCCTAAGCATCCTGAGGTGTCACGAGCTTGATGCAATGGAACTGTTAGCCTCATGGGATTTAGGCTTGTGAGAGATTTTTAAGTGGTCTTTTATACACAAAAGAATTTATCTTTTTCATTTTCTTTGTGAAGAAAAATGAATATTTTTTGTGACAGTTTGATGATTAATAAACAAGTTGAAAAAACCCTAAGCACTTTCACAATGGCCTAGAGAAACATCACCCATAAATGTATTATTGACGCCTTCAGACAGAAAGCACACAGGTGCCTATGCAAACAGATACATGTATCCAAGCATAGTTAGAAAGGAGATGGTCTACCATTTTGCAGTTTCTGAGTCCTGTTAAAAGAAAGGAAAAATATCTAAGATACTGTAATTTGATGACAAAGGCTGGAGAATGGAGAAGAAAGTAAGAGATGTTAGTAGATCAGTAGCTACAAGATAATCCAACAAAGTCTATTCCACAGGCATGAGTGTGCTGACTGCTTCACTCATGCCCTAGACAGCTAAACCATGAGCCATCAGTGCCATCCTGCTTACAATCCTAATCAATCCTGAAGCAAAATGTGCTTCTTACGAACCCTTCCCATATACCAAACATGTTCCAACAGGCTCCCTATTTTAGAATTAATGCAGGATCAGCACGGGACACTTTATATTTTTCTCTCCTGTTTCTTCATTTTATATGTGTTCTTTGCTTAGAACCCCCATGGACATGTCTTCTAGTGCTGTCTGGAATTGCTGGGGATGGCTGTGGTAACATGTTCTAGAACCAATCCCTCATTTCCTAGCATCTTCAACAGCTCAAGTAATACATTTAATTCAGAGACTCCTCAGCCAAAATACTCTGGAATTAAGAACGTATACTTTAGTGTGCATCACATGAGAAGACACACAGACAAACTCACACATGTGTACACACATGCATATATATGCACACACATGTGCACAGACACAAATATGCCTGTAAACAAAGCACATACATATGTGTGCACACACTTGTACTCACATGCACACATGCATGTACACATGTGAATCCAGAACTTCCTTATGTATATTTTTACTATAAGTTTTTATAAATTGAATTTTTGTGAATTTCATACATTAAATTTTGGTCATATTTAGACATACTCTCCCCTATCTGATCCCCCTTTACTTCCCCCCCACTGACTTCATATACATATGTGTGTGTGTGTGTGTGTGTGTGTGTGTGTGTGTCTAAACTTCAACCTTACCCAGCAGTGAATCTTGGGAGCTACAACGACAAATGGCCTGGCAAGATATGCCCACTGGTACAATAGTGGCATGAATGTTATGAGAGTAACCAACCACTTTCTTATTGGATTTAAGGTCTGCTTCACAAGATGGACTTCATACACTAAACTTATATCAGGTCCAGGAACCTGTGGCTAGACAGGTCATAGTCAAAGGGGAGCACCTACTATTATTATTCTGCTAAATATACTATTAAACTGATTCCTTGAGGAAATCTAAACAGATTCTACTGGTCTTTTTCTTATCCGATAGATTTATATATTTCTCAAGTGAATACTGGTTATTAAAAGACACTAGGAAAATTCATATTTTATATAAAAGTTAATTACCAATAGTTCCACTGTCTTATGTATTCCTGCTGGTATAAAAAATACTATAGCTTAGGTGATTTATAGAAAAGACATTTATTTTTTATACTTTCGAGGCTCTGCACAGATTTGGTATTTGGTGATGGCTGATCTGCTGTCTAAACAGAGACTTCTTGTCATGACCTCACACAGGAGAGGGAGGACAAGACACCAATACTGTATCTCCTCATGATAAAAGGCAGTGCAAGACTGGAAGCTTCCAGATGATTTTCATGTATCAGCCATGAAGGCAGAGCCTCATCACTCGACCTCTCTTCCTTAAAAAATTAAATTTTTGGTACCATCACCCTGGAGTCTCAAATCTAACATATGAATTTAGGATGCATGATTATATTCTTATATGCATAATGCCCAATATCAATTTGATAATCACAAGCAACATTCCCATAACTCATAGTCAATAGAACTTGGCCCGCAGAGTGGCTGGGATTACAGGTGTCAACTGCTTTTCATTCAAGGACTCCTTTCTTTCTCAAAACGGCTGGGAGTAGAGTTGGGCATGGTGGCACAAACCTTTAATCCCAGCACTCAGAGGCAGAGGCAGGCAGATCTCTGTGAGTTCAAGGCCAGCCTGGTCTACATACTGAGTTCCAGGACAGCTAACTGTGAAGGAAAACTCCATCTCAAAAAGACCACTAACTAACTTACTAACTAACTAACTACCTAAGTAAATAATAAATAAATAAATAAATAAATAAATAAATAAATAATAAATGAATAAATGCTGGAAGTAGAATCTGGTGTGGTAGCACATGCCTTTAATCCCGGAACTTGGGAGACAGAGGCAAGCAGATCCCTGTGATATCAAGGTCAGCCTGGTCTACAGAGTGAGTTTCAGGCCCTCTGGGGCTACAAACAAACAAACAATCCAACAACAACAACAAAATGCTGACAGTTAAAATTAAATTGTATTTTTTCATGTGCTTTCCATAGTGCTTTCTCTAACATTTCTAATGTGCCATATAGATCAGTTTTTGTATCAATTGTATCAATTAACGATTGTCTTCATTTTGTCCTCATTTGAAAGGACACCTTAACTATTATGCAAATTTAAATAAACTTCAGTAATTACTTTTCTTCAAATCTTAATGGTTTCTAATTTATTTCTTTCTGGTATCTATTGAATTCAACAAGATCTCACCCTTAAATGATTTACTGATCAAGCATGCATTTTTTTCTAATTTTTTTCACTCCTTTCTTTTAGAAGATACTTTCCTTTATATTTGATCTGGAGTTTTAATCTATAAAAAAGAAAGTGTGTCTCCTTTCATGAGTCTTATGCTTAGTTATTTCAATTTGATTTCCCATATGAATATTAACCATTCAGATGATGCATACTGACATGATTACAAAGTTTCCTAGCTTAGACTTTTTTCTAGATACTATGAAAAAGTATATTAGAGAAGAGGAACTACAGTAGTGACCCAGAACCAAACAATGAATGCTAATGTCTCTGAGAAGGTGACAGCCAGACACAATGTACCTTTCTCTACCCAAATATTGTCTCCCCTATTTATGGAAATTTTATTTCATATTTGTGGTGGTTCGAATGAGAATGTCCCCCATAGGCTCTAAATTTTTGGGCATTCTGTCACCAGTTGGTGGTGTGTTTTGGGAGTTTAGAAGGCATGGCCACGCTGGAGGAAGCAGATCACTGGGTTGGGCTTAGAGAGTTCTTAAGCTTTGCTGGATCTCAAGCCACTCTCTGCTTCTGAACTTGCTTGAATTTGCTTGAACTTAGCTTTGGCTCGTAGTCCAGCTACCTCTGCAGCCCTGGCTGCCCACCATGATGGACTCTTTCCCCTTTGGAACCCTAAGCTAAATAAATTCTTCATTTTATAAGTTCCCTTGGTCATGGTGCTTCTATTATAGCAACAGAAAAGTGACTCATACAGTAATGGGTAACAGAGAGTGAGCTATTGACTGTGAAGAACCAAGTAGGTTTTAGGGGAAATATGGAAGATTTTTGAAGTTTGGGCTTGAAAAGCAGTTGGACGCAGTAAGAAAAGCTTAATAGGCCATTCTAGTAGGTACCTGAAGAAAGCAGTGCTGAGAACAATGTAGTTCCAGAGGGAAATAAGGACTTCAGCAGCAATTTTGATATTTTGGCAAAGAGTCTTGCTGGAGTCTGCTCACAGCCTAAAAGCTTGCCTGAGGCTAAGTTGAAAAACAGTGGGCTAATTTCTTCAGTGGAGGATATTTCAAGGCAGGGTAATGTAGAAATGGTGGTGTGGTTATTAATGGTGACTATTATGCAGTTCTACAGTGAAAAGAGCAAATGGGGTAGGAAAAAAATGAAGAATGCACAGTTCATATTGAAAAAGAACTCTGGGAAGATCAATGCTGGAGCCCTGACCTGTGCTGAGGAGGATCTGTTTGATAAGGAGATTAAAGTGATTAAGGAGAAGCCTAGAGATTTGTCCTTAAACCATGGAGAGTGTGCCTCAGATGAACCTTCAACTTGTGAAAGGAAAATGCTGCAGGAGTTTTCCAGTAGAAAACCAATGAAGATAATTATTTCTAAAGTAGATGAAGCAGGCTGGGGTCCATCTCAAACTTGCAGCCTAACTTGACAGCATTGTTCATCTGGTGCTGACTTTAGAGACATGAAAGATGCAAGAGTGAAGGAGTCATTGGTTCTTCCTCTGCAGCTTCAGAGTTGCTGGCCATGCAGCTTGCAGCTTGTTCTGCTCCTGCATAAAGAAGGCCCTGATAAGCAGGGCGTGGTGGTGCAAACCTTTAATCCCACCACTGGGGAGGCAGAGGCAGGTAGATCTCTGTGAGTTCAAGGTCAACCTGGTCTACATAGTGAGTTCTAGGCCAGCTGGGGCTAAAAAAGAAAAAAGAAGGCCCTGATAAGCAGGGCGTGGTGGTGCAAACCTTTAATCCCACCACTGGGGAGGCAGAGGCAGGTAGATCTCTGTGAGTTCAAGGTCAACCTGGTCTACATAGTGAGTTCTAGGCCAGCTGGGGCTAAAAAAGAAAAAAGAAGGCCCTGATAGTCTTTTGCATGAAGCTGTGTAGGTGAAGACTGGTTGGAAGTGGAGATAACAAGAAGATGTTCATGGTGCCAGAGCTGTGTGACAGTTGCCAAAGAAAGCTTCATACAGGGAGTGGTACCAGCCCAAGAGAGAGATGAATGTTTAACACAGCAAAGCTACAGACACTGAGCCATCTAAGCCCTTTGGAAATAAAGTCACAGAAATCAGACTGAAGCTACTGGATTTGGTATTTGTCCTGTTGGTTTTTAGTCTTTGCTTTGGTCCAGTTTTTCCTCATTGTGTCTCTATTCCTCCCTTTTGGAATGGGAACATGTATTTGGTTCCACTGTATGTTGGGAGTATGTAATTTGTCTTTTGGTTTCACTGGGGTTTAGAGTTAGATTGCTCTGAGTTTTAGAAGAGACTTTGGACTATAGACTTCTGAACAGAATTAAGCCTGGTAAAGACTATGGGGAATTTTATGGTTGGACTAAATGCAGTTTGCGTTTTGTATGGTCTTCGGTCTATGGGGGACAGGGAGTGGAATGTGGTGGTTTGAATGAGAATGTCCTCTATAGGCTCCAAGTTTTTGGATATTTTGTCCCCACTGGTGGTACTCTTTTGGGAGGTCTTAGAAGGTGTGGCCATGCTGGAGGAAACATGTCACTGAGGGTTGACTTAGAGAGTTCTTAAACTTTGCTGGATTTCAAGTCTCTGTTTCCTGTGCCTGCTTGAAGATGTGAGCACTTAGTTTCTGCTTCTACTCCAACCACATCTTCCCATGATGCCTCCCCGCCATGATGGACTCTTGCCCCTTTGGAAACGTAAGTTCAAATAAACTCTTCCTTTTATGAGTTCCCTTGGTTGTGGTGCTTCTAGCACAACAACAGAAAAGTGACTCATAGAATCTCCATATTCTTTTTTTTTATATTTATTTGGGGATGTGTGCCATAGCACACAAGTGGAAGCTAGAAGACAACTTAGGAAAGTCAGCTTTGTCTTTCCACTATGTGGGTCCAGGGATGAAATGCAGGCCATCAAACTTGGTGGCAAGTGCCTTAACCTGCTGAGTCATTTCATGAGGCCACAAATCATGTTCTTAATAACATGGAAACTTTCATGACCTATCTTCTAAAATAGTACAATCATGTATCACAATAGAGAAAGATATTTAAGATTGAAAACAATATATTCAGTACCTAAGTAGTTATCTTCTAAAAATGCTACATCAATTGTTTGTGCTTAAAATTACATTCAAAATTTCTCAGTATCTTCCTCACAAATTTTTTTTCTAATAATTTTGAGCAATAAAACATAAAAAACGACTTGGCCAAATCTTATTACCAATTTTACCCAAACTATACAATGTTGTAAAAAGTGTGATTGTGCCAATGAGGTGTCTCAAAGTGTGTCTTAGATGCAGGACACTTTTTATCAGATTCTGATTCTTACATCATAATACAGAAAATTCTAGAAACAGAATAGTATCAACTATATTGGCACTTTATTCTTATGGAAGGGCTTTGTCACTTCAGGGTAGTTGCATAACCACTTCACTTTTCCTTTTTATAAGTAATGCACACACATTTCACATTCGTTCCTGTTATAGTCCAGGACCATCTGAGGTATGCTGCTAGGGATGCTTATGAATGTGACCCCAAACAATATCATAAAGCTACTTAAAACATTATGAGATTTTTTTGTGATTTTTGTGTGTGGGATTGGATCTTGCAGTTCACAGTGTGAACTTTGTAAATGACAATATTTTGTCACAATGTCAAAAGACTGGAACTACCCTTGGCTTAAATTGTATCCCTGAATCCTCATACTAAGTCATAACTCCTGCGTATGATATTTTTTTAAAAAATAGTTTATTATTTTTATTTTATGTATATGAGCATATTGCCTGTATGTATATAAATGCACCTGTGTCATGCCATGCCCACTAAGGTCAGAAGAGGGTACTGGATTTCTATGGGACTGGAGTTAGGGACAGCTGGAAGCCACAATGTGGATTTTGGGAAGCAAACCAAACACAGTTCTATGCAAGAGCAGCCAGTGCTCTTAAATTCTGAGCTATCTCTCCAACATCATGGTATTTTTATAAAATTTTTGTATTCATGAATTTTATTAGTTGTTAAATATTCATCTTTCAATAAATGTTGAATCCCATAACAATGTGTGTGTTTTATTGACTGGATTTCCAAATACTTTCACAAATGCCTAGAGCATGGTATGAATTGAGCAAATATTGATGAAATAGCTAATGCCTAATTAGCTTTTAATTAATTATTTTACACCTAATCAATAAACTTACAATTTTTTATATTTAGAAATCCTGTACATATTCTATTGGTTCACACTTAAGTTTCTTTTGAAGTTATTTCATATAAAATCTTTAAAAGAGCAATATTGTTTTCATGACTGGTGAAATTTAATTACTACAAATTACTGGGCTATACCTTTATGGCTAATATGGTCAAACTAATACTGGCTTCTTAATTCCTGTAATGGTAAACCTTGATAGTAAACTTGATTAGACCTACAATCCACTGACTCACCTGTAAGGGATTTTCATGATCAGATTATGTGAAGTGGGAAGACTCACCCAAAATGTGGGTGTCACTGCCCCTTCCTATGATGGACAGCTGAAAGGAAGCCCAAAGGAGATAGCTTTGCTTTTTGTGCTTTCCTTAATATTGTCTTCCCTCCTGGCTGGTGAATTTATATTAGCTGTTGGGTAATCCTGTTGTTGCTACTGCCCCATTTTCCACTGCCATTAGAACCAGTCCCTTCAGCTTTCCAGTGATTGTGATCTGAAGACCAGTGGGTCTCCAGGATCCTCCAGGACTTTCTTCAACATCAAACTTAGACTGCTGAGTCATCTATCCTCATGGACTGAGCAGTTACCAGGTTCCTAATGCCTCAATGTGAAGACAACTAGTGTTAAGCTGCTCAGACTGCATCATTTAAGCAACCTAAGAAATCATATATATATATAATCACAAACATATATAATCACAAACATATATATATGTTTAGAGATCCCTGACTAATATAATTCTGTAACTGATTAATCTGTTCAAAGCCTACATTACATGTGGCAATTGCTAGTTTAAAGATTTGTTTTCAGTGATTGAGAATGGCTCAGCATTTAAAAGCTCTGGCTGCTTTTACACAGGAACCAGGTTTGATTCCCAGCACCCACATGACTAACAACCATCTGTACCTCCAGTTCCAAGGAATCTGATGCCTTCTTCTGACCTCTGCAGGCATTGGATGACATAGGTTCATTTGTATACATGCTGGCAATACACTCATACACTAAAACAAAAATAACAAAATATCTTTAAACATTTGTTTCCTCACATTTGTGCTCATTATTCAAACACATAATAAAGAAATGGCAGAAACACATACAAGCCAGGCATGGTAGAACACACGAGCAGGTCAGAGGCAAAGGCAACTGGATCTCTATGAGATCAAGGCCAGCCTGTTTTACATATTGAGTTTTAGGCTATCTGGTGCTACAGGGAGACACTGTCTCAGAACCAACCAAACAAACAACAAAACCCCAAAAACAAAAACCTCCAAACTCGATTCACTAGCATGCAATGTAGTCTATTTGTATCCAGACTCTGTGATTAGAATCACAGGATAGATTAAATTTCAAATGTTTGAAGACATGATGTGCATTCAACATGTTTCAATGATGCATTTTCATGAAAAATCTTTGAACTCAAAGATGGAAAAAATACAGTTTTCATATACAAGCTGTCATTGGTTATTCCAAATTAGAATCAGAGTTGCTTGATATGCCTGCAATGGGTGCTATTAAGGATTGTCTTAGTCTCCATGATTTTCTTGTTTAATTTACAAATTCCATAAGGGCAGAATTCTGATAATGGAAATTGCCAAAGAACGTTAGGCAAAATAAAAAAACACAAATTCCTATAGTGTTCAACCAGAACCTACTTAGAGAACAGTAGTAATGACTTTTTATTAAAGCATATAATCTGAACTAATGACTTATAATTAACTCCAGCAAAACCGTGCTCTTGGGTTTAATACCGGGGCATCTCCTTGACAAGCTCAGTTTGGTATTCCACCACCCAAAAAGAAAATGAATGAATGTGGGTATGCTTGAGAATTAATATATCAAAGTGCTTGCAAGAAACACACCCACACACTGAAAACCCTGGAGATTGGGGAGAACTGTGACTCTGGATGAATGAGATACTCTGGATGAAAAGGCCAAGTGGTCTACGAAGGTAAGGGTGGAACTGAACATGACCTTTGTGCTCTCCCAACGAAATTGGAAAAGCCATTTTTAGTAAATTATGGGTGTGTCCTGACCCTGGGAAACAGTGGGAGAAATGGTTCCAGAGACAGTTACATTGGCACAGGCTGAGGTGACAAGAGAGATCCATTTCACAGTTCTGGGAGACAGACAGTTCTAATAGAATGGAAGGGGAACCAGTGTCCTCTGAGTTTGGGGCCACTCTTGAAAACTTATTTTAAGAGTCAGGCTTTTATTTTATTCAGGGTAATAGCAATGGTGGCATAATCAGGATGCAGTTGTTGTCTATAGTTTGGTCTTAGTTTTATACTAAACTTATGTGTGCCCTTGGACAAGATTTATTTCAATAATTTCTCTAAGAGAAGCATTTATTACTTACAATTAAGATTCTTGGGAATTTTTTTAAAGTCATTTTTTCTTTTAATTGTTAATGTTGCTTCAAATTTCACAAGCAGTAAACTCACTTATTACAATCAATGCAACAATACCAATAACAATAAAGAAAAAACTTACAGTTTTTCTGTCACCACTGTTTCCAACACCATTTAAATATGTTAATTAATTTTCAACCTCTGGTCCATATCTTTAAACATTTTTTCTCCTTTCTTTTACAAACATTTACAATATATTTACAGGTGTATTTTCTCCCTGGTTTTCCTAGAAAAACCCCAGTATAAGCTTATTCTCTTCACACAACTGTTGTAAATATTCATTGTTTTTCTCAAAATATCCATATGTAGAGGATAAATTAAACAGTCAATTGCTTTTACATTAAACATTTAATGTTTACTTTTAATTGTATGTTAACTATTAGCATAATGCTAAATATTTGGTAAGCAATAATCGTAATTGCTATAAGAATTCTCATTTCCTAGACATCAAACACTTAAAGTCAGCCATAGGACAATAATGGTTCATTATTAACTTTTTTGGAGACAGGTTCTTGCTGTGTAGCTCAGATAATCCTAGAACTTATAATGCTTCTGTCTCAGTCTCCCTTATGTTGCTGTTATAGTCATGTCCTGCCATTCATGGACAGAAAGCAGCTTAATAATTGGGTTAATATTCAGTTCATCAGAATGCTTGTTATAGAAGATGGAGAAATCAAGCTGGCACTAACCTAGAAGTTTCATCCTTGCTGGCTAGTTCTCATAGTGCTAGAAGCTATAACACACACTACCAGAAAAGTAATCAGCAGTCTTACCCAGCTATGAACCTTGTGAGGTAAATAAGGATTCTCCTGGCAAGATATGCTTACGGTATACACGAGTGGCACAAGTACTGTGAAAGTAACCAGACGCTTTCTGATTGGATTTAAGGCCCAATCCACAAAATTGAACCAATAGATTGTACCACTATTGGGACCAAGTTTCTGTGGCTACCTAGGTCATAGACCCTAGGGGAAAACATACAATTATTAATCTTCCAAATGAACACAGTATTAAACCACTCCTATGACTTATCTTGATACACATAGATTACTGTATGTCCCGAGCCTCATCGGAGAAGCTTCTTTTGGTAGTAGATGAAAATTAATACAGAGATACACAACTGCTAAATGTGGAGAGAATAAAAGATTTCAGAGTGATCAGCCCTACATAGGATATCTACATCACACCCCTTCCCCAAAGGCTCAGAGATCCTTCAAGAAGAAGGAGAGAAAAGACTGAAGGTGCCAGGGGTGGTAGACGACTGCAACCAAACAGTGTTTTCTGGACACTACAGGGTAGTTGCACATTTGAACTCACAGCAGTTGTGACATCATGCACAAGACCTGCTAAAGCTTAAGCCAGACAAAATCCCAGCATGGAAGCAGGAGGTGGGCACAAAGTTCCGCCCTTAGCTGAGGAGCTGTTGGCAATTGGGCAATTGATTGTTATTAAATGAAAGAGAGCCACCTTTCTTTAAGGGTATGACCACTCTGAGGAGATGGACTCATATAGAAGAGTATTTGGGCACAAATTTGACTGGAAGGGCCTTAAAAAACAAAAAAGAGGACAAGAAATTATGAGGGTAAGGAGGTAGGTGTCGATTCGGGAAGAGATGTTGTATTAGTTATTTTCCTGTGTCTGTGATAGAAATACTGACCAAAGCACTGTTTAGAAGGGTTTATTTGAGCTTATGGTTCCAGAGTAATTATAGTCCATCACAGCAGGGAGGCATGGCAGCAGAGGTGGCCAGAACAGGAGCAGAAAGCAGAGAGCTCACATCTTCAAGCAGGCACAGGAAGCAGGAGAGCGACTTGAGATTCAGCAAGGTTTAAGAACTCTCTAAGCCTCTCCCAGTGACGTGCCTCCTCCAGGATGGCTACACTTTCTGTGACCTCCCAAAACAGCACCACCAACTGGGGACAAAAATGTCCAAACACAGAACCTGTGGGGAACATGTTTATTCAAACCACCGCAGATGGGAAAGGGCATGTATCATCAAAATACATTTTATGAAATTCTCAAAGTTTTAATGAAAATATTATTTAAAATATTTTAAAGATTTGCATTTTCAGTTCTTTATTTTTGTTTTGTGTGTGGATATGGGTGTGTGTGAGACAGTCATGTGCAGCATTGGAACATGTGGTGGTCAGAGAACAACTTGGCAGAGTCAGCTCTCTCTACTGTGTGGTTTCATGGCTCAGAATCAGATCATCACCCTTGGCAACAATTGCTTTTACCTGCTGGGCCATCTCACTGACCTTTAATAGTTTTTAAATAGCTTAATTTTATGCTATTTTCAAAGATGAAAATTACATTCTTCCATCTTTCATTTCAATAATGAATAATCTAGATTTTTACTTAACAGTCTTGCATTAGAAGAGAGGAGCTCATATAATACAGAAAGTAATAGCTTCATGAAAAATGAGTTATTAAATGTCATTCACTCATGTAGTTAATGTCACTGTCTTACATAGTTCTCTGTATTGGAAATACACAATGATAATGCTAGAAAGATAGAAATTTAACAGAATATTTTAAAATAAAATATTCCTAATTCAATGGGTTTCATCTTATGACATATAAATACACATTTTCCTGTACTTTTTCTTTAGAAGGTGATAAGCATTTTTCAACAGAGAAGTCAATTCTAAAAGGGATAAAGGCCCACCTGCTCATTCAGACAACAGAATGGATTTATTCAGCCAGTAAGATTTTCTGACTTCATTCGAATATTCAGGAGGCCAGTTTTCGACATGTTTAAAAGGCTGTTAATGGGCCTCATCAACCCTGTTTTCCACTTCCCCAATCATCAGTGAATCATTTTGATGAGAGTTAGAGAGTGGTCGCTTATGAAAGAAATGGATACAGTAATTACGTAACAATTTCTCTACCTCTTTCATTTTAAGTTTCTTTAATGAGTTCATGCCTTAGTCTTGACATAACATCATGAGATTTAGACTCAAGAGCTTACAATGTAAAGCTCATTTTGTTTTGACCTAAGGAGCATTTCTTTCTGTGGGTTTGCAGTCACTGTTGTTAAGCAGATGCGAGACAACTGTAGAATAAATAACAAATATGTGTGAAGTTCGTACACATGGAACACGACATGTGCAATAACTGAAGAAAGAAAATGAAAGAAAACTGGAGGAGCAGCCACGCTTAGCACAAAGATCAAAAGTAGGGAGCAAGCAGTCACCTCAAGAGGAATTGCAACAGGATTGAAAGCTCAGGCAAGATGAGCCTTCAAGGTCGAAGCTCAGGAAGATGCACCTTCACACGTAGATAGCTTTGGGACCACCGTCTAATTTCTGAAGGAGATATTTCTTTTTTCTTTTCACAGATACAATGAGTTGAAGTTATACAAAATCTTGATTTTTATTTTGCCTTATGACTCTTGAAAGAAAGTTATGTTTTGCTGAAATAAACTCTCAGAGAAGGGCTCACCAACACTAAACACATGTTTATTAAGTTAACATATGCATTCATTAATGCACTTTGAATTTATAAACTGCATTCTGGAAATTGACTGAATCCTAATGACCTTGGTAAACAGTCATTCAGTACTAATGAATGTAAGCACAAGCTTTAAATATCTCTTTTGCATTTTTATTCAAGCTTTTTCCAAATATCTTTAACAATAAGTTTTTGAGTAAGAATAATACAAATATGACAACACTTGTTAACTTTGGTTTGATGCTTCCAGTGCATACTGTCTCCTTTAGTCCACTAATCCCCCACAACATATGAACAATAGCCATTTCCATTTATAGACAAAGAGATCGAGTCTGATTCCAGATTCCATCTGCAGTTACATGATGTGGTGGTGGGTTTAATTCCCCCACTCTGTGGAGCAATCAAAGTGAGCATGTTAAGCAGCCAATCAATGCCACTGTTCCCATCTCTCTGTTTTCCCAAGTCTAGAGATTCTGGTGAATTCTCCTCTTTCTTAGTTTCATTACACAAGAAAGCATATCCAGGTGGTAAACAGAATCTTTAAATGGGCAGAGGATTCACAATTCTTAAAGGATTTCTTACCTATATAGATTTTCTTTTCAGTCTTTTAATGTTTAGCTCTATAAATCTACAAATATGCATGCACCCTGATGTCACTGGTGTCTCTGCTGTGAAATTTGTCAGGGAGAAGGAACTATGATCCTATCATTGCTCCCTCTTCTCTATGAAATCTCTGACGTTACCATGAAATCCAGTGTCAGCCATCAAGCTCAGATTGGAATGGATGGCCCACTAGTCCATTGCATGACCTGGCCATGCCGCCACCTCTATTTTGTATTATTACTGAACTTTCCCTTTCTGTATACTACTCCAAACAAGAGTTTTAATTATTCATTGACTTTACCTACCTAGATCATATCTGATAATCATTTTTTCCTGAATTTATACACTTTAATATTAAAGGAAAATATTTCCTAATATTTTTTATTTACTTCTCACTAGATAAGAGAGATTGAGACAAGGTCTCCCAATAGCCTCAGCTGGTCTGGAACTCACTATGGAGACTAGGCTAGCCTCAGTCTCACAGAGTTCCAACTGCCTCTGTCTCCTGAGTGCTGGGATTAAAGGTTTGTGCCACCACATCTGGCTAGGAGGGTTATATTTTGAATCTCCCTAAAAAAACTCACCCCTAAATTTTCCATTGAATTATTAACAAGTGATTAGGCCATCATAGCCCTTCCCCCGTAAGCTGGTCAATATTCCTAGACAGGACTGGGTAGTTATTAGGAGAATGGGCTGTTAAAAATGAGTTTGCATCTCTCCTTCATCTGATTCATGGCTGTGCTTACGTTAACCTGTTCTGTCCTGACTCAATACAGTTGCCAGAGGGTCCTGCTCTTGGACTTCTCAAAATCTAGAGTATAGGGCAGGCAAGGGGGGGAGAGGGGAGAGGAGAGAGAGAGAGAGAGAGAGAGAGAGAGAGAGAGAGAGAGAGACTAGGATAAGGTAGAAAGCTAGAAACTATCAAATTACAGCAGTAAAATTATGCAATTCATATCTGTACATAAAAACAAAGATGAAAATTGCAGATCGTACTTCTGATTATATCATAAAAAAACAAGCAAGAGTGTTGCACAGTGTAGTGTCAGAGTGCGCAGTCCAAGGAGTGCTCATTTTGGAATTAAACTCCCCTCTGAATTCTGGGTCCTGCTCTTGATTAGGTAATTATTTAATTATGCTGAGTCTCCATTCCTTTGGACAAAAAACAGGTACTTACAGCCTGTGGTTTTCGTTTATTAGGTCTTGCAGAAGATTCCATATGTGCTAAACTACATTTTACATGAGGTAGTTGCATTTAAGAAGAACTAGGTTTGTTACTGAAGTCCTGCACGTCTAACATGATGTTTATAAATTGGCATCCTCCCAATGCATATTTGCTCCTAATAAAAGAAAACACAGCTTTGCAAGTACTCAGTACTGCTTGTAGTTATTAATGACCATCGTTTCCTGACCAGAAGTCTCCTGCCTCCCTTTCTGTGGATTTTCTTTCTCAGAACTTTAAACCTTTTATTTATTGTAGTATCTCCAAGTCTTTCCTGCTACTCTATGATTACAATTTCTAGCACAACCTGCTCTGGCAAAAGTGAATGCTGAGTGGAATGTACTTGTTTCTCAAAAGCATCTTTCAACACGATCAGAAGGAACATTTTCAGAGATGCAAGATGACTGTCCATACTGCAGGGGTAGTGAGCCATGTGCTCTTATAGCCTAAAATGTCAGAGCCTTCCATTATGGTTAAGAAGATTAATACAAAAGAAGGTCAGATGCCAACATTCTGGTTTATGAGAATGTATGATCTGTATTAATCTAAATAATTGAAATGTTGGCACTTTACAAAGTTCTCATTTTATAAGGGAGCCATCATTTAACACACTGAACCTTGAAAGGATATTTTTAAAACCAAGACTGCTTAAATGTGAATTATTTATGTAAACAGATTGATTTGACATTGTCATAAATATATAAGTAAATAAGTTATTTTTGAGTATTTCATAGAAATATAAAGCTTGATATCTAAATTTTCAGAAAGCTCCAGGAAAATAATAACCTAAAATAGAAAACTTTTATTTTGATAAGTATAAATTGTTTAACCTTGATATGTATGTACAGACTTTCTTTGGTTCCCTCTTAGTTTACTAGTACATAAATAGTATACTTTAATTTTGTATTTATATTTTACTAAAATCTAAAGAATCAGATTAAAGGTCAGCCATGAAGGATGATTTATGGGAATTGATGTTTCCCTCTGCTTGAAGTGATTGGGGAATGGTCTGTAGGATGAATGTTTAAGAAGGTGGGGTAGTAATATTAAAATTGAGTGATGAAATTTGTAGCTATTTGAAATATATAAACCACTGGATGAGTAAACTCCCAACTAGCCCGGTATAACACTACATTGACCTAATCAAAATAATTGGTCTCTGAATTATGACCTGTTGCTGCCGTGTTTGTGACATAATAACATCAGGCTAAAGCAAAGATGAAGAATACAACAGGGTTCCAAGATTCACTTCAGGTAACAACACTGTCTGCATAAGCTTCATCTTCTAAAAGTTATGTCAGCCACAAAACCAAATAAGCCTACGTTATCTGACTTTTGTCATCTTCCAGTAGTACTGGATAATTATCAAAACAGTCAACGTACTGATACATATGTATCACGACTAACATACACAGTAGGACACACTGAAAGTGTGAATGAAAACTGTATTTGCCAAAATAAGTACCTGGTATTGCTACAGATCTTGAGGGTAAAAATAAGTTTTACATGAAAAAAAGACAATGAGCTCCCTTCAGAAACAGGGGAAAT
>NW_008351881.1:2844643-2858036 GCF_000622305.1 Nannospalax galili | reverse complement strand
TTGGTACAAATCAGGGCTGCTCTTTTGTACACAGATTACTGGGAAGGTCAAAAGACAAAGATGGATATTAAAACACTGTCAAAAGTAAGCATTATTTTTATAATGTAGCTCTCAGTTTGTTCAGCTCTACATCTAGACACTGGAGCTGGAGGGATGGCTCTGTGATTGAGAGCACTGGCCACTCTTGTAAACTATCTAGGTTCAGTTCCCAGCACCCACTTAGTGGCTAACAACTGCTTGTAACTCCAGTTCTCAGGGATCTAGCACCTTCCACTGGCCTCTGTGAGCACTGCAGGCATGCAGTGCACTTACATACATACAGGCAAAACATTCATAAGAATAAACATGGAATTAAATAAATTTTAAAGAGAAAAAAAAGACTGAATTAGGTCATTGTAGCTTGTATAAAGCTGTTAATGAAAATGCAAAAAAATTATGGTTTTGCAGTATTGCCATAAATTCTATGTTGAATTTGAGCAAGTAAAAATCTTCAAAGAACATTTAAGGTTACCTGACCAAACAGGCATTTCCATATTATGTAATGTGTTTTATTCATATAAGTTGAGCAATGTTGAACAAGTTAAAGTGACATTTAAACCAGAGTGGAGGAGTTAAGTGTGAATCAAAATTATATTTGCCAAAATAAGTACCTGGTATTGCTACAGATTTTGAGGATAAAAATAAGTTTTAAAGTTTATTCACACTAGGCATAGTTTCTTGATGCAAGGCTCATGTTTTAAAGGCTAATACTGTAACAGTTTGTGTATGACATTCCTTTGGTATTATTAGTACCTGAAAATTAGAATTTGAGGGTTAAGGGTGCAGCTGTACAGTGGTGAGCTGCCCTCCCTGTGCGAGGGTCGGGACTCAATCCTCAGCAGTCAAGACTGTTTATTGAAAATGTGGAAACACTCCAATTCTGAGAGATGAAGTCTTGAGGATGATGACTGTGAACAAAGATGTTCAGTCCAAATTGACTGGAATTCAGTAACAATTTCACTGAAGAAACAGAAGAATTTCATGATCAATATTAATGTCACTTTTCTTTAAGTTTAGATTGTATCTTAAAATCTGATTTCTTAACTGATTTTAAATCTGTATATATAAGTGAAAAAAATAAGTGAAAAATTCAGGTTGGTGAATAATATCACCAAAAGATTTGTTTGAAACATGTTCAATGTATTTAATGTCTACCATATTTCTAGCATTTTTAATCAAGTAGACTTTGCTCCAAATGTTTTTGATTTAGGTGCATTTCTGCGAAGAATTTGCTATACAGTTTTCCAGTTTAGATAGACTAGATAACTCAAAGGTACAGAATGAATCTTTCCTTGACAACATTGCAAGTTCACTTCATTTGAAAGAATAAAAAAATAGTCTTTATAAGATGCTCTGCTTACTCTTGCTTGTCATTGTAATGGAGTGTGAATCAACCAAGAGAGAGAATGCTTGTGGGTGGTCAGGAGGCATTTCCAGTAAGGTGGTTGGAAAGAGGGAGACTTTCTGCACAATGGAAGAGCCTTCTGTGCAGGCCAAACAGAAAGATTTCCAATGGACAAGCAGAGATGATCTCTGCTCATCCTCCTTTCTTGCTGGTCCAGGTGTCCACTGGTCACTGTTGCTGCCATCCTGTGATGCCATCAGAACCCAGCTTCTTCAGCCTTCCCACAGAGACTGCGGACCTGCAGCTCTTCAGGAATGCTCTAGGCCCTCAGCACAACTTTGGAACTGTGAAGGTTCCAGCTTCGAGGACCAAGCAGCCACCTGGTTCTCAGGCTCTACAACATGTGACAGCCATTGCTGGACCACCCGACTATACTAAGAAGGCAGTCCAGCAAATCCCCTTTTATAATATAGAGTTATTCTATTCATTCTGTTCCTCTTGAACACCTTGACTAATATACAGTTTCTTTTTAATTAAAACTGTACTCCATTCCGTTTTCTTATTTGCTGGTTCCTTTAACTACTTTTTTCAAGTAAGTAATGGACTCTTTCTTTTACATTTTGATAATATTTATTGTTCTTAGATGATCATATTCAGAGGACAAATGAAGTGATGTTATCCTAAACATATGTTTACTTTTGGATAGAATTATACTGAGTTGAATATGCATGATTCTAGGAATGTCTGTATTCTAGAATGGCAAGACAATGCCTGCAGTGTAACTGAATTATAAATGTGTATTTCCTTTCAAATCATAATTAAATTACTTTTCCTTATTTTAATATAAGTGATTTGGAATAAAATTCATGTTTAGATCTCATCAGCAGCACTTGTATTATTTTCATCATCTGAAAAATGTGACCAATGAGAGATCTAGTCACAAAATCATAACAAGCACTAAATGAAAAATTGCTTATAAAAGGCTGTTTTGCTAAGATTGGGTTATAGGTGAGTGGTAAGATATTTGCCTAGCAAACTCAAGGCTGGATTCATTCTCAAGTAGTACAAACTCACACCCTCACACACACAAAAGAAACTACTCTGCAACTTATGAGGATGTTCACCAAGGTTGGCCCTTTTAATCATAGGGGTATTATGTAGTGTCTTCTATTTTCTTTCTGTGATAAAATATCCTGACCAAAAGCAACTTAAATGAGAAAGGGTTTATTTGGGTTATGGTTCCAGAGGAGAACAGTCCCTCATAAGAAGGAAGCCTTGGAAGCAGGTAGGGAAGGGCCGATGGGAAGAGCAGAAGACTGGTTCCCCACACTGCATCCACACTCACGGTAGAGTGATCACAGTGGGGCGGACTATGAAGTCTCAAGGCCTGCCCTAGTGGCCTGCTTTTTCCAGCAAGGCTCTATGTATTTAAAGTTTCTTAGCCTTCTGAAACAATACCAACTGGGGAATAAGTGTTCAATACATGTGCCTATGGGGGACATTTCACTGTGAAACCACAGCATTCTGTTCCTGGCTTCCACAGCCTCATGGCCATGCCTTGATGCAAAATGAATTTAGTAAAACGGAAAAGGTCCCCATAGTCTTTAACAGTCCAAATCTGCTCAAAAGTACAGTCACAATCACTTTAGAGACTCAAGGTAATCTCTTAACTGTGAACTTCTGTAAAATCAAGAACAAATTATTTACTTCCAACCTATAATGCCACTGGATACACATTCCCATTCCAGCAGAGCAGGATGGGGGCAAAGCAAGGATAGACTGGACAAGAAGAAGATGGAAACCCAGTTCCAAAGGTCTATGTTGCCCAGTCTCTCCAGCTTACTGCCCGTTGCACCTAGAGTATTTTTCTTGGTCTGCCTTCACTCTATGCATGCGACTTTCTTCAGTGGATTTCCCATGGTACTGGCCCCTCCAACATACTGTAGCCTCCATTGCAACTCAGGCTTCGTCTTCACAGCTTCATGCACTGGCATCACAGTACCTCCTTACAGGGGTTACATCATTGCCTAACTTTTGCTGCTCCCCAAGGCATCCTCAGTCTGTCACCTATCACGCCTCGACTTGGAAAAGTAGTGTCAAGTTCTATTGACAGCATGTTATATAGCCTGGTCCCCTTGGACCAAAACTTTATGAGCATCTCTGTGCTAACCCTGGGGAATAACCTTCTTTGGCAGTAAGTACTTTTCTAGGACTCAGAAACCCCTTTGCCATTCAGATCTTGGGCACTTACCTTTCAAGGGAATTTATGTTTCCATCAGAAGGAGACTTTAATGGGTGGGATCACATCCGCATGACACTTGTCTTGTCCCAGTGCAAAGCAACAGTTTCTTTCTTTAATGAAACCTGTGTCCTTACCCCGAGCTTTGCCATCTGTACACTGCTTCACAGCTTGAAGCTTGCTCACATTCCTTTCCTCACAAAACTTCACACTGAAAATTTGCTTTGTTTCTGTTATACTTGTTTCACTGTAGATCTGAAGGGGAACATGAACAGCAACCATGACATAGCCTCCATCATGACACAGCCTCCATGTATCCTCCTTTGAAATTTTACCTGCAAAACAAATTAGGCCATTGGTTTTAAATTCAGCCTCACCCAAGTTCTAAGTAACCAGGCAAAAGGAAACCCGATCCTTTGCCAGGTGAATATAATCCAAATGGTCTCTGGCTCTATTCTCTTTAGAGTCCAGATACCTCTGAAATCTCCTGAACCTGAACCACTCAGTCTACAGTTTATTCTGCTTTTGGTCTCCCAAACTCCCACAAACATTGTGCCTTAAGCTTTGCTTATTGACCTGGAGGGCTTTCCTAATCCAAAGTTACAAACGTCAACATTCCTTCTGCAAATCAGTTCCACAGGTCTAAGAAACATAAAGTAAGGTTTGTCTCAGCCGGAGCCTGGCTTCTCAGTGCTAATTTATACTTTTGTAGTTACTTTCTCAGTACTGTAATAATATATTGTGATAAAAGCAATATAAGGGAGAAATGGCTTACAGTTTGAGAGGGATACATTCCATCTCGGAGGGGCATGACAGTAGCTAGGGCACATTGGCAGGAATACAAGGCTGACTGATCACATTGCTCCCCACCCAGGAAGCAGAGAAAGAATAGGAAGTTCGGCCACCCTATAAATCTGAAGGCCCTGTTCTCAGTGACCCCCTTCTCCCTGGGAGGCTAAGTTTCCTAAAGGTTCCACAACCTTCCCACTTTCACCAGCTAAAGAACAAGTGTGTACTGCGTGAGTCCTGGAGTGCATTTCATATCCAAACCATAATAGGTAGGCGCTTAAGTAACTGGCTGTACAAAACAAAGAAGCAGTCGCAGTCCAACAGCTCTGAAGCTTTGTTGCAACTGGATGGAGTGTGCAAAACTCCAAGACAAGAGCAAGCAGACAAGAACCTAAATTTACTCAATAGAACAGTGTGAGGCATGAAGGCATGGCCCCGGAGGATCAATGTCACAGCTTTCATTCAGCTCACTTGCTGTGGAAGCTCTTCACTTCTGCAATTCTTAATTCAGCTTTTCCAACTATTCAAAATAGATGAAAAATTTTCACTGAGGACACTTTCTCTACCAGGAGAAAAGAAATATTCCTCAGTGGGGAGTCACAGTGCAAAAGGTTTAAAAATCCTCTTCTCCTTTAGAGTCTCCAGACAGATATTTCCAACCATCACCACTCTTGGCTTAAACTTGTGTAAAGCGTCTATGCTTTGCACATCTTTGAGTCTTTCTAGCCTCACGGAGGTTCTCATGACAACATGAAACATAAATTTACATGATTGCATCTTGTTAATCTATCATGACAACTATCTGGCCAAGTCAGGACTCTGTGAAAATTGAAGTTAAGTTTTGGGTGAGAAAAAATAGGAAATTGGTTTTGTTCATCATTAACTGTTATGACAGCCTGGGATTCATGTGCTATGAGGTGTACTTCGACAAAGACGGACTTCTGATAAAATAGTGTCGCATCTGAATTTTGAGCAGCAGCAGGAACTTGGCTCTGATCAACCAGGTGGCACCTTATGCAAATAATTTCAATACCTCCTATTGAAAGAGGATTGGAATTTTAGGAAAATAGGAACTGATTTTGATGTAACTCATTCTCTTCACCCTCAAGAATGAGAATATGTTAAAGTCTAGTTTCTATCTCTATTACGCAAAATGTAATAGATGCGCAATGAATTCTTGCATTTTTGTTATGCCCTCCCTATCAATAGAGCTCATGTGACGTATCTTTGGTGGCCAAGGACACAGTGTTGTTTACCACTGGCTCAATCTTCTGCACCTCGTTCTCTTAGTAATTGGTTCTTATTTCAAAAACTTTAAAGCCTTTACTCATTGTTCAGAGAACAATGTTAACATTCACAGTATTTATTAACATTTTTCTCTCTACATCTCATTTGTTTTTCAATTAACTGTGGCTAAATAGTGCTGTAGATTTCACACTGTAATGTAAACCTTGTCAGTCTTCTTTGGAGCAAACCTTAGCTTCTCTTGGAGATAGCTTTGAGACGTAGCAATGTTAGGTCACTTTGAAAAAAGACCTTTATTTGAATCATATGCTCTGTTCTGTTAACTCTCTTGAACATCTGCCCACTAAGCACAGCAGAGAAGGAAACAAAAGAGTTCTTACAGGGGATAGACGATGAGCAAATAAACATAAAAATCACACAGAGATGGAGATAAGACTCGGAGCATCAGGATGCAGAGGAGCAGAGGAAAGGCAAGGGCATGTTCACAGATCGCTCTCTTCATCTGTCCTTCCCTTGGTCCTTTCTTTGGGGATTAGTACGTATGCTTCTGTGATGGGGTATGTTTATTCTGGTTACCAAAGGAAGGATGTAAGTTCAGTAGCCAGAGTACTGAAAACAGGCAAGGCGCTGTGCTACAAAGTAGGTTATGAAATCCCAGAATTTGAGGGTCTGAGGAATGAGGATTGCTGTGAATTTTAGGCCAGCGTGGGTTATATAGAAACTTCAAGGCTAGCATGGGCTACTAGAAGTCCTTGTCCTGAAAAAACAAGTCCATAAGCCAAGAAATATGATGCTACACAACACACATGATATGTGTACTACAGTTCCTACTTTGAAGTCTGCTGTTCTTAACAGAATTTTTATGTTTTAAATTATAGCCTTTCTCTCAGGCACTGGGCATCTTATCAAAGTAGACTGAGTAGATTAAAATATAAATTGAGACATTTTATTTTGTTTGGGAGTTGGTCATGGGAAAGAAAAATAAATTTTCATTGTTGCAGATTATTTCCACATAATCTAGTAGACTTATTCACTTTCACATTTAGAATAACATCCAAATACAGAGATTCGAAGTTCCTATCTTTGGGATCAGAAATTCCCACTCCTGCTGGCTCTCCTTGAGTCCCATTTTCCCCTTTCTTGCTGGCTGTGATGTCAGTGTCCACTGACAGCTGACAGAATCTAGAGTCCCAGGGAGAAGGACCTCTTGGAATGCCTGTGTGGGCTTGTCTTGATAGTATTGATTGAGGTAAGAAGACCTGGTCCACTGTGGGTGATGCTGAGCCCTACCTGAACATGTTGTCACCCCAGTGCTTAGAAAACATCCTGGCACACATCAGATACACATAATAAAGGTGATAATGAATGAATAGTGAGATAAAGTTCTCAATTGTTACAATGCTCATCCAAAGCAGTAACTGAATATTTGATCATATATATGAGATGTTTTTACTGGATGTTTCACGTTTGTGTTTATGATTTTAAGTGGTTGAAACGTTCAGCTCTGTCTTATTCACACCTATATGTGAAACAACATGTTAATGAAATTCAGAAGTCTGTGAACGCGGCACTGGGGAGCAAGAGTCGGCATCACTCTGTTTTGTTTCCATCCCAGAAGGAAAAAAAGAACATGAACAAACAGAGACTATTAAAAATGAATAAGCCAATAGAAATAGAGCATAAGATGAGCAAATCTGAATATAAAATAAATCCATTTTATAAAAAATTAGGAAAAAATGTTTCAAATTTTTAGCAAAGGAAAATAAATCCAAATCTCAGTCAAAAATAATTTTTTTTACCTATTAGTTTGGAAATAAGTGAAAGGTTTAAATTACTCAGTGTCGTATGTGGCAGTAAGCATTTCTGAAGGGCAATGGACCTATAATTCTAAACGTTAATAGGAGTGTAATTGGAAGTCTAATTCCAATCTTATAGTGCAACATTATTTATAATGGCACGGAGACTTGAACTGTCCTGAGTGTTCAGCACTAAAGGACTGGGTCAACAAGCTATTGGAGAAATTACTCACATTACAACAGGTTCCTTGACAATAAAATAACTGCTGTAGCAATTATTGAACCACAAATTTGTGTGTGAGGACAGTGTTTGTCTGGGAGTATTTAGATTCTACATAAGAAGTGCTCAAAATTATGAACCAAAATAGAGTACGTAGTTAATATTTGACATCATCCATTAACCTTATGTAGTATTATTCAACTAAAATCAACTAGGGAAATTAATAAAAGGCATTTTTAAAGTTTTGTTGACTGAAAAAAATCAAGTGGCAGAGAAGTACTAAAATGGTGGTTCAGGGAAAACAAAACTGAGTTCCTGAATCTATGCTAAAATGTAGAAATAACCGTAAAAAACTATTAACAGTGACTCACATTGGGTGATATGAGGGAACTATAGATCAAAGCTTTCTTTATTTTATTCCACAAAAATTCAAATTGTGTACCTTTTTCTGAATATATAAAATTAAAGAAAAATGAATGAAATGAATAAAATTCCAAATAAGGAGGCTGGAGAGGACAGTGGTTAAGAGCACTAGGTGATTTTGAAGAAATCCAAGCTTCAGTTTCCAGCACACATAAGGCATCTAGCAACTGTCCTTAACTGCAGTTCCATGAGATCCAGTGCCCTCTTCTGGCAACCACAGGCATTGTACACATGTTATGCACTTGCATTCATGCATCAAGGCAAAACATTCATATACAAAAATAAATAGGTACATAAATAAACTTTAGCTCCAGATATATTGGAAATACTATAACAATATGAACAAGAAAGCAAAGACTAAAATTAGGCTGTAAAACTAAAATTTTCATTTAAAATACATTATATATAACCAAAATATGAAAAAAGATAAAGTGATGGAAATAACTCGTTTTTGAAAATAAACCAATTGCTTTCACTTTTAGTCAATATTCAACACATAGTCCAAAACCAAACTAAGAAAAACAAAAACCAGAAACAAAGCCCTGGGTGAGATGCAGTTCCATGACGAACAGTTAATCTGTCGGCTGAACTACCACACTCCGCAGTTGATCTGCAGTTGTTCACCTGTCACAGTAACACAAGTTGTCCAGTTGTTGAGTATCCTGTCCTTTGAGTTCCAGGGAAGCAAATAAAAGACACAGTCAAAATCTTATTCAGAAGAAATTTGCAGCTTTCATTGACCTTCTGGAACCAAAAACAAAACAAAGATCATGTGATATCAAGTAATAGTTTTAACAAACTCTGACAGCTTTATAGGTAGTACCCAGTGAACACGGTTGATATTCTACAAACCCTAGGGAAGAAAGTGAAATGCAATAATTTACTACCTACAAAAGCAATTCAAGATGACCTGCATCTTCTTCAGTGATGGGCTCTAGTCTCCATGTTATTCAGTTTATTTTCTTAGATTTTGATATTTAAATCTCAATGACCAATGGTCTATTATAATTTTGTGGTTATTCTTAATTGCATGTTAGACAGCAATTCAAATGCCATTAGTACTGGAAATACTAAATGACAATCACCATTTGAAAAATATATGATCTCACTGAATGAAGGTTAGTAGGTGATTCTATCAGAGTTGTAGGATGGCTTTCTTATAAAGAAAGTAATGTTGAGTATCATATTCTCAAATTCCTTTTTGATTTAAAAATATTATAAAGATGATTCAAATATATAATTTAGCAGGATGAAAGAAGAATTACTTCTGTTATTTTAAAAGAGCACATATCAGTTAATCTC
Source organism: Nannospalax galili (assembly GCF_000622305.1). NCBI lineage: Eukaryota > Metazoa > Chordata > Mammalia > Rodentia > Spalacidae > Nannospalax > Nannospalax galili. Next base: position 2,848,638 of record NW_008351881.1, on the reverse strand, counting down.
TTTTCCAAAGTATAAGTATTTTAAGTGCTTTATCTTTCCACTATTTTTACAATTTTTTTATTGATTCGTACATTTCATGCAACAGTTCTTCACCAAATTTAGAACCCCTCCTGCATTCATGCCCTGACCCCGCAACCTGGCTTCATATATTCCACCATACCGTGTTAAGTTATAACCAGTTAAGCATTTGTACCCAGCTGTCCTTTGGTGCACATTCATCCACTGGGGTCTAGTTAGCCTATCTAGAGATCCTCGGTAAGGCCTACCCTCCCATACCCAGGAGTAATTAGTCTCCATCAGTTCCCAGACTAGTGTCGGGGATCCTGTCCTGACACAGGAGCCAGGGAAAGGGAAGTGCACTGTCCGCCCATTACCCACAGCCTCCCAGGGAGACAATCAGGTGCAACAGGGAGCCAGTCAAGCGGGAACTCGTTTATTACATGCGTTACAGGGCTTATGAAGGCAAAAACCACAAAGGAAAATCCCATCCCCAACCAAGTGTCCAATCATATCAAAGGTGAACTTGAGCATGCAGTCTCCTCTCCATAGCACAGCATTGTGTTCACGGGGTGATCCCCTGCTGCCAAGATGCACAGAAATGACAGGAGCTAATCAGCGATTCTTCAAAACAAGTCTGGCCATGTTCCGGCCATTTCCTCTAGGCGCCAGATAAGTCTGATCACGCCCTGGCTGTTCCTCTAGGCACCACCCTGCCTCGCCCCTGGCCTCAGGCCCCCACATCTCTCCCCCTTTGTTTTAAAAGTGAGGTTCCTTAAGGATAGCCCTGGGGATGGGGCACACTGTCCCCATCCCCCTCTGCTGCTATGGCCTCCCTGTCTTAGGTTGCCTCTCCTCAGGCACTGAAGTTGCCCGTCCTTGGGTAACCATGATTGTCCTCATGGTCCCTGTCTTGGGTTCATCGGTCTGGGAGGGTCTTACCCGTCATTGGGACCAGCCATGCCCTTTTGTGGTTAATATACAGGGGTCTGCCCCATAAGGGGGCAAAGCAACCTGGGCCCTCAGGCTAGCTCAAGCATCCATGCCTGGATTTGTCTTGAGGAGGGGACCAAGGGGGACTGGTTGGCTAGGGCAAGTTGGACCAGGACTTTCTTCATCTGTCTTTGTCTTCTGATAACTGAGCCGAGACACCTGAGGAGACGAAAAGCTAGCACAGGCATTAGAAACATGCTCCCATAGTCGAGTAACCAAGTTGGGTCCAAGAACCCCTTGATATGCTCCCATATCTTACTGAAAAAGGAGGAGTCCATCGATAGGACCGGGGTCTGGGTATAATTTAGAGCAATAATCTAATTGGTCAATAATATGGAAGTGGTGAGACAAAGTGACCTAAAGCAAGGGCCACAAGCTAGCAGAGCCATGTCTGGCAATTGCCAGCTCTTCACTTAGGAGAAGGGCGAGAGTATAGGCGGGGAAGGGACCAAGGCCCAGAGGTCCTTGGCTTTTATCTGACAGATGGCTAGCAGGAGAAGGAGTACCATTATTGACAGATTTTGGTCAGCCATCTGTTGATCAGATCTTGAATAATAATGGTAACAATAAAGATGATGATGGCCAGGGCAGCAGCGGTGAGCATGGCAATGAAAGCCTTCTATCCAAAATAGTCCGTCCTGTAAGACATAGAAATCCTCCTCAAAGGGCTGTTACCTTTGGGACAGGGTTATTCCTGCATCTTTAGATTTCTTGCAGGTACACAGATAGTAAGGAGTGGGTTGGGTCCTCACCATTGTCCTGTTACTGGATCCTTCCATCTGACCCATACCTCTGGTCTTTGCTCCTGACGTCCCCAATGTTTTTGGAATCGAGATTCCAATTGACCTTTTTGAAAACTGAGGATATTGATGGTAAATAAGGCTGAACCTAGCTGTTGGTGGGGGCTTACTCCCCCTTTTTGTTTTTGTAATTGGGCCTTTAAATCCTGATGGTTACGTTCTATGATAGCTTGGCCCTGGGGGTTATAGGGGATCCCAGTGTTATGGTGGACTCCCCACAAAGATAAGAAGTTCTGTAACCTTTTACTTATGAAGCATGGTCCATTGTCAGTTTTAATCCTTTTAGGTAATCCCAGCATAGCGAAGCACTGGAGGAAGTGAGACTGAGCATGTCTAGACTTTTCTTCTGTATGGGCGGTAGCCCAACAGGCATATGAGAATATGTCAATAGACACGAAAACATACTTGAGTTTTCCAAAAGGAACATAATGTGTGACATCTGTCTGCCAAAGAGAGGCTTTAGCCCCCTAGGGTTTACCCCTGGTTGTTGGAGGGGTGGCACCTGTAGAAAGGGTTGATAATACCTACAGGTATGTATAATCTTTTTTAGGTCTTTGATGGGGACTTCAGGGAACCTCTTATGGAGTCCCCGCCAATTTACATGGGTATGATTATGCAGTTGTTGAGCTTTTTCCAGGCCTGTTGATAGGATATGGGTAGAAGCCATTTTATCTGCCTCTGCGTTGCCTTGGGAGAGGAACCCAGGCAGTCTTTGGTGACCCCTAAGGTGCTGTAAGAAAATGGGGGCCCTTCTTTCTGTTAACAATGTTTGAACCTGGTTCATTAGGGGGGTAATAGGGTTGTCATCTAGCCGAATATGAGAATTTAATAATCCCGGGAGAAGGTTAACCACATATAGGCTGTCAGAGAACAAGTTCATGGGGTCATCTACTTTGGACAAGGCTAGGGCAATGGCCATGAGTTCTTTAAATTGAGCAGAACCTTCGCAAGTGTGAATGTATGTTTTTGGTTCTGTTCCTACTGCTGGGTAAATTACTACAGTGGCTCCAAATTTTCCTCTATCAGTAAACACATTATATGCCTCCGTTAGAGGGTTTTTGACAAAAAGCTTGGGGGCCCCCCAGTGGAGGGTGCGAAAGGAAGTTACCCATTTGTGAGGGCCATAATGACATTCCAACTTTCCCAGAAAGCCCTCCAAGGCTATGGCCATTTGGCTGTCTTTTCTGCAAAGCCATTCAAAGTCCTTTAGCCGATAAGGAATAATAATCTTGTGGGGGTCAATGCCATAACATCTCAGGGCTATATCCCGCCCTTTCTCAATTAGGGCAGTCAACTGGTCCATGGGTGTGTACACCCGTGGAGTGCCCCCTAGGGAGGTATGCACCCATTTGAGGGGCCTCCACCCTTGTGTGAGGACAGATGTCATTAGGGCCTCACTGGGGAATATCCATAGTTCAAGGTCATTTCCAGGCATATAGTGGGCCAGTTGGGCTTGGTCCAGGGCCTCCTGGACCCCCTGTAAAATGTCTAAGTGTTGCAGGTTTAGATGGATTAGCTCTGATGGCTGTTTGCCTACTAACAATTGGAACAGGGGCTCCAGTGTCTCAGTAGAGACAAGCATCCAGGACCATAGCCAATTAATCTCCCCCAAAAGTTTTTGAAGTTCTGTCAGGGTCATATTAGGTTTAATAGCCAGGTGTGGCTTTAAGGGACTCACCCCCTCCATGAACAGTGTAGTCACCAGAATCTTAAAGGGGGCGACAGTCTGTATTTTGTCAGCAGATACTTGAAGCCCTCCCACCTGGAGGCATTTTTGGCCCTATATAGTTCTTGTAATTGGTGGGGACTTGGTGCCCCCAAAATTATATCATCCATATAGGCATATACAGTAGCATGTGGCAAAGATCCCATTGGGCTTAAGAGAGCCCTCAAATAGCTCTGACAGAATGCTGGTCTGTTGGCCATGACTTGGGGCATGACTTCCATTCGTACCTCTCATCAGGCATGCTAAAGTTGATGGAAGGCACAGAGAAGGTGAAATTTTTGCAATCTTGGGGTTGTATGGGGATGGAAAAAAAGCAGTCTTTGATGTCTATAAATATGAGAAATAGATCTGAGGGAATAGCGGGTATCCAGGGCAGTCCCCTCAAGGGGACTCCCTCCAGGGTCATTCTGACGTTGACCTTGCGGAGGTCCTGTAGCATCCTCCATTGGCCAGATGACTTTTATGACAAAAACAGGGGT
>NW_008351881.1:2828049-2843799 GCF_000622305.1 Nannospalax galili | reverse complement strand
TGCAGGCAGTCTCTCTTTAGGCGCCCAGGCTGGCCGCACCCAAAACATCTCCAGTCCTCAACCCTGGGGCGCCTATCCTGCAGCCCAAGGCCTGTGAGGGCTTCTCTAAAGGCTGTAGCTAGAGCCTCTGTCTGTGTCTTGAGGACCGCAGCCATAGCCTCGGTTGCATTTGTTTTGGTCCCTATGTCCTTTGAGGCCACTATCCAGCTGCTCATGGAATGGTCCTTTAATCCTGCGCAGGCGACCCTATGGTCGGCACTCATACCATCCCATACTAGCATTTTTATGAACTGTTCTCTGAGTGGCCCAGGGGGAAACTTTCTCCTTAGACTCTTTTCAACCCTATCTAAAAACTCATATAATGGCTCCCCTGAGCTTTGACGGATCCCCGATATCGGCGGCTCCATAGGGCCTGTATCCAACTTATGCCAGGCCTTGAGGCCAATGGCCCTGACCTGTTCTGTATACGGTGGCAGAAGTACTGCCTGCTAGCCACCCATGACAAAGGTGTCCATGGTCCCTGTCAGCATGCTGAAAGTGATAGGGACAGGGGGGTTGGTGGCATGGTTACTTTCTGCCTGGACCCGACATTCCTCTAGGTATAGTGCTGCCCATTTAATAAACAAGGGGCTGCGGAGGACGTCCTTGGCTAGATCCATCCAGTCTTTGGCTGTACAGGGTTGATATATCAAGCCCTGGAGAAGAGTGTTGACCCAGGGGGACCCAGGGCCATCCTCAGCCACTGCCTTCTTTAACTCTTTAAGATCCTTAGCCTCCCAAGGGTACCAGGCAGCTGGGTGCTGGAGTCTGGGGTTGAGGTTTACAGGGAAAGCTTGGACCAGTCCTGTGTGAGTGGAGAGCTCTGATGGACTAAATCAGCCCCCCCCCACCAAGGGTCCTTTCCCTTGTGCTCATCCCAACCGCCCGGGGTCCCCCCTTTATCTTCCCCATTCTCGTCACCCCCCCTTTCTAGATCTCTCCATAGTATGCACTTCATTTTCAATTGTTGGGCTCTCTCCTTATCAAATGCAACCCATTGATCTTCCTTATCCACCCGGCAAAGGCCAGTATGCCTGGGGATCGGATTGGAATGAAAATATTACTTAAGGGCAGAGATCATGGGGTAAAACCCCAAGCATGGTTCCTCCCCTCTATTGATCTCTGCCTTGCGAGCCAGTTGTTCAAGCTGATCCTAGGTAGCCCACTGGAATAAATTGCTGGTGGGCAGCCAAGGAGCGAGATGCAGGGCGGCCTCCCAGACCCTCTTTGATGAGGAATCGGACTGTTCTAACCCCCTGGATCTCAGCATATATCTCAGTGCTGTGAGTGCAGAGTCCTCACTTTACTTATTGCGTTACCCATCTCTTGGGGTCTCACTTCCCTCGTTATTCACCTGATTAGCCCTGGCAATCAGGTCCCGTAGTGGGTCTGAGTGGTCTTCGGGCCCCACGTTGGGCACCAGATATCGGGGATCCTGTCCCGACACAGGAGCTGGGGAAAAGAAAGTGCGCTGTCCGCCCATTACCCGCAGCCTCCCCGGGAGACAATCAGATGTGACAGGGAGCCAGTGAAGCAGGAACTCGTTTATTGCAGGTGTTTACAGAGCTTATAAAGGCAAAAACCACAAAGGAAAATCCCCTCCCCAACCAAGTGTCCAATCATATCAAAGGTGAACTTCAGCATGCAGTTTCCTCTCCATAGCACAGCATTGTGTTCACGGGGTGATACCACGCTGCCAAGATGCATGGAAATGACAGGAGCCAATCAGAGATTCTTCAAAACAAGTCTGGCCATGTTTCGGCCATTTCTTCTAGGCGCCAGTCCCAATCACGCCTGGGCCATTTCCTCTAGGCGCCAGACAAGTGTGATCACGCCCTGGCCGTTTCCTCTAGGTGCCATCCTGCCTCGCCCCTGACCTCAGGCCCCCGCAATTAGGGACAACCCACCACCCATTTCCATCACTACATTCTGGGCCCTTGTCTGATTGAGTTGGCATGGGTCCTGTGCTCGATGCCACCATTGCCACAAGTTCACATGTGCAAGATCGCAGTGGCCTGAAAGCCTCTGCTTCCTTATGTTCATGGCCAAGCCTGGCTCTTACAGTCTTTCTACCCCCTCTTCTTCAATGGTTCCTGAGCCTTGTGTGGGAATGTTTTCAGGGACATACACTCTGCAGCCTCTTATTCTTTAAAAGTTGGCCAGTTGTGGCCTTTTGTGTGCATTGCACAGTGTTGCATAAGAAAGCTTCAGTGGTGAGAGTTGAGAGGCGCACTAGTTCCCCCCCGCCCCTGCAATGTTCCATGAGTCTTAGGTGTAGAGGTTCCCCTGTAGATATGTCACCTAGGGCTGGGCATCTCTCAGACATATATTCTCTGTGTCTGATCAGTTGTACAATTCTTCAGTAGCCTCCAACTGTTTCAAAAAGAAGCTTCTTTGATGAGTGATATATGGTGTAACTGTCTGTCAATATAAGGATCCATATTTAGCATATGATAAGGAATTTCATTTGTCTAGAGCTATAGGGTTTTCTGTAGGATCTATGACCTCTCCATCCATGTGTATTTGGCCGTGTTTACAGTGCCACCCATGAGTTCACTCCCATTGAGAGGGCTTAAGTCCAATTAGACAGCTGTTCATTACTTCCCCAAAAAACAGTGAAACTACTGTACCAATAGAGATAGTTTGTTATTCTGGTCATTATGGTTATTAGACTTTAGGGCTGGGTTGGACTCTTGATTGATTTTCTCCCTTAGCAATTTTCCTATTATCCTCTAGAATTATGAGAGCTATATTTCAGGTTGAAGGCTTCAGGTCAATTACTGCTCCATGGCTCCAAGTCCTGTGTCCAAACTATGTTCTGTCTTCAGCCATGGGGTCTTAATTTCTAGTTCTGAGAGATCACCAAGAACTATGACAATACCTTATGTTATTTAGGAGGACTCATGGACCACTATGATCAAACACTCGAAGGGAGGTCTCTCCTATCTGGCACTGAGTTCCTTGCCTTACAGCCCCCAGGTATATATATGTACTAATGTTCAGGCACCATATGTCCACTTCTCAGGGGGTTTCAGAAGCAGCACACCTGCCTCTTCCTTGGCCCCCCAAGCTCCATTCACTTCAACTCTCCCTCCATCCGACCTCCCTCCTACCTCCCCAGTCAAAGCATCTTCATTATCCCCTCCTCCCCCCAATAACACCTGCCTCCCACCATCCCAGCTCTCCTGAGTTCCCTCCTCTCTCCTCCCCCACTGACCCCCCAATGCCCTCTGTCTTCCCCTCCCAGCCATACATTCCCACTTTTCCCACCTCCCTTGCTGGTAACATCTCTTCCTTACTGTCTCCTCTTTTAGGGTTTTTCTTGCTCTTTACCTCAGTGTTTCCTTTCCATTTTTCTGGTTCCTACTGTTACATCAGGATATATACTGACATGTAAGGAGGGATTGGTGCTATGATCTGTAAATGAGGGAAAACATATCACTTACTTCTGCTTTTGTGTTACTTCACTTAGTATAATGATCTCTGGCTCCATTAACTTACCCGCAAATTTCACAATTTCACCATTTCTTACCGCTGAGTAGAACTCCATTGTGCAAATGTACCTCATTTTCATTATCCATTCATCAGTTGAGGGACATTTAGATTGTTTCCATTTCTTAACTGTTGTGAAGAGAACAACAAACATGAATGTATAGGTTTCTTTGCAGTAGGAGTCCTTTGGGTTATATGCTGAGGAGTGGTATGATTGGATCATATGTCGATTCATTTTTAGTTTTTTGAGAGTTTTCCACACTGCTTTCCACAACGATTGCGTGAGTTTGCATTCCTAGAAGCAGTGAACGTGGATTCCCCTTTCTCTACATCCTCCCTAGCATTTAGTGATTCTTGTTCTCTTGATCTTAGCCAGGCTGACTGGAGTAACATTGAATCCTGAAGTGGTTTTATCTACATTTCTCTAATTACTAAGGATGTTGAGCATCTTAGATCATTTTATGAAGGATGTTGAGCACTTTTCAAGGTGTATCTTAGTTATTTTTATTTCTTCATTTGAGAACTCTCTGTTCAGGTCTGTAGCCTATCTTTTTATTGGGTCATTTATTTTATTGTTTCTTTGTTTTTTGAGTTCTTTGTATGTTCTGGATATTAATCCTTTGTCATGTGGCGCTGATAAAGTTATTCTCTCCCTCAGTGGTTTTCTTCTACTCTTTCTTGATTGTTTATTTCACTGTACAGAAGCTTTGTAGATTGATAAGGTTCCACTTGTTGATGGTTGACCTTAATGCCTAAGCAACTGATGTTCAATTTATAAAGTTATTGCCTATGCCTATATCTTGAGAATACAGCCTATGCTTTCTTCTAGAAGTTTCAGAGTTTCAGGTTTTATATTGAGGTCTTTTATCCATATGGAGTTGACTTTTGTGCAAAGTGAACGATAAGGGTCTCATTTCATTTTTCTGCAGATGGAGATCCAGTTTTTCCAGCACCATTTGTTGAAGATGCTGCCTTTCCTCCATTGTGTGTTCTTGGCACCTTTGTCAAATATTAGGTGGCTGAAATTGCATGTACTCATGTTTGGATCTACTGTGTCCTATTGATTAATGTGTCTATTTTTGTGCCAGTACCATGTGGTTTTTGATGACTACAGCTCTGTAATATAACCTGAGATAGATCTCAGGTATGGTGATCCCCACCAGTGTTTTTCTTTTTGACCAAGATTGTTTTGGCTATCTGTGGTCTTTGTGATTCCAAATGAATTTTAGGATGATTTTTTTTTCCAGCTCTGTGAAGAACGTTGTGGGTATTTTGACTGGCAATACAAATCTATAGTTTGATTTTGGTACAATTATCATTTTCACAATATTGATTCTACCAATTCATTATTATGATAGCCCTTTCCATCTCCTAGTGTTTTACTCTCTCTTTCTTTAAAGATTTAAAAATTTCATTATAGAGTCTTTGGTTATGTTTTTTCCTAAATACTTTTTTGAGGTTATTGTGAAAGGGAGGGTGTCCTTGAATGTCTTTTCTAGTTGTTTGTTATTGGTATATAGAAAGGCTAATGTTTTTTTAAGCTGATTTTGTAACCTGTCACTTTACTGAAAGTATTAATCATTTCTAACAGTTTTCTGGTGGAATTTTTGGGATTTCTTATGTATAATATTACATCATCTGCAAATGGTGATAATTTGGTGTCTTCTCTTCCAATTAGTACTCCTTTATTTTCCTTCTCTTTTCTTATTGCTCTTGCAAACATTTCAAGTATTATATTGAAAAGGAGTGGAGATAGTGGACAGCCTTGCTGTATCCTGATTTTAAAGGGAATGCTTCCACTTTTTCTCCATTTAGAATGATGTTGGCTATGGGTTTGATGTATATAGCTTTAATTGTGTTGAGACAAGGTTCTCCAGACCAATTCTTTCTAGCACTGTTTACAGGAATGCACAGTGGGTTTTTTTTCAAAGGCCTTTTCTTCATCTATTGAGTTATCCATGAGATTTTTGTCTTTAATTCCATTTATATGTTTTATAACATTTATTTATTTATGTATATTGAACCATTCCTGCATCTCTGGGATAAAGCCTACTTGATTGTGGTGGATGATCTTTTTGATGTGTGTCTAAATGTGGTTTCTTTTTATTGAGTATTTTTGCATCTATATTCATTAAGTATACGGGCTATATTTTTCTTTATTTGTTGTATCTTTACCTGGTTTTGGTATTAGAGTGATTCTGGCTTCATAGAAGGTGTTTGGAAATTCTTCCTCTGTTTCTATCCTTTTGAATAGTTTGAGTAGTATTGGTTGTAGACCTTCTTTAAATGTCTGTAGAATTCTCGTGTGAATTCATCTGGGTCTCTGTATTGTTTTGTCAGGAGGTTTTGTATTAATGTTTCAATTTCCTTATTTGTTATGGGTCTGTTTAGGCTATTGATCTCTTCTTGGTTTAACTTTGGTTGTATCCATGACTTTAGAAATTCATCCATTTCTTTTAGGATTTTGAATTTAATGGAGTATAGGTTTTAGAAGTATTCCCTTACAATGTTCTGAGATTTTTTTTGGGGGGGGTTGTCATTTGTTGTGATATTTCCCCTTTTGTCTCTGATTTTGTTTAATCTGGATTAGCTCTTTCTTTCTTTTGGTTAACTGGGCTAAGGGTCTACTTTTTTTTTTTTTTTTTTTTTGGTCTTTTTGAGACAGGGTCTCCCTGTAGCCACAGCTGTCCTGGAACTCACTATGTAGACCAGGCTGGCCTTGAACTCACAGAGATCTGCCTGCCTCTGCCTCCCAAGTGCTGGGATTAAAGGCGTGCACAACCACACCTGGCAAAGAACCATCTTTTAGACTGATTTTGTTTTTAAATTGTTTTCTTTGTTTCTGTTTCATTAATTTCTGCTCTGATTTTTGTTATTTCTTCTCATTTCATAGGTTTGGTGTTGGTTTGTTCTTGCTTTTCCAGAGTGTCAGAGTCTTGAGCTATCCTGTTGAGTCATTTACACGTGCTCTTTCTGATTTTTTTTAATGTAGGCACTAAGAGTTATAAACTTCCCTTTCAAAACTGCTTTTAAAGTATCCCAGAGGTTTTGTTGTATTGTATTCTCATTTTCATTTAGTTCCAGGAATATTTTATATTTTTCTTAATTTTTTTTCTTTGGCCCATTCATCATTCAGTAGTGGGTTAAATTTTCATGAGTTTAAGTAGTTGCTAGAGATACTTTTGCTTTTAATTCTAAGCTATATTGCATCGTGGTCTGATAGAATGCATGGAATTATTGCAAATTTTTTTTGGTATTTGTTGAGATTTGTTTTGTGTCTCAGAATGTGGTCAATTTTAGAAAAACTTGCATGAGCTGTTGAGTAGAAAGTATATTATTCAGTGCTTGGGAGAATATTCTGTAGAAGTCTGTTAGGTTCATTTCATGTAAAATGTTATTTAATTCAGATGTCTCTCTGTTTATTCTTTGTTTATTATTTGACCTCTCTATTAAAGATACTAGAGTATTAAAGTTATCTATTATTACTGAGTTGGGGTCAACCTGTGTTTTGTAGTACTGGAGTCTGGTTTTTTGAAATTAGGTGCATCAGAATTTGGTGCATATATGTTCATAATTGTAACATTTTCTTATCAATTGTTTTTTGATTAGACTGACATGACTTCTGATTAGCTTTAATTTGAAGTCTATTTTGTCAGATATTAGAACTGCAACACCTACTTGCTTCTTAGAGCCATTTTCTTGGAGTAGTTTTTTAATCCTTTCACCCTAAGGTCATGTCTATCATTGAAAGTGAGATGAGTTTCTCGAAGACAACAAAAAGATGAGCTTTCATGCTTGATCCAACTTGTTAATATGTGTCTTTTGACAGGGTAGTTGAGGCCATTGATATTTAGTGTTATTATTCAAAGAGCTGTATTGGATACTGTTATTTTAATTTCTTTGTGCTTGCAGCCCTATTTTGTGTTTTCATTTTTTTTATAGTTCTTTGTTTTCGTTCTGTTGTCTCTTTAGTATACTCATTTCTATCATTAGTCCTTTGTATTGATTTGTGTATTCTCTGCATGTCTGGTTTGGTGGTCATGAATTCTTTCAGTGTATTTGTGTCATGAAAAATTTTCCATTCCCCTTTGAACATGATAGAAAGTTTTGCTGAATAAAATATTTGGGGTGGGCCTCCATGGTCTTTTAGACCTGGCAGTACTTTGATACAGTCTCTTCTGGATTTCATAATTTGCATTAAAAAGTCAGCTGTAATTCTGATGGGTTTTCCTTTATATGTAACTTATTTTTTTTTCTAGTAGTTTTCAGTACCCTCTCTTTGTTCTGTATATTTATTGTTTTTACTATGATATGCCATGGGGCGTTTCTGTTGCATTCATGTCTAATTTGTGTTCTATGTGCTTCTTGGAATAGTATAGGTAAGTCTTTCCTTGACTAAGAGAAATTTTCTTCTATTATCCTGTTGAAGATCTGGTCAGTGCCCTAGATTCTTCTCTTGCCTGTATGTTCCACATTTCCTGCACACTTCATTCCTGTTTTTTTTTTTTTTTTTAAATATGTAGCCTTTTCTTAAAGAGTCCAGATCTTCAACTTTGTCAGTGTTTGTATTCTGCTTTCTGTCTCACTCATTCTACTTTTGAGGCTTTATCCTATTGTTTCCAATGGGTTTTTTGAGTTTCTCAATCCTTGTTCATTTTACTTTGACTTTTCTTCCATATTTCTATCTCTTGTGTGAATTCATTTTGCAAGTACTGTTTTTTCAATATTTGATTAAGTCACATATTTGTATATTCATGAGCTTACATCACAAACTTAGGCCTACCCCCTTTGAATTATTTGAGTCGTGTGTCTGTGATTTATTTAAGTTCTTTTATCATGTTTATGATTGTTCTTTTAAAATCTGAGTCCTGCTGTTCCTCAGTGTGGCTCTCATTGTAGTGCACTTCTGTAAGACTAGTGGGATTTGAAGGGGAACTGTTTTCTTAGTTTTTGATATTATCTTTTTTTGCACTGGCCTTTGGGCATATGGATATCCTTTGTTGGTTGTGTGTCCTGTAGGAATTTCTGTTCTGCCTTTCTTTAAATGAATTTTCATTCTCTTTATATTGTTCATGTAGCTTGGATGCTTTTTTCTCAGGTATGAGAAATTGGTGTGTCTTTCAGGTTGTTACAGGGTAGTAGACTGTTCTGTGTATTTGGTGGGACAGGGTTGTAGGTAGACTTGTCAGGGTAGTAGGAGGACTGGATTGTGTCAGACAGATCAGGAGTCAGTGGAATCTATTCTAGGGGGTTTAATGTGTCTGAGTTAGGAAGCTAGTCCAGAGATCTGAGATAGAGGAATTGGAGTGAGTCTGGGTCCAAGACTGGAAAAGGACAGGGATTGGAAATGTTTAGGGTACAAAGGAATGGAATAGAGATGTAGAGATGCAGTGGGCGGGATCTGATTTACCAGAGTCTTGGGTGGGCTGGTCTGTTAGGCAGGTCAGAATCTACTATAAGATGAAATGGGGAAACATCTGAGGAGGCACTTAGCATTCTATGCTAGGCAAGTTACCTAGTCAGACTTAGGAAGTTAGTCCAGAGACCTGAGCAGAGGAATTGGAATGGACCTTGGTCCAAGGCTAGCAGGGGACAGGTTGGGTTGGAGTAGTTTGGAAATGTTGAGGCTGCAGAGGAATGGAATAGAGATTTCTTTCTTTATGTTGATATATGAACCTGTTCTGAAATAAACCCAAGAAATAACCTTCAATTAATGCTGCATACAGAATATTTATGGATTCAAAGTGTTAACCAAGAAATTTCTCCCTCTTCTGACATCTTGTACATGCTTTTCTTTTTCTTTCTTTAAATTTATCTCCTATATACTTAATATTACCATAGGCTTATAAACATATGTATAACATATATGCACAGCTATGCCTGAAGTAATAAATATCATATATATTGCCCTACTAAAGAAAGGGATTTTATTTACTTTGCTATTTTGTATGGCAGAGGCTTAAATGTAGAGTTACTGAAACAGTCAGGGTCAACTCTCCTCTGCCGGCATCTGACTCAGCTTCTCCTCATTTCTTGATTCTTCTCCTTCCTTTCTATTAACACACCCAATATATGTTTTGAGTTCCATTAAGTTGAAAACGGTGTATGTTTGTCATTTCCTGTCACATACATACTATAATATTTACTCATAATTCACCAATTTCTTGATAGTAAGATGTTGAAGATGACTCTGGTATCTCTCGTATGAGTGACAGATTCTTTTGGCTGCAGCAAAGTTAGTCACCCCAAAAGCAAAATTCAGTCTTCAATTACATCCTTAAAGGTTTAGTTATTTTCATGGAATGAGATGGTTGGGGCCTGAGATATGGGGTTGATTTTGTGATGTCTGCAGGCACATAGGCCTGTGTCATGTGCATTTTTCTCTCTCATTCTCACCTGTAGCTTCCTTTATAAAAGGCACAATATTTAGGTTCCTGAAATGAAGGCAGGAAGCTAAAATGACCACGAAAAGCATTGGACCTAATGATTTCTTTCTGCAGCTATTTCCAGGAGCCTCCAGTAGCTACTACTTACCTAACCTGGCTCCTCATGTCAGCACAGGTGTTATCAAGATGAACTACAAATCTTCACACATTTTCTCACACCAGGCAAACTGAAGTTAATAAAGATTAAAATGGATATTGAGGAGGCATTTCAAAGTATGTATCAGAGCTGTCTGAAGACAAGGGAAGTAGAAAACATTGTTCTCAAAGAGGGATGGTAAGTACAGATTAACTGGTAAGGAGTCACTGAAGGCAGGTTCCTTCATGTACTTTGTTTCAATTGTGGGTTTTCTTTCCTTACTGCACTTGGTGATGCACATTTGCTCATTTTTTTCTGGGTTCTGGGTTTTGGAGTACTGAGCTTAGAGGGATAGTATGAAGTACGTGTAACAGATGTGGAGTTAACTATGTGAATATCATTTTAAAAGAAAACTTGCCATTTGGAACTGCTTCCTTGCATTTGTGACTGTGTTTGTTTTGGCAAAATTTGTAAAGTTACTAGGTTTTGCTGGTGAGACGTATCCATCTTCACAACGACTGATAGTTTGAAAGTTGGTATTAGCACTATCTTACTTGGGAGGTGAAGTGACTTGCCCAAGAAGACAGTAAATGCTGAGCACATAAACAAACCGCAGAACTCGGATTCTACCTCAACTTCTTAATATTAATACTCTGAGCTATCTATTTAAGTTAAACATAATGCCACCCCTCCTACTAATATTAGGCATCCTCTTCCTCCACTATCTCTTTCTGAACACCCTGAATCATCTTTTTAACTTCTCTTGTGGGAACTTATTTATTTCTTATTGTCCCTTCTGAACACTTTTACACAATTATGTTGCTGTTGTTTTGTTTCTGTTTTTTTTTATTTTATTTTTTTTATTTTTTGGTCTTTTTGAGACAGGGTCTCCCTGTAGCCCCTGGAACTCACTATGTAGACCAGGTTGGCCTTGAACTCACAGACATCTGTCTCTGCCTCCTGAGTGCTGGCACTAAAGGGGTGCGCCACCATGCCCAGCCTATTTTTATTTTTGACGAAGAAAGTTTTATTTCACCTACAGTTTTGGAGGTTAAAGGGCATCAACTCCATTCTTTGCCATATACATGGTAGAGAAGACACATCCTGTGTGTAGAGGAGGAGGTTCTACTGTTAAAAAGGAAGCCAGAGAAAGGAAGATATGGGTTCTACCATTCTCAAACTCATCTGAGGGAAGGCCCTCAGTGACCCAAGACGTCCCACTAGGTCTCACCTCTGAAATCTCTGCAGAACTTCATGATATTACCACCTTGTATTCAGCCTTCAGTCATAGGAAACCCTTGGGGGACACTCAATTGTCCCCTAAATGTTAGCATGAGATATCTTCAGTCAGAAAGAAGAAATAAAATTTCAACCTACAAAGAACATTTGAAAGTAATAGCCATGAATATTAATGTTTACTATTTACTAATTTTTTACAAATATGAAAACTTCATTTAAAATAAATTGAAATTGTAGTATTTTAGTCTAAATTATCTATAAATCTGTTTTTGTAAAATATTATTGGTTACAGAAATCTTTGATTCGTGACCCCTATAATGGTTTTAGTATCGTAAACACTCAGTAATTAAAAGACATCTTTCTTAATTCAAATCCATAATCCATGCCATTAAAGTTTTTGAAATACGATTATTTTCTTTTGTCAGTCAGTATATTAGCATGGGGAAAGCACATAATGTTTTTACATTAAAATATTCTTTGCTTGGTTTTTATTTTGGTAGTGTTTATCCCTTTGTTTGTTTCACAGTGTCTCTTTTTGAGCTTCTTTCCAAAAAGCTATTGACAATGTAAGAGAAATGAATTCACCAATACTTCATTTTCAGCACAGAAATGTTTAATTTCCTGAAATCATTTCACTCTTCAATCCCCCACAGTTGTTTCTATACATATTGTACATCATAGAATGATGTGTTTAAAGTTTTGGGGTGCAAAATCACCAGTTTGAGCTAAAGATCATTTAGTTGAATGATATAGAAATCACTAGTCCAAGTTCATTAAGTCTGCATATTTTCTTTACATTAAGTACAGGAGACAGGCTTTTGCTTTATTGAAACTCTAAATAGAGGAAGAGATAGGAAGTCAGGAGCCACATTCTTGCATCTGTAGAGACTCAGGTCTGCTAGAGGACAGTGAAATGATGAAGGCAAAGGATCCAGCCTTCAGGTGGAGAAAGACAAGTTTGATTCTAAGAGTGGGTCTTTATACCTAATGAGCAGGGTCAGCCAAAGAGACAGCATGCAAAACATAAATCAAACAAAGTTCAAAGTAAAGGGTGTTTTTCTCCTCTGTTACTAACCAAACCCTTTCCCAGAGCTCCAGTCCGTGAGAAAGGAAAACATAAGCCCATCCACTCTCATTCTTACTATCCAAGGCAGTGTTCTGCCCTTGACCAGGAGGCACTGTTTTGCCAATGTCCAAACATACTCCTGTTTTCAAGAGACAGCTGGACTCTATCTTGCCTTTGATTCACTTTCTGCAGAACTGAGCTCCACCACACCTCATCTCCAAGACTCTTCCTTCCTCCTCCTCTTTGAGTTTTTTTTTTTTTTTCTGAATAGATTTTCCTGTTGTAAGTCCTTTGACTTCAGTACTTCAAAACAGTTTTCCCTCAATCTGTTTCCTCACCTTCTGTAGTGAGACCCTTGGAAGACATAAGGTATAAAAAGGCAAGCAACTCAGATTTCACATAAAACAGCCTTTTCCTCTGTACAGAATCAAATATAATCACCTTTTAAATGGTGCACAGAAAGGCTAATTTATGAAAAATATCAGTATGGAGTACTTTCAAAATCGGGGTGAGGATTGACAGGTGGCCCAAATTTACCCTCTTGAAAGCTTAAACCACAGAAGCAAAAAGAGAAGAGTTGTCTCAGAAGGAGAGCAGAGCAAGATATTTCATCCATATAACGGCATAAGTTAGATCTCTGAACTACTTACTGTGGAGTAGTAGTATGTTACCTATTCCTCAACAGGCCTGTGTGATTGATATTATTTTTATACACATTGAGAGAGGAAAGAAATACAAAGGCCATTTATTATTATTCATCTTTATAGAGGAGAAATTTTATATAGAGAAAAGTTAAGGAAATGTACTACAAGAGAGATGGACATATTTACCCTCAACAGCTAGAAAGAAGAATATCAGGGATTTGAAAATAGGGAATTTGACCTGAGCCTCATCATATAACCTTTGAAT
Source organism: Nannospalax galili (assembly GCF_000622305.1). Lineage (NCBI taxonomy): Eukaryota > Metazoa > Chordata > Mammalia > Rodentia > Spalacidae > Nannospalax > Nannospalax galili. Next base: position 2,830,532 of record NW_008351881.1, on the reverse strand, counting down.
TGTCCCCTGCAGCTGATTCTAAAGAAAGCAAGTCTATACGGAAGTGGCTATGCAGAAGTCAGTCCAGAAAAGTGAGCTGTCATTGCCCATTCATTTTAAAAATGAAACAAGACACTTAGCTCATCATATAGTACAGAGAGTCTGGTGCAAACATCACTGAACTTTTTTATTCACTCTAGAAATGTTTTGTTTACAACTGTGATATTCTAGGGTATGGTCTTTGCCTGTAAACATTAAGATGAGAGAAAAAAAATTAAAAAGAATGGTGATATTACCAGTAAATTAGTGAAAAGTCTGTGTGTAGAGATCTGAAGTCAATGGTGACTGAAAGCCGGTAGAGTCTGATGGCACTTTGGCGGTCTACCTGATATGTTTGGTGGTTTCTCTCTCATTCCCCCTGGACAGATGTTCAAACCACTAAAACCACTTAGGAAACTGGCTACTTGTAAGAGGAAAAGTCAATTCCCTGTCTCAGGAATCCTCTACTAGAAGAATTGTTATCTCAAACAGATTGGAATGATTTTGCGGGGGCTGGAATGATGGCTTAGCCATTAAGACGACTGGCTGCTCTAGTAGAGGACCTGGCTTTGGTTACCAGCACCCACATGGTGGCTAACAGCCTTCTGGGAATCCATTTCCTGTGGATCTGATGCCTTCTTTTGACCTCCTTGGGGACTGCATGCACGGGTACACTTAGTCACATGCAGGCAAAACACTCATACACATAAAATGAAAATAGATAACATTTTTTAAAAAAGGAACTTCTGTCATTATAAATTCCAAAAGAAAAACTTATATACAACCTCTCTCGGAGCAACATCGTTTTTGTTTTGTTTTGTTTTGTTTTGCTTTGTTTTGTGTTTATTCCAAAACCTTCTATAAATAATATTTTTATCAGTTCTTTGAGAACTTCATGCAATGTATTTTGATCAAATTCACTCTACAATCTATCAGATTCAAATGTACTTCCCCAACTGCTATCCTTTTTTTTCCTATTAAAGCTCACTGAGTCCAATTTGTGTTCCCCAAAATACTTTTGGGTGTGGGTCCATCCACTGGAGCATTGATCAACCTACCTTGGGTAACACCCTTAAAGAAAACTGACTTCCCTCTCTCAGCAGCTACCAATACCACTTCAGCTAAGGGTGGAATATTGTGCTTACTTTCTTCTCCACACTGCCATTTTGTCTGGCTTGAACATACCCAAGTTTTATGCATAGAGTCACAATGACTGTGGGTGTATGTGTGCAGCTTGTAAGAGGAAAATGGTATTCAGAAAACATTGCTTGTTGTAGCCATACACCTCTTTGGCTCTTATACAATTTCTGCCTTGTATTCCATGACTACCCTTAAGCCTCAAAGGGAGGGGGATGATATAGCTGTCCCTCCAGTGGGCATATCTAGCTGGGCCAGTTGTAACTCCACTATTTTCTTTGCACATTGACTTGTGCGTCTCTGTGTTAATGACAGTCTACTGAAACTAGAAGCTTCTCTGATGATTCTATGGGTACTTGGTGTCAGATTAATAATATGTCTATTTAGCAGTATAATACTAATAGGTCCTCCCATAGGACATACGAACTATTTAGCCTATGGTTCATGGGTCAGATAATGGTCCTATGTATGTGTTTCATCTTGAGGTGCAGGCCTTAAGTAACATCACAAAGTATTTGATTACCCTCATAACACTGTTTTCACTTCTGCACTACAGGGCAAATCTTGACAGAACAGTTGTTATTATAGCTCACAGGGTTCACAGCTGTGTAGAGCTGATGATTACTTTTCTCTTCTGGTTATGTGTATAACACCTCCCAGCATTGAACTGATAAATACATTCAGTAAAGTGGCAAAATTAACACACAGAAATCAGCAGCTATCCAATATGCCAACAACAAACATAGCAAGAAGGAAATCAGGGAAACAATCTCATTTACGATAGCCTCAAAAAAGAAAAATAAAGTATCTTGAACTAAATGTGATCGAGGAAATGAAAGACTTGTGTAAAAAAAACTTTAAGAGATTTTAGAAAAAGTTTGGAGAAGTTAGGAAAAGATGGAAAATCCTCCCATGCTCATATAGGTAGGATTAGTATTGTGAACAAGGCCATCCTGCTAAATGCAATCTCTGGATTCAACAAAAACTCATCAAAATTCCAATCTGATTCTTCACAGAAAAATAATCTTAAATTTTATATAGAATACTAGAAAACAAGATATCCAAAACAATCTTCAGCAATAAGGAACAGCTAGAGGTATTAGCTTCCATGGTGTTAAGTTATACTACAGAGTTATAGTAATAAAAACAGCATGGTACTAAACAAAACACACACATTGATCAATGGAATTGATGTGAAGACCTACATATAAGTCCATACTCCTACATCCACCATATATATATATATATATATATATATATAGAGAGAGAGAGAGAGAGAGAGAGAGAGAGAGAGCAATATATATACATAGGAAAAAAAGAGAGAGATT